>NC_137933.1:4407481-4837481 GCF_963969265.1 Rhamphochromis sp. 'chilingali'
ATAAAGGCTAAGAATAGCCTCAAATGGGCCAAAATTGCTGCTGGAACATGAAACAGTTATCAGAGATTTCAAACCAAAAGACATGCGCCAAATGTTTTTAAATTGTTAAGGCTGTAGTAAAAAAAGAAGAGTTCTTTTTATTAACTGCAGAGCAAAAGCAATGCACAGGTTACATGTTGTTTGCTTCCTGCAGACAGCCTGACAGTGCCTCACTTTCCTTCCTTAGATGGTCGTTCCCTTCTCCTGACTCCTTGCCTGGCGGATACTCCAGCTGCCCAGGTCCTAGAGCGGGCCGTCCTCGAGTCGCGGGTTCGGGAGGTGGAGGAGGAGAACCGACAGATCCGCCTGCAGCTCAGCCAATCGCAGGGTATGGCTGGCCAGGCAGCGGATGGTAACTATGGCAACCAGCAGTGGGGTGCGTCTGCAGACACGGGGCCCGAGGATGGCGACAACACGGCCGAGGAGAAGAACAACCACACGGGGTGTCCCCGCTCACCCACCGTCCAGAAGTGTGAGGTCAGGATAAACTCTGCTAATGTAACCGACCCAGAGTTTGGGCCGGTAAAACAGATTAAATGTTCCTGCAAAACAGGGAAATGATGAGACAGAGACGACTGGTGAAGTTTCTCTTTGCCTCGCTTCTGCCATATTTATTTATACGATCACATGTATTTTCAATTTGCATCACCAACATTCTCCATATGCAACAGAAATAAGAATACAACCGTCTGTATGTTCAAGCTGCAATACCACAATCTTTACATGGAAAACAAAAATACTTCATGTGTAGCGACCATTAAATCATCTACTCAGCTATTCTCTCTGAATGACAATTCAAAACAATATGAAATGCATGTTCAAATACATTTTTACCTCTAACTTTTGTCCCAAATACCTATGTATTCTGATTGTTTTAACCAACATACCAGTGCTTGGTCTTAAACCAATTCAGCTTAGTAGCTCACAAATACATGAAAGAGTCATGTGTATGCTGGCAGGCTTAGCTTTAGCTTTAACATTCTCAAAATCACTTTTCAGAACCAGTAAACAGTCGTTCTTCACTGCCAACAGCAGATTAACATTCATATTCACAATATCAGGACACAACAGGGAGCTTATTCAGCTAAAACGACCTGAAATAAGGGGAAAAAGGAAACCAAAATGGCACCCGCGGCTGGCTAGGCTTTGGCATTTTTCCAGTCCTTCTACTTCATAAAAAGTAACAAATAATAGGGTTTACCCACTGATTTATACCCCCACATTTAGCTGTGTTTCTTATTAATATTTTACAACTGTTTTAATATAGTTTTACCGGTTACAAACCTGCAAAACAGGGAAATGATGAGACAGAGGCGACTGGTGAAGTTTCTCTTTGCCTCGCTTCTGCCATATTGACTATGTGCACAAGAAAATGCTAACTTCCTGGTTTGAGACTGGATGTAGGGTTGTGCATTTCCGGTAGCTTTACTTTGCGGTCAATCGCTACTGCGAAGATATGCTCCAAAATCATGTCCAAAACTCGAAAACGGAAAGATCGCGTTAAGTTACAAAGAGCAGAAGGTGGGAACACTCACCACTGTTGTGTCATAAAAAATCTAATGATCAATTATGACGTTTAAAGCGTTTAGATCGATCAGTTGTTTACATCACTCAACACAAGCAGAACTGCATTACTGCAGCAGAAGACACATCGTCCACATTCAGAAGTATCTCTGTATAGTGACTGGTCTTGTGATTTAAACAGGCAAATGTTCAGCATTCAAACTACAGGTGAAGAATAGTCAAACCAGATGTTTCCCCCGTTATGTCGATATCAGCTAGTCAAGTACACACCTACACAGCATGTTAACAAACCATGAAAAAAGCCACACAAAAAATGAATGATTGCTGGTAACGGTTTCTATACATTAGTATTTACGAAGGGTATGTTGTGACTTACCTTCAAAATTACTGTGGTCCCTCGCTATAACGCGGTTCACCTTTCACCTTGCTGTTTCGCGGATTTTTTAGTGCAAGTTTGCATGCTTTTTTTTTACGTCACATTGTGTCCTGCGTCCTGATCGCTGCAGACGATCTCCTCCGTCACGTCTCTCCTGTACAGTACAGAATCGCTGCATCGATCGTTAGCAGTGTGACTCTGAAGTGCAGTACTGTATGTCCACGATGTCCACGAAACGTTTTGCACCGTCAAAAAAAAAAATTGGCTATTTGATTTCACCTATCGCTGGTTATTTTTAGAACATAACACCCGCGATAAACGAGGGACAGCTGAGAAATATAACATTTGAATCCCTTTTCTCTTTTGCTCTGAGGCGCAGGGGAAAAATATCGACAAGTCGATGAACATCATTTACAGATATATTGGGTAAATGCCCAAGACATCTATAGAAATGTAAATCGCCGCTTGATTCATTCATTTGCTTAACTTATTTTGGACGGTAAACAAGGCGTGAATAGGACACCGGAAACAAAGCTCCCCACAGGAGTTTCCGCACCGGAAGTAGCATATGCTAACGTGCACATAGTCAATTGGAGAGGAGGACCTATGACCTCGCTATTCTGTCTCACTGAGCAATGCGCCACCTGGAGGCCGGGGGGTGCAACTACCTCATTACACATAATTCACTTCGGTGACAAATCTCTCATTTTTTTTTAACAAGTACTACTTCTGATGGGATCACACGTTAGTGTGTCACACTAACAGCTGCACTGATGGCTAATCACAAACAGGAGAGAATTTCCTGAACAAGAAGCTCAGCGAATCACAGTGGTCCATTCAAACTAATTAATGGGTGAGGCAGAGGTGGGTTAGCAGGGTCTGAAATCCAGGGGAACACTTTGTTCTTTGATGTGATTTGCTGCCTTTGAGCTCCAACTTTTCAAAGTCTCTTCTGCTGAAAAGCGAGTGTTGTGAAATCATATATGTTTGAGAATCTCAGTATGAAAGTTTACATCAGAGACGGGGGCGAGTGACACGCACCAGCAGAGCAATATAGCTTCAGTACTTTAGGAGAAGACTGATGACACTGTGTGTGAATTAGCACATAGGGCAGATCTATAACTGCAGTCACATCTAGTCTGCTGTGAGCTTGTGATGGAAGCTGTTAGCACCCATAATGGGAAGTATTCATGCTACAGGCTGACTTTTGCCAAAACTCAGAGCTTCTTCTTCTTCTTTTTTCCTTTAGCTGATCCATGTAGCGTGCGTTTGTGCCGGTCATAACGCCAGCAGAGATGTGGTCACACTGGTCAAGTCGGTCCTCTTTCACAGGTGAGTCTAAATTTGTGTCAGTTCTCTAGTTTAGGTTTTCTGTAAACAAAAATGTATTCTTTGAAGGTCACCCTAAAAAGAGTTATTTAAAAAATGAAGAGACTGAAACAAAATGAGCCAATGGACCTTTACACTGTAGAAATTAAATCAAGCAGTTTGATTGGTTGGTAGTTGCTGCAGGCTAAAGTCTCTGCTGAGGTGGTCCCATTTCCCAGTTAGATTCATTCAGCTTAAACAGGAAACAGACGAAGTGAAAATGTTATGGTTTAGATCACATAAGAGTCACATTTTAACAGACATTTTAAGGTTATTACTGAAAGGATCTAAAAGTATATTACATTGGTTTAATTAAATGGATGCAATCAGATGCTAAAAAATGAGCAAAAAGGGATGTACAATACTTAAATTATCTCAGCTGATCAAAATATTATTTCTGTCAACCAAACATTTAGCCTTCATTTGCTTTGGTCACATCAGCTAAACAAGCTAGAAACTGAATGTTCTGTCTCCAATTGCTCAGACAGGTTGCTTCCCGCTAGGTCAGAGGTCAGCAACCTTTGGCTGAAGAGCCGTATCTGGCTACGGGCTAGTAATAAAAACACTGATTTATTCCCTTATATCTGTCATCTGTCCGCCAGCACATCTGTGTGCTGCCCCCCCCCCCCAATTGTTTGGTAGAAGGGTCTAAAATGGCTCATTTGATGTTGAAGGTTTCACACCTGTACTAGCTGGTCACTGCAACTACTTGCAGGTCACCAAATACAGAAAAATGCAATGCAACAACCTGCAGCCACCATTTTTTCATAGTTGCAAGGAGGACGCAATCCACTTTCAAACTGACATAATCTCATCATGCTAACTAATGTCACTTAGCTGTAATGTAATCATAACTTACCCCAGCCTTTAAGAAACACTAAAGTAAATCTGACAAACTAATTTCATTTCAAATCTACTCTTTACCATTCTCAGTGACTACAATGTTTACAGGAAGTTGGAAAAAGTGTTACTAAGATATAGGAATCTACAAAATGCTACAAACACATTTTTAGAGAATTGTGTTCAAAAAGACAAAGTGTTTACAAATGGTCAAAATGCATGACTTTTTCTGCTCTCTTTAGAAATGGACAGTCTGTGAAGAGCATACCAAGAGCACAATGTGCAATCATTAAAGAACCAGCAATGTGAATGATTTGTCATTAGTCAATACATAATAGGTTTATTTATTTTATTTATTAGTCACACTATGTTTGTCTATGTTGTGACTTGGAAGAAGATTTGTTTGAGTAATTCATACAAAAATCCTGGTCATTCCAAAGGGGGTCACAAAATTCTTCTTTTTGTAATAGATTTACATACAAACCCACTTTTACCTAGATATTCTCAGATATACATGACTTTAGAGTTAACACGAGATTGTACAGGAGAAAGAAGAAGCTAAAGTATTTGTGAAGCCTTCTTCAAACATGCTAAAGGCAAATAAAAAGAAAAGGATATTAAATAAAAGTGATAAGGGACAAAAAGAAATGTTTGTGGGGAAATTGGATAATCAAAAACGAGATAAAGACCCATAAAGGCACTCTTGCTTCAAGCTTTTGTTCAAAGCAGGCAAACTGTAGAGCTTGTTGATGAAGATAGCAGCTCCATGGGCAGAGGGCTGCTAATTTAGAAGGCTAATGATGGTGATGCTTTTAGAGGGCTAACCTTAGCTAACATGAATAACTACTAGTATTCAGCTTTATCAGCGACCCTGTGTGGGGTTATTATTCAAGAGAAGAAATGTACTACAGATTACTTACTTCTTTTTAAATTTATGCAGTATCCTGCTTAAGTACTCATTATACTATATAAACCTCAGGCTACAGTCCCACACAGACACAAAATCCTATCCTAACAAGGACACGCATTTGATCATTTTGCTGGCGTTACATAATAGAATAAACCCACAACAAAAAGCAAAGTTTAACACCAGTCCAAAGAAACTTCAAAGTGATAGCCAAAGAGGTTCTGCTACAGACACATGTACAGGTGTGGTTTGGGGTTGGCATACACTTAGCTCTAATGTTATTCTGAGCTCTTCCCTTTGTGTTAGCGCACTAGCTTTACATTAGCGTGTTAGCTTTGTGTTAGCATGTTAGCTTTATTTTAACAGGTTAGCTTTGTGTTAGCGCATTAGCTTTGTGTTACCGTGTTAGCTTTGTGTTAGCACGTTAGCTTTGTGTTAACTTGTTAGCATTGTTTTAGCAGGTTAGCTTTGTGTTAGCAGGTTACCTTTGTGTTAGCAGTAAAACGCAGTTGTTTCTGTCCCAGATGCAGTTTGCCCTTTACTGTTGTACTGATGTGCTTTTGTGCACTACAAATAAAAGAGATGCCCATATCACCGTAGCACGTTACATCACTGTCATACTGAAAAATGTAATCTGATTACAGTATTGCATTGCCGTGGAACGTGTTGACATTTTTTTCCTCCTACTGGAAGGACCTCCTTGACCTTGATGCCTTTTTTTTATTTTTCAGGAGAAATCCTCTTCACTTTCATTTTATCACTGACACAGTAGCAAATCGAATCCTGAGTTCTCTGTTCCAGTCCTGGATGGTTCCATCTGTGCAAGTCAGCTTCTACGATGCAGATGAGCTCAAGGTAAGAGCACGCCTTGAAAGTACACAAACCTCATCCAAATACATTAACACAGCCCTGTTTCCTGTTGTCTGTTAGACAAGGTGAGTCAAAGTCAGACCCTAAATTTATCACATCAAAAGAAAACCTGCACAGTTCAAAGCAACAGCAAGTTGTGAGGGTACCGTTGAATATATTTCCAAATCTTTACCAGAATAGTTGCAGAGCATCAAAGAGTGGGAGACAGAATAAGAGCTGCACGGTACAGTATGCATCTCTAAGAGTCTGACAGAGGAGGTCACAGCTAGTGTCTATGTGCTTGTCAGATCATTTGTCACTTTAGCAGAGATCAGAACATCGTTAAAGCTCTCTGATCTTACTTTAGGATGAGATAAAGGGTCAAGCTCCCATTTAGCTTCGATTGTACTCATGTTGGTGCTGAGGGGTTTCCAGCCTTCTGGTAAGGCACAATGCAACACACTGTAAAATTTGACTTTACTTTAAAAAGTTATGCAGACTTACGGCCCAAAAACGTTAAGTAATAACTAAAGTTATGCTACGTTGTTTATTTTGAACATGCAGCTCTTAGGTTTATTCAATTTAAAGATAAACTTTATACATTCAAAGTTTTATACGTGTTATGATGCACAGATTCAGAAAATGTCATCTCTGTAGTCAGAGATCTTAGTTTTTGTTGATTTCCTGTGCCACATACACCACACAGCTACAGGAACACTGGTTTTAATAACACCGGAGCCTCAAGCCTGAACATGAATACTGACAGAGTCATTGCTCTCCTTGTATTATTCTTGACCTGTTAATTCACTGGCCACGGTCACACAAACACTGGAAATCACATCAAACATTCTCATGAATCTAAGGATAAATATTTTTCTGTATAATTTCAACATTCTTTCTTTTTATGTATTTCTCAGATATATCATGATAAGATAGGTGGGGATTATGCCCCCCACCCCTTTATGTTAATGGTCTAGTCCAGTATTTACTTGGCCTGTGACTTAACCAATTAACTGCTGTCAGCTGGCTTACCTATGAAGATGTGATTGGTTAATTTGAATTTTTTTCTGTTTCCTTTATTTAAGCACAAATTGTGTTATCTGTTTCTATGACCCTGATGAAAGCCACAAGCCGACACACGTTGGTCAGTTAAGAAAATTGTTCCTCTTTACTTTTAAGTGTTGCTGGAGTTCATGCTTTGTTAGTTTCTCATCCTCTCCATGCACCTTGGAAGTAGGTGAAGTTGTGGCAGAAATTTTGCTGCATGATATTAGAGATTACGAGTCTCACAAGTGCTTGCAGACAGCAGTGTACAAGTGTTCCATATTTAGGCCAGATAAGTTGATGTATGTGAGGAAACCAAGTATAAATAAAGTTAAATGCACTCATTTGATCTAGGTAAGGTTATTGTTGAGTTATCATTGTATTTAAAGTGGTGCCCTGATATAACACATTCATATAGTTATATAATGTTAGCAAACATTTGCTGTCTCGAAATGGTAACATGCGTTTTTCACATGTTTGATCTTTCACGTATACTTTTTTGCGTTGGCATGTGTGGTGTTTCCAGTGCTTGTTGACGTCCGCCTCCTTCAGATATAGAGTAGAACAAGAGTATATGTAATTGTATTGGTGTATGCTGCCCTCTTCAGTCCTGGGATGAATTGCAGGATTGATACATAAACTGCCTGATCCACTGCCCCACAGCAACAGTTGCCCAAAGGCATGTTACATTTTAAGATAACCCCAGAATAATACAGAGAAAACCCCAAATATCAGATGACAGTAAAGACGTCCATGGAATGTGGAACGTGGAACTCCGTCAGTCATGGATCGGTGTCCAAGCAGTGTGGGACCATCTAGACTGGGAATGGGACAAAACAGTCAAAACATCCAATTAAGTGTCACTGAATTAAGACTTCTGCTCGGTGATTCTGAGCCGCTCATCCACCTCCTCGAAGTTTAAAGACAACAATCACCACAGGAGCTTTGACTCGACAGAAACGACTGCTTGTTAAGTTCGAAAAGTCAAGTGACGCATGAGCACAAAGAAGCCAAACGATTTATTTTAAAATCATAACTGTTCTGTTGGAGTGGCGGGGAGGGAACAAGCCTGAATTTGTTTGTGTTTCCAACCTGCATCACCCCCGTCACATCATCACATTCTCCTCTCCCTCACAGTCTTAGTGCTAAACAATGAGTCCTTTGTGCTGTCAGAAGCCTCGACCCGCAGCCTCTCTCTTCAGCTTCCTCACACTAAAACAGGGAAAAACAGCCAAGACTCTAAGCCGATTACGTTTGCAGATGATTCACTTATGCAGATACAATTACTCAGAATCAGGAGAATTAATTAAAAGAGTCTCTTAGCAGATACAGGGAAAAAACCCAACAAATTGAGGCTTTGCCAGAATGTCCTTATATGGCTTTGTCTTAGCCCACATACTGGAACTGCGCTCATACATAATGAACAGCTCAGAGCTGTAACAGCTTTAAGAGTTACTGTTGCATTTTTTTCTTGTTTCAGTCCGAAGTGTCGTGGATACCCAACAAACACTACTCAGGTATTTACGGCTTGATGAAGCTGACGCTAACCAAAGCTTTGCCCTCCGACCTGTCGAAGGTCATCGTCCTGGACACAGACATCACCTTCGCTACGGACATCGCTGAACTCTGGGGCATTTTTAGGAAGTTTACTGGTGAGATCCTCAAACCTGACATTGACAAAAAAAAAAAAGTCTCCAAAAAGTCAGCCGGTGCTGACACACAGAAATGTCAAACTATAAATGAGAAATTTGTGAAATTCCAAAACTTGGAATGGTGCGTAAAATATAAATAAAGACCCAACAATTTGCAAATGTCATAAAGCCATATTTTATTTACATGGCACGCTATACCACATTTAAAATGAGGCAATGTTTTGCCATTTTGACTTTTATGGCAGCAGGACATGTTTACCGCACTGTAGCATTCGGTCTCTTTGTAACAACAGCTGCCAGTTCCACAGACACTAATGCACCGCCCTACAATCGAAGATCTGGGCTTTTGAACTGAGTGCTGATAACAAGCCAGCTGACCGATTTCCTCTTTAGTCCAGAGGATGTGTTGACTATGTGGTGTGGCTGTAGCTCAGGAGGTTGAGCAGGTTATCTGCTAATTGGAAGGTTGGTGTTCGATCCCCGTCTTAGCCCAAGTTGCTCTCTGATCTATCCATTGGAGTGTTAATGTGTCTGAATGTTTAGATTCACACAATCGCTTGATGATATTATGTACTCTAGACACAATTTTCCATCGAGGAACATTATTCTGAAATTGTTCCACAAAGAATTTGAAGACAGAGTTTTTACAGATTTGTGAACCTCTCTGCTTCTCTTTTTTATGCCAAGTTAAAGACCTGTTGCCAATTAGCCTAATTAGTTACAAAATGTTCTTTTGTTGCCATCAATTTCAAAATGAGCTATTTTTTTTCATGAAATAATAAAATATCTCAATGTAAAGTTTTGTTTTCTGTGTGCTACTGTGAATAAATTGTGGGTTTATGAAAATTTCAAATCAATGCTGTTTTTATTTTTAGGACTGCTGTGTACCATCACACGTATCGAAAACCATCAATAAGTTACTGTTACTGAAAATCTCCTCAAGCAGACCACAGACGTACGGATGTATCTGTGGGTTTTAGATTCATTAGCGGGCAGACGCTGCCAGCAGAGTGACTGCTGTTTAGTATGTGACGCCTCGATATCAGTTATCAAATAAGAAATTAGAATTTTTTTTTAAACTAGCTGAATGAATGATGAAAGCAGTTGGTTACTGTGAACACTGACGCTCATTTAAGTTTATTATGTTTGTGAACTGTTGAGGGGAAAAACTTGTTTCATTCACAGATAAGCAGGTGATTGGTCTGGTGGAGAATCAAAGTGACTGGTACTTGGGCAACTTATGGAAAAACCACAAACCGTGGCCTGCGCTGGGAAGAGGCTTCAACACAGGTAAACGGGTTTTTGATCGAATCTCTGAGGCTGGCAGGTTTGCTCCAAACAGCACAGAACCTGATGTCGTCTCATTCCTAACAGCACAAAGAACCTCAGTGTTTGAAGAGTGAACGTTTAGCCCAAAGTGAACGTTTTAAGTTAATGTCACATTGTTAGCCAGTGTCCTGCTTCGTGGTTTCAGGCGTCATTCTTCTGTACTTGGAGAGACTGCGGCGAATCGGTTGGGAGCAGATGTGGAGGCTGACGGCAGAGAGGGAACTTATGAGCATGCTCAGTACATCACTCGCTGATCAGGTTAGGGATACCTCCAAACAGGATTGTCAACTCATTACACACCGTCATCAGTCTGTGGCCTTCACTGTAACTGATTCTGGGTGAGGACTCCTTTGATTGTGACTCCGTCGCCTCGGCGCCCACGTATACAGCTCATCAGTGGCATCATCCTGGCACTGACGAGCTGTTGGTGTTTTACAGTCTTGTGTTTGTTGAGCTTTATTGAATTTTTTAAAGACTATTTTTTTGTTGTCTTGGAGAGCAGGGCTGCAGAATTAGACCCTGAGGCCACGATGAGTCATGCTTTCACAAATTTGATTCTGTTTACATCATCACAAACATCAGCAGCTCTGATCTATGCATGTCTACAAAGTAATCCTAGTGTTAAAAGGATCGAGGCTCTTGATAAAGCGGTGTGTTGTCTGTGTGCAGGACATATTCAACGCCTTCATAAAGCAGAACCCAGTCCTGGTGCACCAGCTTCCCTGCTTCTGGAACGTTCAGCTGTCTGATCACACGCGCTCCGAGCAGTGTTACACCGAGGTGTCTGACCTCAAGGTACGCCAGCTCGCACCATCAGGTTTGTCGTTTACTGCCACAGGCTGCCGTCAGGCTGAGTAGCAGAAACTTGCAATCGTGGCTCAAGAGTTGGGAGTTCGCCTTGTAATCGGAAGGTTGCCGGTTCGAGCCCTGGCTCAGACAGTCTTGGTCGTTGTGTCCTTGGGCAAGACACTTCACCCGTTGCCTACTGGTGGTGGTCAGAGGGTCCGGCGGCGCCAGTGTCCGGCAGCCTCGCCTCTGTCAGTGCGCCCCAGGGTGGCTGTGGCTGCAATGTAGCTGCCATCACCAGTGTGTGAATGGGTGGATGACTGGTTGTGTAAAGCGCTTACCCCAAAGCGCTTTAAGGACTAGAAAAGCGCTATACAAATACAGTCCATTTACCATTTGTTATGGTTTCAGGTGATCCACTGGAACTCTCCTAAGAAGCTCCGCGTCAAAAACAAACACGTGGAGTTCTTCAGGAACCTCTACCTGACCTTCTTGGAGTATGATGGAAACCTGCTGAGACGGGAACTGTTCGGCTGCCCAACGCAGGCCAGTCCAGAGAGCGTCAAGGTTGGCGCACACACACACACACACACACACGGGCGATATTTGTGACAGTAGCAAACATCTGAGAGTAATCATTTAACATTGGGGGAAAATATTTCAAACATCACTCAGACTGTGTCAGGCAGGAAACAATAACATCCACCTGTTTTCTTATCTGCTCGTCCAGTTCAGGGCTGTGCTGAGCTGAGGTCAGCTGATCTGTCTCTACTTCACTTTGTGGCCTTTGCTGAGTAATATTGTACGGGGGCAGCGGCCTGGTTTCCACTGTTGCCTAAAGTATCTAGTAGTAGTAGTAGTGAAGTTTATTTGTTAAATATTTATGATGTTACCTGTCAGCTAAACACATGTGCATGTATCGTTTTCCAGTCGATTCCCATGAGATTAGTCTGCAGGACAAATCTTGTTTGCAATATGTTTTTATCTTTTGTTTTGTTTTTTTGATAAAGGAGGGTGTTTGGGGAAGAAAGAGAGAGCTAGGACAGACAGAGACAGAAAATATTTTTTGTGCCACTGGTTTATGTCCGACAATATTTTCACAGACCAGCCTTTAAGGTGTTGCGTATAAATACAACAAAATAAAACCAGTACCAAAAAAGAAGATTTATTCATAACACTCAGGAAAAGATCCAGGAAAACCGAGTTAACGATAAAAAACATTAAAAAAATAACGATAAAAACCCTGAAAACCATGAATTTCACACCCGAGCCTTAACACACACACCGAGCCGACAGGCTAGCAGATGACTCCTGCAAGACCAGAGGTGGAGGTTTGTGTATTTATATTAACAACGCTTGGTGCATGAGCTCCACCTAATCTCCAAAACCACAGACAGTGTCACCACCCAGAAACGGATCACCATGTACCCCAACCAGAAGCCTTGGCTGAACCAGGATGTTCGTCTCCTCCTGAAGGCCCGCAACACCGCCTTTAGGTCAGGAGATGCACACGCCTGCAGTACAGCCAGGGCTAAGCTAAAGAAGGGCATCAAAAAAGCCAAACACCATTACAAAAAGAAGGTAGAAGAACACTTCTCCAACTCCAACCCCCGACGCATGTGGCAAGGACTCCAGACCATCACAGACTACAGGACCACCAAACCCTCCCCCGCATCCTCTGACGTCTCTTTCCTCAACGAGCTCAACAACCTTTATGCTCGTTTTGAGCGAGGGAATCCAACAACCACAACCAAAGCAGACATGACGCCAGACCACCAACCTCTGACTCTCTCCTCCACCGATGTAGGAGCGGTGCTGAACAGGATCAATGTCCACAAGGCTGCAGGTCCTGATGGCATCCCCGGGCGTGTTCTCAGAGCGTGTTCTGGGGAGCTTGCAGGAGTGCTCACAGACACATTCAACCTGTCTTTGGCCCACGCTGTGGTACCGGCCTGCTTCAAATCCACCTCCATCGTCCCAATACCCAAAAACTCCAACCCATCTAGCCTCAATGACTACCGCCCAGTAGCACTCACCCCCATCATCACAAAGTGCTTAGAGCAGCTGGTCCTAGCACACTTCAAATCCTGTCTGCCCCCCACCCTGGACCCCCACCAATTCGCATACCGCCAGAAACAGGAGCACAGAGGATGCAGTCTCCATCGCACTGCACTCTGTCCTCTCACACCTGGACAACAACAACACCTACACCAGAATGCTGTTTATAGACTTCAGTTCAACATTCAATACAATCCACCCCTCACAACTCACAACTGACAGACCTGGGAATCAGTTCCCTCATGTGCAAATGGTTACTGGACTTCCTGACCAACCGCCCCCAACATGTCCGGCTGGATAACCGCTGCTCATCTACAATCACAATGAACACCGGTGTACCACAAGGCTGTGTGATGAGCCCTTTCCTCTACTCCCTCTTCACCCACGACTGCAGACCTGCCGGTGGTTCTAACACCATCATTAAGTTTGCAGATGACACCACGGTGACCTACAGGGAGGAGGTGGATCGTCTGGGTGAGTGGTGTGACACAAACAACCTGCTGCTTAACACTGAGAAGACCAAGGAGCTCATCGTGGACTACAGGAGGAATGCTGACCCACATCCGCCCACCTACATTAAGGGGACGGCTGTGGAGCGTGTGAGCAGCTTCAAGTTCCTGGGAGTTCACATCTCCGAGGATCTGATCTGGACGACCAACTGCTCCAAGCTGGTCAAGAACGCTCACCAGCGCCTCTTCTTCTTGAGGACTCTGAGGAAGAACCACCTGTCCTCAGACATCCTGGTGAACTTCTATCACTGCACCATCGAGAGCATCCTGACCAACTGTATAACAGTCTGGTACGGGAACTGCTCTGCCTCGGACCCGAAGGCGTTGCAGAGGGTCGTGAAAACTGCCCAGCGCATCGCCGGAGCACCACTTCCTGCCATACAGGACATCTACAGGAAGGAAGATATATCTATATCATGGCTAAAGCACTTCTGGATGGATGCAAACTGCATTTCGTTGCCCTGTACCTATGACATGTGCAATGACAATAAAGTGGAATTCTATTCTATTCTATTCTATTCTATTCTATTCTATTCTAATGACAGACGACTCACGGACCGGTACCGGCTGGTGCCTCGGGGGTTGGGGACCGTTGGGTTAGAAGATAAAGGAAATTGAAAATGACATTTAATTGTTGTAACTGTGGCCCTGCGACAGACTGGCGACCTGTCCAGGGTGTACCCTGCCTTTCGCCCCATGACAGCTGGGATAGGCTCCAGTGCCCCCCGCGACCCTGAAAAGGATAAGCGGAAGCGAATGGATGGATGGATGTTGTAACTGTGTGTACTTTTGCTCAGCTACAAAAGGCTCTGGAGGAGCTGGACGAGGACGATCAGTGTTACGACTTCCGTCGAGAGCGACTGACAGTGCACCGAGTTCACCTGTATTTCCTGCAGTATGACTACACGCCCACTGAGGACAACACTGACATCACTCTGGTGGCCCAGCTCTCCATGGACAGGTACTGAACCCGTGTACTGTAATCATCTCCTGGCTTGGATCTGTGTGCTTTAAAATGTGTGAAATGACCGTGTGTGCCTGCTACAGGCTGCAGATGCTGGAAGCCATCTGTAAGCACTGGGAAGGCCCCATCAGCCTAGCTCTCTACATGTCTGACGCTGAGGCTCAGCAGTTCCTGCGTTATGCCCAGGCCTCCGAGGTCCTCAAGAACCGCAAGAACGTGGGTTACCACATTGTCTACAAGGAGGGCCAGTTCTACCCGGTCAACCTGGTGAGGAACGTGGCCCTGAAGAATGCCAACACACCCTACGTGTTCCTGACTGACGTGGACTTCCTGCCAATGTACGGTCTCTATGATTACCTGAGGTAAGTCCAACTGTCCTGTTGTAAAAAAACCTTTTCATGGCTTGTTTTTTTTTTTTTTGTTTTTTTGAAGAGTGTTACATACAGATGTGGTGTTATAACTGTACTTCTGATACCCTTACCTTACCACTGACTAAAATAAAATAGAGTAATGAACTCTGATGCCTACACCTTGACTTTCCGCTGTGCTTAGAGGTTGTAATGCTGCGCTGTGACATCCGTTGGTTCTGCACTGACTCATTTTCCTTATTGCTGCGAGTGGAAACGGTGTTTGCTCCTCAGTGAGGACGCTCTCCTGCTACACAAGATGAACTGAAAACAAGAGTAGACATATTTTAACACTCCTTAAAATTATTATTGGACAAAGAAGAGATGACGTTTCCCTCCTTTTCACCAGGATATTCCTGCCATGATTCGGTCTAGGATTTCTGTCTATTTGCCAATTCATTGCGAGTGTTTTTGACTCGATTATATCCGCCTAATAGGAGACGCACTGATCACAAAGTGCTGTGTAGTCTGAGCCCAGCATTAGAGGTGAGTCATGAGTCCTGCATAAAATCCTTTTGGAGTAGTTTTCCTAACCAAGAACCAAAAATCATTCATTATATATTATTCATGGCATTTCTGGAAGTTTTACTTACTTTGAACTTTCAGACTGCAATCGTGTTTTCGAGGGTTTAGTCATCCCTGTTGGTAGATACGTGCTGCTTTAGCTGCCTCTCACTTCCTGTTTGCTGCTGCAGAAAGTCTGTGGTGCAGATGGACATGGCTCACACAAAGAAGGCTCTGGTGGTTCCAGCTTTCGAGACCCTTCGTTACCGTCTGTCCTTCCCCAAATCCAAAGCCGAGCTGCTCTCCATGCTGGACATGGGGACTCTCTACACCTTCAGGTTTCTAATTACAAACCAAAATGAACTTTTCTGATCAGTCGATGATGATTGGAGGATTATTTAACTGGCAATGTCTCCTTCTTCCTGCCTGTCACAGGTATCATGTGTGGCCAAAGGGTCACGCACCTACCAACTATGCCAAATGGCGAACGGCCACCACGCCCTATAAGGTGGAGTGGGAGCCAGACTTTGAGCCGTACGTTGTGGTGAGAAGAGAATGTCCTGAGTACGACCAGCGCTTTGTGGGCTTTGGCTGGAACAAGGTGTCCCATATCATGGAGCTGGATGCACAGGTAAACGTGCTCATGTACACAATAATCTAGTCAAAGATGGCAGGGGAAGAACGACTGGGTGGGGTGGGGGGATAGTAATCAGTTATAAACTGATTTAAGTAAATCCTTTCGTGTTTCTCGCTGATCGCTTGTCAACTCAGATGTCCGTGAAGTTGTCCCGTCCTTAGCAGAAAAGTATAATGTTTCTATGCTTGACTTTCTCTTTCTCCAAACGTGGCACATCGAGTTGATGCTAAAGAGCTTGATTTTGGTTTCATATGACCACACAGCTCTCTCCCAAGCCTTTTCTGAATCATTTGGATTTTTAAAACTAAGTCACGTGCCTCCTTAAACAGGAGGACCTTGCAAGCGCTGCTAGATATCAGTCCAGTGTGGTGTTCTTGTTGTCTGTGGTCCAACATCTTTCTCATGATCATCTTCACCCCATGATGCAAGAGCTCATGTGGAGGTCCAGACATAGGGGAGAGTAATGGTCGTTTTATATTTCTTCCATTTCTGATTAATCGCCTTCTCATCAAGCTTCTTGCTGATGGTCTTTGGTCTGTGCCTCATATGCATAATGTATAATGTAATTAAATTTAATTGCAGTTGTAATCTGTGTGTCACATGAGCTCACAGTCAGTATGTGGGAGTCTGGCTGGGCTGTAGGATCTCAGATGCTTGTTTTACTCAGTGTCATATAAATTATTGTATGCCTTTAGTGTAATGTAATGATTGAGCAACTTCATAGCAACATTCATGTGCTTTTTTTAAAATAAGGCAACAGTCCTACTATATTACTTCAGCCAATACCTTTTGATTAGCCTTGTCTCATGCTTTCTTGCTTTGTGGTAGATCTTTGTTCTGTTTTCACGTAGATATTTGAATGCTAATCAATAAAAATCAAAATCAAATCAAATCAAAATCAAATTACAGAGAGTACTCCAGTGATCCCCTATGAGCAGGATCCTTAGTGGGAAGGAGGAAGTCTCTTTTAATATGGCGTTATTTTTGTAACAGGCATCTCCGAAAACGTTAGAGCACTTATGGAAATGTGTGATGTCTTGATGAATCGAGCAAATATTTGAAGTTTACACAGCACCATTCTCGCATGAAAATATCTTAAAGTTTATTTTGTGACCCAGAAAGAGTAATATTTCAAACTCCGCCACTCTGTGTTCCTCCGCCACTGCCTTTTTGAGTTTGGGACGAAATGCATTCTGGGATATTGCATTTCACCATTTCGAGCTGATTGGAAACCAGAACAGCCAATCAAATTTTTTTGCATCCAAGTCTGTGATTGGCTGGTTTGTGGCACAAATATAACGGTGTACAGAAAGAGCTGAGCGCGCACGGGCAGAAATGTTGAGAGCGCGAGCAACACATTGGGAGAGAGCGCAAATGCAAAACTGAGCGAGAGGGGCTGCTATTGTGTGTGTGTGTGTGTGTGTGTGTGTGTGTGTGTGTGTGTGTGTGTGTGTGTGTGTGTGTGTGTGTGTGTGTGTGTGTGTGCGCACGCAGCAATGAATTTTGTTCACTCAAATTTAGCTTTTCTTCGCTCAAAATAAATCTCTCCTCAAAAAATGCAACACTTGCACCTGCAATTTTTTTTTACGTGCGCTCAGAATAGTGGCACAAAAATAACGCCATATTTTAACAGGAAAAAGACTTCCAGCAGAACCAAAACCATGCTCCTCGTGGGAGATAACGTACAGTTTATGCATCCCAGAAGCTGGGAAATGACTGTGTTCCAGCAGCCATCTAACCATGATGCAGTATGGAGCCTAAATCTAAAATGAAGCATTGTCCACATCCATTCACCATATTGTGGAGCAATGTGTGTTTGAGATTTAATATGAATTTCTGTGTAATGGGAAAGATTTGCAATTTTTTACCAATGGATCACAGTTAATTGCCATATTGTCACAAAGAGATTGCATGTAATTGCCAGCCTGTCCCCATTAAATTTCAAGCTGATAACAGATGAACTCCAGGTTATTGCCATTTTATCACCTTCCTGTTGCAGACCTGGGCAACCAAAGATTGCAAGTTCAGTGTACACACTCACGATAATTTTGGTCATCATTTTTGGCTTTTCCCCCGCGTGACTGTAGCATAAAATTAATATTCTTAAAGGGAGTATTTAACCCGTCCCATCGTGTTTTGATAAACTTACCCAAACTGTGAGTGGAGGCTGAAAGCCATTTGAAAATGCATTTGTTCTCCATTTATCATCTCTTTCTTCTTTTCAGGAGTATGACTTGATGGTCCTGCCGAATGCTTTCATGATCCACATGCCCCACGCTCCCAGCTTCGACATCTCTAAATTTCGCTCCAGCTCCAGCTACCGCAACTGTCTGAACACCCTGAAGGATGAGTTCCACCAGGATCTGTCCAGGAAGTATGGCTCTGCAGCTCTCAAGTACCTCACTGCCCAGAGAAACATCTAGAAAGTAGACTTGTTAAGAGCAGCTCTGTCAGCCCTGCGAGCTCCGACGTGTACTGACGCTGGAGGGGCTTGGAGTGTATCGAGTGTGGATATAAGCTTTACAGCCCTTTTGAGCATCCCCGGGCTCCTGTGCATTAATTCTCCAGTCGACTGCAACTCGGAGTGACTGAGGACTGGACGCAGAGACGAAAACCAAAACAGGACAGCACAGCTGCGGATTTGTAACGCGGGACTCTGACACGGCCGAAGGGGACAATAGATGAGAGTGGAAACTGATGGGACTAGCTTTAAGGCGAGGAAACAACAACCATATTCTTACAATTTGTTCTGACAATCAGGGCTTTTTTCAAGCAGACACACAGTGAACCAGTCGATCTCCACGGATATTTGGATATTTGGCACCTGGGGGAAAAACTTCCGACATTAGGAATCATATTTGGGAGGCACGTCGAACTGGAGAAAGATTTAAGCCTTATCACTTTCCTGATATTTACTAAGATATTTAATATTTTCTTTTCTTTTTTTTTCTTCAGTGCAAATCTGAACCAATGATAGTGAGCATTTGCATTTACAATGTTTTGATTATGGCTTTACACAAGAATCAGTTTTTTTTCTTTCTATATTTTCTGACCTCTTATAAAGAAATCCATAGTGTCCTGGTCAAACGATTTAAGTTTCTTCTGTGGGCTTCAGGGATGTGCTGTGTGTGTGTGTGTGTGTGTGTGTGTGTGTGTGTGTGTGTGTGTGTGTGTGTGTGTGTGTGTGTGTGTGTGTGTGAGACAGAGAGAGAGAGACGGAACAAGCGATCCAGCTGCATCACTGGGCACGTCTTCAACACGCTTACAGCTCGTCTTCAGTGTCACGCTTGCTTCTGTCTTGCATGTAAAGAGTTGCACAACACGTTCTTTTCATGTTGGAAAAATCTACATTTTTCTCCCATGATTCCTCCCTTGGAAACAGAAAATTATTGATGAGATGTGTCATTACCAATTGGGACCAACTCACACGACCAACACCGACACATAATTGTCAGTGATGAGATGAAGCTATTGGCTTTGAAATAGGAGCACGGTGACGGGCAGGAGCTTATTTTTTTGTGCCATTACATTTATAATGTGTCTGAATCACTGGATTGTACGTGCCATCTACTGTACTGTTTTACCCACTGTGCTGCTGTTTTTGTAAAGTCCAGCTGAAATGTTTCTGCAGCCAAAGTTCAGTTTTTTGTTATTCCAACTTTACCTGCAGACTAGAATCTGAAGGATTTCTGCAGTTTGTTGTCAGATTATTTTGATGCAGATCGAGTCTTCTAATCAGGAGGTGACGTTGAATTATAACAGGAAAAAGAAGCTTCTGTGTCCTCTTCTCTTTGCCAAATTGAATATTTTTCCAAGCTAATTTTACATGAGATTTGAAGCTATTTAAAATGAAACAGCTGACCGGCTAACTCAGAACACAGGATGTGCTTGAATTTTTACTGACAGAGAAAAGAAAAGAGTAAAAAAGTAGTGTAGTGTTCCCAACTTTGTGTCATAGCCTGTTACATGATATCAGCGACGGGCTCGGTCACTCAGACCCGTCAATAAACCTGGAAACCTCACAGGAATAACGTTGGTGAGGGGTGGTGCAGTTGGAGAACTACATCCTGCACTGACAACCTTGTGATTGCTTTAGTTAATGCGGTCCCCCGTAGTTTTTTTTTGTTGTTGTTGTGAAATGCCAAGTTGCAAACGCTCCCTAACTAACCACTGAGTGATAGTAAAACTATCAGGAGTGCGACACAAACCTGAGAAACTTCAAAGTAAAAGTTGTATTTTTTCAATGAAATGCACAACTTGTACTCTGACACCTGACGTTCTCTGTTTCAGGTCAACCAGAAACCTGATAGTTTCACGATTAGTTAGTGAGTGTTTGCAGACTAGTCTTCCATATGAACTACAGGTGACCATGGCAATCTTCTAGCAACCAAAGAAATGACAGGGTAGTTTTCAGTGCAGCACTCTTTGTGATTAACGTCACTGAGGGACAGCAGTCACCCACCACCAAGCATTCTCCAACCAGTTATTCCTCCTTACCCGACGAGCCTGCAGGCCTGTGAGACTGGAGACGAATTAATGATGTAGTGAAATCGGAGCATGAGGTCACTGGATATCAAGCGCAATTACAGTAAACTTCCTGTCCAGCAATATTTGGTGTTACATTTGTTTGTAAGGCTGTTTACATCCACCAAACAAAGTTACAGGTCAAAGTCTGACACAAAAGGCTTTTTTTGTTTTGTTTTATCTGTTACTGGCACAAAAGAGCTTCAGTACGTTGATGTCACAACTGGTAGTAGGGACTCAAGAGCAGAGCGGTTTGACGTCTCCAAAAACAGTTTATTTACAACACCGGTGCACGATATATACAGTGAAGGGAAAACATCCAACTCCAGGGAATCACGGGGAAGCTCTCTCACACTCGCTCTCGTCTTCTCGCCCAAACTCACACACGCTCACACGGTAGGGAGGTCACAGGTCCAGGAAGGAAAGTCTGTGGTAGAGGAAAGGGAGTCACTCACAAATCACGAAATACTAAGCAGATAAGCTGGGAGAATCACTAACGTCTGTAGTACAATCATCCAGCGACGAGAAGATCTGTGCTCCAGCCTCAAATAGTGCTTCAGGTGATGACAGCTGATTGTTGTCAGGTGTGTGGGCCAAGGGCGGGAGCCCACAGTGAGCTCCGCCCAGGCAGAGAGAGAGAGAAAACAAAACAAACACATGCAGCAATGCGGAGCCGGCCGGCAGGCACGGAGACCATGACAGTTGAGGCTTCATAAAGTCAAGATGGTTAGTTTTTTTCCCACCAATGCACATTTATTTGCACTTTGCTCAGATGCATTTAGAAAAGTAACAGAGCCGTGAAAGTGCAGCATCAAGAATTAAATACAGTGTGACTGAATATTTTAAAAGGAAGATTATAAGAAATCTGATTTTCTCAAAAGATGATGTCCATTCAGTCTTAAAGTGTGGTTGAGGATGTCATCACGTGGAAATCAGTGCTGACATCTTGTGCCGGTGGTTTGTTAGTCTTTACAGTGGGGACGCTAACCCTGCACCCAGTTCAGATCTTGATACCAAGCTAAGAGCACAACCAGTCTAGTCAAAAATATCTGACGTGTATCAAACTGAATAACTTGGTTACAAATGGGTTTTCTTTAAAATCACAAGAATACAGCGAGCGTCCGAATCGGTAAATCTGTTGACAGCTACATGTTCAAGTTGTAAACATCCAACAGCAGCAAACTGGAATGCAGCCGTCAAACCAGAATGCTTCTCCTGAACTTTCCACAACTGATCCGTGTGCTGCAGAAAGATATTTATTTCAGTTGGACTTTATTCATTTTCTGTTTGTTTTTAATGATGCTCTGTCCAACATTTCCAATCAGTAAAGTATGATGAAATACATTTGTCATGTTGTTATGACATGTAGCATTGGACATGATGGATAAGTCCTACTGCTTCAGTTTAGTTTAGTTTTTGGTTATTTGAACGCTTTGGTCAGTTATGCTCAGAAGCATCCGTGTTTAACGTTATGTTGGAGCTGCCTGCAGGCTGATCACGATGTTTGCATCCTTCCCTGTAGCGCAGGAGAGCAAAACAAGTACCAAGGTGCAGCGTTATCGCTTGTAGCAGCATCGCGCTGTAGTTTTGTTTTTGAGCATTCTCTACAAATTTTCATCTCTACCTGCATTTAGAGGGGAGGGAAAGGCAAGCGGAAAAGACTTCAAGCAGATCTCGTGTAATTTCCACTGCAAATACGGCAAACATGGGAGGTGGGTCACGAGTGACGGTGTATGTGACGGCCGTTTGACGAGTCCAGACGGTGCCGTGAAGAGCCCTGCTCCCTGTCCACTCCCACCCACACCACCTCTATTGCCGTGTTGTTGATTGTGGTAAATGCTAGTGCCTTTGCTGTATTGTGAAACTGGATATTGATTGTACTGTTGTACCGACAGGGCCTGGGGATAGTCAGGCGCTCTATTTATTATTGTTGACTCAAATCGATCATATTTTTCTATGTAAGTGCTTTAAATAAATTTGCCCTTTTTATCACTTGGTCTGTATTTAGTTTTTCAGCATTCTTGACAAACACGACTCCGCTCTGCATGAGGATGCAAATACTCCTCAAGCTCGCTAAAGTAGCATTAAATGAACAAACGCTGCAGCATTTGGATCCAAGGATGTCTTGGGAACCTCAGGAATTCAGAATATTTGCCAAGGTCAGTGGTTTTAAGCCGGCTGAATCTTCCATGTGTGTAATTGGCCTAGTGAAAATTCCAAATACAAACCAAATTGTTTTGGATGAATAGGTCCCCTGATGGCTCTCATCCCTTTTAATGCAAATTACAATACAGTAATTGGATTCAGAACTTTGCCTGCAGTTTGTTCAGAAGTGAATCATTTCTTAACAAATTGGGGTGAGAGAGTAGAAAAGCAAATGAATACACATTTAGAAAAGCATTTATGTTTTCATTCATATGTGTGTGTGTGTGTGTGTGTGTGTGAAGCCAGAAATGCCGACAATACAAAATATTCTGAATATGAGGGAAAGAGTGGGCTGCAATGTGCCCCGGGCCATTTAAGCTTTTACAAATGCATCCAAAATATAGTAAAATGTAGCATAAGATGGAAATACATATAGTTACATACGTGTAGTATGCCCTTCTGCTTCTCTGCGTTACATCGTCAAATGCAGAGCAGGTCTTCATCTCATGATTAGCACATGACACATAGACGTAATATCGCTCAAGCTCCCATTTCACAGCAGGAGAACATCCACTTCACACCTCCAGTGTTCTTAGTAACAGCTTATCAGTTCTTAGTCAGCTTCCCTGCATGTAGGCTAACCAAGCTCATATGTGAGTGTAAGACTGTACAAGAACTTACTGGAAACCTCAAAGTACCTTTCATGCCTGTTTTTTACTGCAGTTATTTTAAACCTTTTCAGTAAAATCACTGCATTAAAGTGATCTGTGACATTCCTCAAAGACAAGGGCAGAGCTTCTTTGATGGCATCCCGTATGCATCAGAAGGATTATATAGGGAGGAGACGTGTGCAAAGACTTCTGTATTGAAATCTATTTCACACAACAGCACAGAAGCACAAATTCCACAGGACAAATCTTTTAAACCCTTTTATTGCTGCTGTGCTTTTAGAATGTCAACAGGAAATCGGTTTGTATCCCATTTTTAATAAGTAGAGCTCACTTGGAAGAACTGAATATGATTCCCTTTGATAGACCCCCCCACACACACACCTCTAGTGGTGCTGAGGATGCAGACTGAGGCTTGAATAGAGCTCTGTCTGAGGTGGAGATGGGGAGGAGGTGGGTTGCGCGAAAAGAGTCCGAAAAGGAGAATGCGCACAGATTTAAAAGGCGTGATGTCGAGGATGATTGGCCCAAAAAAGGCGGGTGAGAAGGTTCACTCTTCCTGTTCAGTTAGGTTTTGAAGAACAGTCCAAATCTAACTGAATGTTCTAGGATTTATTTAGTCCATCTACATCCCCACCTTGGCCTACGGCCGTGAGAGCTGGGTGTTGACTGAAAGAGAAACGTTGCAAATTTCCTCCATTTTCCTCCATCCTCACCCTCAGCCTTAAAAAGAAGGGGGGAGGAGCTTGGACATGTCTTGAAGCAGAGCTTCTGTTTCTCCGTGTTGAAAGGAGCCAGTCGAGGCTCTGTTGTTAAGATCACTTGTTGGGTCTGCGCTTCCACAGGCCCCGCTGGTTTAGAAACTTATTCCCGTTAACGACAAGGAAGCAAGACGAACAGCGATTTTACTTGCGCAAGGGAGGCCCCGGTCGGTGTCTCAGGAAAGCACTCTGAATCCAACCACAGACGACCTCGACCCCGGCCTCCACTTCCCGCCTTTTATTGACAACAGTTACAGTACACACAAGCACCTCCCATTGTAAACCCCCCCCCCCCCATGGTTATAAAAGATAAGGTACCATGTGTGTATGTGTGCGCACGTGTGTATGCCTGTGCGAGAATGTGTGTGTTTGTGTTTTGGGGTGCGTTTGTGTGACCTCCTGCTCACCAAAAGGGTCATAAGGGCAGGAAATTTACTAAACAAGAAAACAGAACCCTCACATGTGATGTGTCCCTATAAAACACTACAGCCTCCCCCGCCAACAGGCTGGGGAGGGTAATAGAAACAAAGAAATGTCTTTGATGATGCTGTTTGAACTAAGACTTACAAATTTAAGTAACACAATGACAACATTTAACAATTTGACTCCAACATCACTCTTCATAGTTTCATTCTGACTACATACCCCGTGTACTGCGATTTCACCACGATCCTTTTCACAAACATCAACTTCTGTTTTAGCGTGAAAACAATTTCATGTAATAAATCACAGCTGAAGAGAGTTGATCTCCAACCGCCACTAAGCACTGTTCAATTAAAGAGCTACAATTTCCAAGCCTGAAACAAACATGTCAGAGGATGAATGACACGGGCAGGATGCTATTTTTGTTTTTAGGTTTTTATGACATGTATGTTTGTTTATTTGTTTGTTTATGACATCTTCGTTCTCCATCCCACATCATTTTTTTCCAGTTTATGCTACGTGAATTCCCTGTGTAAAAGCTCTGCTATTTTTATTGAATTGGAAGAGATCCAGTACACACTAGAGATGTATAAATACACTGGGACATAATTCATATGTCTGTGAAGAGTTAAGAATATTAGTCGCCCATTTTCCCCACTTTTTAAAATTCATCTGTAAATTTTGGCCTAAACTGTGATCTTGAGTGAAAGAACTTCAATCAAACTAAGTAAAAAACATCAAGTCACATGGAGTAGCATTTTTAGTCATGCAGCCAAACCTTACTCACTACCTGATGTGGACCGTGGATTATTTTTGTTGGTTATGCAGTCAGGTTAAGTTTCATATGAGAAGAAATACATTTTCCTTTACATGTTAATGGGCAATGCAGTTTAGGCGTATCTCTTTTTCTTTCTTCAGAGAGAAGGTTGGAGAATTTTATCAATAAAAATTTTAGGACTAAGCTTCTGACCTTCCGTCTCTAAGTGGGAGCTGAGTCCCATAGCATGAATAATACAGCTACACGCCTACACCTTCTCTTCAGTACAAAACCACATTAAGCAATTTTCTGTGAGCGTTTTCCTGCTCTGACATTAATTGCAAAAGCCTGGAAATTGAATTGTCCTTTGCAGATGTGTTGCTTGAATAATGGGCTCCCTCACCACTTTTCTTTCACTAAAAAAGAGAGGGAAAAGAACTGTGAAGTCAAGCATTTCCTTATTTCCAATATCTGCAGAAACAATTGAAGTACTGCGATAACAATCTCTTTCAAGACAAATGCCTCCCACTTCCAAAGCAATGCTCACCAAAGCAGAAAGCAGCTGATGTACTGCTGTCATGAAAAAACAGCAAAGGTAGAAAAGAACCGTTACGCTGCTTTCAAACGGTTGTTTAGAAACAAATACTGGCAGCACTGACCCATGGCTCTCTGGCGGGTTTTTCTCTTTTTTTTCTGTGTTCTTGTTTTGTATGCACTTAATTACTGAAAAGTACAGTTTCTTCTCCCTCTATTGAACATACATGCTCAACAAAAATCCCCAGTTAATCTCAGGGCTTGCCCTGCAGCACAAGTACAATATGCAAATGAATGAATTCATCAAACGCTCTTTTAAGTATCAAACACGATTGCTGAAAAGTTTGTATTTTACCTTGTAAATTAGATTCCAAGTGATGATACAGAAGCAAATGTAGAAAGGACTGACTGCAGTTTTTTTTCCTGGACAAAGAGCCACATTTATGAACAGCAGTCAGCAGGAGGTGCTTGGGGTGGATGGAGGGGAGTATCAAACGCAATACTCTGACCCCAAACACTGGCCATTAGGTTAAGGTTGGCGAAAGATGGGATTTTTAACCCGTCAACACAAAGTTATATAAAACCAGACGACCACCTTTATTTATCTCAGACTTTTCATACTGTTTGCCACTATGGTTATTAATACCTTTGGACCTTCAACATAAGTGATTTATTTGCTCATAACTAATATTTTGATTGAATTTGTTCACATATGATTTACTTGAATATCTCATATCGAAGCCTAGCATATTGAACTGTGAGCTGTTTATTCACATCATAAAACATTATCATTATGACCATCATTATTATCATCGCATTCATTTTTTAATATGTTGCTTATAGTTATCACTGTTAAAGACCTAACTCAGATCATAAAAATGTACATGTTAATTTTTTTAACTATTTTAATATTCTTTGTAAATATTTTTATATACTCTCGTTAAAATTCCTTAATTTGCTAAGTTTTTATTCCTTACTTACAACAGATCCACTGAAAAGTGCAGGTGAAAGGGAAACGAATGGTAAATGGTAAATGGCCTGTATTTGTATAGCGCCTTACTAGTCCCTAAGGACCCCCAAAGCGCTTCACACATCCAGTCATCCACCCATTCACACACACATTCACACACTGGTGATGGCAGCTACATTGTAGCCACAGCCACCCTGGGGCGCACTGACAGAGGCGAATGACAGGTGTGAAAAAAGATTTACCTCCACATTGCACATTGCTCCACCCGGACCTCAGCCCATGTCTCCAGTGGTGGAATAAACAACCTCCTGCTCATAAAAGCAGCTGTTTCTTTTCTTCTGTCATAAAACTCGTGTCATAAAGACACACAACACACGTCTGCTCCACGTTGAATAACATCTTCATTTCTTTCCTCTGTTGTTCCTTCCCAGTTGTTTTATGGATAGTACATTATAATACTGGCTTGAATAATGTCAGGTCTGTGCGCTATGATATATAGTTCTATAATGGTATATAGCTCATAGTCTGCCTCCGGGTATCTGAGGTTATCGTCCTATCTATTAGTCCTTCCCTTCACCTAAAACCAAAGGTGAATGGTCGAAAGTTTTTCTAAAACTGTCTACGCACCCCAGCCTTGTTGTTTTACCTATACAAACACTACATGTGTTTAACTAACGTCAGGTATGTCAGAATGAACCACACTCCCCACACTCACCTGCTTCATCCTCCCAGCAACTCCTCTTAGCTGCTCTCCAGTTAACGTCCAGTGTTTTTTCAACTTTTCAGTTTTATTCAATTCAATTTTATTTATACAGCGCCAAATCACAACATCAGTCGCCTCAAGCCGTTTTATATTGTAAGGTAGACCCTACAATAATACATACAGAGAAAAACCCAACAATCATATGACCCCCTATGAGCAAGCACTTTGGTGACAGTGGGAAGGAAAAACTCCCTTTTAACAGGAAGAAACCTCCGACAGAACCAGGCTCAGGGAGGGGCGGGGCCATCTGCTGCGACCGGTTGGGGTCCACCAAAGCTGATCTCCTTGTAGCAGCAGAAGTTGTACCAATTACAAACATATACAACTGTCACCGTCTACAATACACGAAAATAACATCCAATTCGTATGTAATCAAATAAAGTGACAAAGTTTTAGCTCAATTTTCAAAGCTGAGACTTTGAGAAAAAAGTAACATTTTCTGAATATTTGTAAACTGACTTAAGAGTAACCAGCTCTGACAGCTTCATGTCCCTGCAGAGATTATTCCAGAAAAAATGGCACATTTTCTCTCTAATTCTGACTCTGTGGACAGATATTTGGAAACTATTGTGAGCGCAAAGACAGCCAGGATTATATTTTTACATGTACTGTATGTGCAAAGATAAAAGAGAAGCAGACCCAAGAGAGATTTATATTTAATAAAGAACCTACGGGCATATCCGCAGACACACAGATGGTTAGCAGCTGCATACAGACAAGAAAGGTATGTTTGATTACCACTGCCAGGAATGTACATGTGAAGCTCCGTGTGTAGACAGTATCCTTGTTGTTTAGGAGCTGGCCAAGTGTAATTACATTTATTGTATTTACATTTTTTATATTTTTATATTACACTAAATGATCATTTATTTTCCCTGTTTTAATAATGACATTAATGTATTGTTGCTGGGCTGGTGTTTAACTTACAAGAAAAAACCCAACACTGTTTTGTATTGAGCTTTGATTAATCGATTAACCCTTTTAGAGCCGTTACCAACGAGTGTACCACAATCTTAAATGTAACCAAGTGAAACCAAGAAAACATCCTTTCCTAGAGAATCCTCAAGCTTACATTTCCTAGATCAACTCCAGATTGTGTCAACAGAAGCTTTGGCCTGTGCTCAGTGTTTGGCTAGAAGGAGATGATGAAGCCATCAGAGGATGGAGGTGGGTACAGGCCAGTTTTTACTCTTACAGTCTACACAGTATAAATGTGGATCCAGCAGAAAAGTATTCGCATCACTGGCCCAGAAGAGTCGTCACCCGCCTCAGATCAATGGCAATACCTCTCCCCTCTCTTTCTGCCTGGTCTCTATGAGCACTATAAAGGGGAGGATGACACTTTCTCCCTGACTACAATGAAGAATGCATCCAACATAGTTATACACATATAGGATCATATCTGGGCTTTATTGACTGCTGGGTTGCTCCAGCCAGGGTGTCCTATAACAGATTTTGAATAAAAAAGTCCTGCTATTTATCATAATGTATTTGTATAAATGTTCCATCCACGCTAACCAAGTAGGTTGAGCACCTCTGCATTTCACACTGAGGTATAAAAATAGATGGACATTACCCAAACCCAAATTCCAGCCCGACCAGTAACCAAAGCTGGCTCATTGTCAAGCAAATGGTTGGTGAGAGGTATTTTTTTCTTCTATGCATTTGCTCTATTTTATTTATTGTAATATTATATAGTGAAGACAGCCATTCCATTGTGACTCAAAAAAAGTTGGACAGTAATTTGGATGCACATCTATACCTGTTAAAGTCTGTTGAACTAAAGATGAAAAGTATTTCCTTGCAATTAAAAAGGTCAAAATGCCTCCATATGACTCGCAGACTGAAAAAACCCAAATATCATAAATGTTATAGCAAGTGTAACAGATTTCATCCTCTATCCATCCATGATGTGCTTTGCATATTATGTCTCTGACCTGGCAAAAAATTCAATCCACACTAAACATGAACTGTGTACCACCGTCCAGTTGGACATCTATTCAATTCAATCCAGTTTTATTTATACAGCGCCAAATCACAATAACAGTTGCCTCAAGGCGCTTTATATTGTAAGGTAGACCCAACAATCATATGACCCTCTATGAGCAAGCACTTTGGCGACAGTGGGAAGGAAAAACACCCTTTTAACAGGAAGAAGCCTCCAGCAGAACCAGGCTCAGGGAGGGGCGGGGCCATCTGCTGCAACCAGTTGGGGTGAGAGAAGGAAGACAGGATCTGAATCTGGATTTGTTGTATTTTCTAGAGAAATTCATGTTTCTCAATTTTTCTTTTCAAATTTGATCAGTTTTCAGTTGTGAATATGTGTCCTCGGAAAAATGATTTAAATATCGACATTTGCCTTTAGCAGTCGCAAACCGTAGTTCCAAAAACTGCTGGAGTGAGAGCTGAAGTAATGTCATGACTTCCAACTTGAACCAAGGCCTTTCTTAGCAGTCAATAAAGCACAGATATGATCCTATCCACCCCAGTTTAAATATGTTGAATGCATTCTTCTTCTTCATATAAATCTAGCCATACCATTATGAATATCCTGCTAATGTTTTGTGTGCAACGCTAACAGAGTAGTTTGAGTGCCTTAGTCCAGTGAACCCAGAGAAGTACTGTCCTGCAGTCTGCAGTCAGTGTTCTCCTCCTTCTGCCTCCATAGGTGGATGCTGTTTGTCCTTGGTGGAAACTTTTGTGGGGGGGTTTCAGGAACACTAGCATGAGTTGTGTGGGACCTTGAACAGTGCATAGCACTGCAAACACACAATGTTAATTTGCTGAGTGTGGATAACAGTAGCAGCCATCTTTTGCCAGGCTAGCGTCCACCCTCCTGTGCATAATTTTTCAGTCGAGTGGTTATATGTCAGTTTAGTCATATATTTGATTACCATTACGTTTCTGCACCAAAGTGCTATAGAGCCCTGCAGTTAGCGAGGCAGTCGTCTGTCTTACCTTCCGCTTTGCTCATGACTCCTTTCTGTAGCAGACAGAAGGTTGCTGTTGGATACACGTTTAGAGCAAAGTAATTTTACTTCACTGATGTTTTAAAATGTTTTCATTCTGGTTCAATCATTCACAGCAATTGATAATTCTGTCTGGAAAATTACAGTGTGAAATACACATCATCATTGTTGTTCACTGTTTAAGACTGAGATGATGGAACACTGAAACAATTTCATTTCTTAGTGGTTCTTGTTAAACAGTATCTGTGGGCTCTTTCTGCTCTGAGACTACAATAAGCCTTTTATGCATAATAATTGTAATGGTTTGTTATGAGGCAAGAAAGCAGGAATATCACTTGTTTGATTACATTTCACACATTTCATCTCACTTTGTGCTTCTCCACTAACAAAATTTTCATGATTTCAGTCTGCCTCTCTAAGGGCAACTTAGCTTTACAGAGTTGAACTTGCAGCACATAATACCACAACACCCACATAGTAATAACTTACAAATGATCTCTTCTGACCATTTTCTTGTAGCTGTGTATTGATTTCACAGCAACTAACAACAAAGTTACTTTTACTCCACGCTTGTGCGCGCTCGCACGCACGCACACACACACACACACACACACACACACACACACACACACACACACACACACACACACACACACACACACACACACACATTGTTTAAATTTTTTTATTTTTATTTACACATTTAATTTCTATTTTTTTAACTTCCACCTGACGGGGCCCCTGATGTGCTGTTGGCTCAGGTGCCTCTCAGCAGCCAACAGTTAGGAAAAGTGGATCAGAGATCCTTCCTCTCACATTTGACATCACACGGCTCAGTGAGGAGGCCACAGAAGCAGCAGAATTTAATGAGGGTGAAGGGGTGAACACGCATTTACACAACGGATTCATTAGAGAGACATATTGCAACATTTGGTAAATGACGCCCAAACGGTTCAGCTTTGATGCTCTGCGAAATCTGTGTGTCCAACGTGGCCCCAGGTCTCCAATTACAGACCAAACTTCTCCCCTGGAGCAGAGGCCAAAACACCTGCTCACAACATCTGCTGAGCTCACTCGAGGAACTCTTAGTGTACATGTGTGTGAATGTGCACGTGCACACAGGGCTTTATTTTACATGGCTTCCTTATGATGGAGGAATTGTAAAAGCATGCGTATGCGATGCGTAAAAGCAGAATAATTCAGGATGAAACAGAACTGCAAAATTTCAGAATCTACAGGTAAATCTTGTGGTAGTGAGACTGAACAGATCTTTTAGAATTCCAACAAAGAACAAATTCTAGTTTAGGTGTGCCTCCAGAGGCTTTTTAAAAATAGACTGCAAACAATATCTCTACAGTGATGAAACTACTTCAGATACAATGTTACAGGCTTCAGACCACAAGCTAGGCTCCTTCCTTAAACACGATAACTGAATCCTTTTATAATCATCAAAGCAAAAGCAGTCAGCAAAGATAAAAGACATTTGACCGCAGGTGTAGTTACCATCAGCTAATGAGCAGTTTGCGCGCACACACACACACACACACACACACACACACACACACACACACATAGGCTTCGACCTTGCCTAAATCACGCAACAAACACAGCTTTATCTCGTCTTGGGAACTATTAAAGTTCCCTCTTCCTACAGCTCGTAGTAATTTATCTGAACATAACTGTGCACATGATTTGACTTTGGTTAAATGACACTTCAGAAAAGCTTCGACATGTTGTTTCGAGAGATGAACCTAGCTAACAGCCTGAGGAAAATCAGCAACAAAACATGTTAGCTTGTAGCAAAACTGTTGTTTTATACAACAACAAATAAGTTGATTTAAAAATAGGTGATTCTCAAATGCAGTTTTTCTTTCATCGAACTGGAAAACAAATACCGACATGCTCAGAGACGATGCAGGGCTTCATCCAGAAAATGGATACATGTGTCAATTTAGACCATGACATTCAGCTACTCTTCCATTTCAGTCACCACAGGTATTTTATTTTTTAGGTATTAGTTCCTCCTACGCCGAGCGGCGCATCGGGCAGCTAGTGATCTCCATCGATGTCGGTCAGCAGCGACTGCTTCAGCTTCGTCCCAGGCAATGTCGACAGTTCTCAGGTCGTCCATAAATGTTCGACGCCATGTGGTCTTTGGTCGGCCTTGCTTTCGCTTGCCAGTTCGTGGACGCCATGTCATGGCAATCTTAGTCACCACAGGCCACTTTATAATTTACACTTGAATTTTCCTTAATGGAATGAAGTGATAACACCGGAACCGTGTGGTACATTACATCTGATATTTATTCAGCTGGAAAATAACAGAAATAGTACCTGTGACAGAAATGAATATGAAAATATGGCTCAGGCAGGTACAACTAATCCACTAATGAATGTATGATTTATATCATAGTCTCGTGATATGGTTAAAAAGGCTGAGTCAGGTTCAAACTCCCTCCTCTAAACTACAATATATTTAATCCAGATTTCTAATTACAACCAAAAGAATTCAGCTGCTCGACAGACATCTTCACTTATACATTTACCATCACGCCCAACCTGATGTCAGCTATAAAAGATAGTTTGTATGATGCATCATATGATAGAAGCGTCCCATCAGTATTACTCATCACATGATAAATCCAAGTTAAAGGCTCATACTGCTTTATGTAAATAGTAGTGCTGTCAAAATTAACACGTTAACGCGAATTAATCCACCATCACGGTCAACGTGATTACATTTTTTAACGCAATTAACGCATCTCGAGTGCAGAATGACTCAAAATCCCTGAAATGTTTCTGTCAACACATTTCGGGCAGACCTATTACTATCGTTGAGAACATGAGGTTCACAGAACTTTGGTTCCTCGTTTTGAGGACTTGAAGCCTCTCCAAGAGTGACAGAGAGAGAGGGGATAAATGTTTACAGAGTTTTTTGTTAACATGAATGTTCAAGATGTTCAATAAACATGTTAAGTGCAGATATTTTCCCTTTTTTCTTGAGTCTGTTTGCTCATGCAAAATGAAATGCGATTAATCCATCCATCCAACCATCCATTCGCTTCCGCTTATCCTTTTCAGGGTCGCGGGGGGCGCTGGAGCCTATCCCAGCTGTCATAGGGCGAGAGGCAGGGTACACCCTGGACAGGTCGCCAGTCTGTCGCAGGGCCAACACACAGGGACAGACAACCATTCACACTCACTCGCACATTCACACCTAGTGACAATTTGGATTATCCAATTAACCTATCCCCACAAGCTTAGTTTCACTTTCTGGTCCTGCAGTTACCATGCTCTTGCAAAAGCATGTAGTTTCCTGTCAGTACTTTTGGCACAGACTGTATTAAGAGACGGCCCTTTTAAACTATATTAAAAGCAAGTAACAATAAACACTAAATAAGGACTAAAAATATAATTATTTCATGATATAATCTATTGACATCACTGATAAATAGTGATTATTATATAGTAGTAACTCTGTTACAGACAGACGTAGCTTCCATGTCTGAAAACTGATCCCACAGTGTAGATTTAAGGCTTAACCTTAAATCTACACTGTGGGGTGAATGTAGCTCAAGAGGCAGTGCAGGTCACCCACTAATTGGAAGCTTGGCGCGTCGATCCCTGGCTGCTCCAATCTGCATGCCAAAGTATCCGTGACCAAGATACCGAACCCCAAGTTACTTCCTGATGTATCCATCAGAACACGAGTGAGCATGACTGTTAGGTAGAAAGCATTGGGCATAGAAAACAGGGCTGTATTAATGAGTAAATAAGGCATGTTGTATAAAGCACTTTGAGCCCTCCTGTATAGTAGAAAAGCACTATATATAAAAACCAGTGCATTTCATTCTTTTTAATGGCGATCAGGAGGTGACAGCTGTGACTCTCAGTCTTACTGAAGTCTGTGAGATAAAATCCCTCTGCCCAGTTTTGGGTCAAACAATAAAAATTCAATGAATTTTGCAAATTTTGGCCAATTTTTGAAAATGAAAAGCAGGATTATACAGGATATACTTAAAATGTTGTTAGCAAACATAAATGGTAAATGGACTGGCTGCAGACTCTGATGGATGCATCTAACAACTGTGTATCATGCAATAAACAGCCGCTTGTTACGGACAAAGTGCTAGCCACCGAGTGTGCAGTTTCACATTCAGCACCATCCCTCGGCCGCCACATCTGGCTTCAAACTCCAACACGGCAAAAGCAAAAACATCTCAAGTAGGGATGGGTATCTAAAACCGGTTCTTGTTGAGAACCGGTTCGCACTGTTTCAATTCCCTGGAATTGTTTGCCATTTTTGTAAACGATTCCCTTATCGATTCCAGTCACCCCGAAAGACGTCACCACGTTGTGGAGCGTCATTTACCTGGCAGGAAACATGGCGGCTCAAACGCTCAAAAGTTTGATTATACTTTACGAGAACGGATGACAACAGGGCAACTTGCAATACTTGCAAAGTAGATATTTCATTTAAGGGAGTAAACACTACGAATATGCAAAAGCATTTGCTCACAAAACACGCGATGACCTTAAATGAATGTCGTGTTTTTAATTCCGCTCCGGACTCGTGAATCTCAACCCAGCAGCAGCGGTAACGTTTGCACGTCCTCTCCCGTTAATACGGCAGGTAAATAATCAACTAACAGTGCATATTATGTTAGCGCGATCTGCCTTATTACAAAACCTGCCATTACTGTGCATTTAGGTGACCGTGATGAGACAGACAGAGTCTGGCTCAGATGCTGGCAGTTGTCGCTGCAGTCTACCGGTAGCGTCTCCTTTCAGGCCAGGATAGACGAATGTCACCGAGCAGTGACTAAGTTTGTGGTCAAAGGCTTGCACCCATTTGCCACAGCAGATGCCCCCGATTTTCGGTAAGTGAATGTGTAGGCAGGGACATTGCTGGATATTCTTGTGTAATTGCTACAGAATAATTTATGTTATACTTTGTTATTGCTACAGAAGAATATTTATTTTATTATTTTACATTTATAATTTCTTTTCCCCGGGGTCCCTGTGACACCCCATTGAAGAGCTGTAGGCTGGATCTCTTAAGATCTCACTGTTGGGTTTGTAAGGCCATGTTACTCCTAAATTTCTATCTTGTTCAAAGAGAAGATAAAAAACAAAGTTCTAAGCTAATCGACCTTAGTGTTCTCCTTTTTTAAAAAGAATCGATAAAGAATCGAATCGTTAAACAGAATCGAAAATGGAATCGGAATCGTGAAAATCTTATCAATACCCATCCCTAATCTCAAGGCCTAAAAACAAGAATTCAGAAACCAAATGGTGACGTCACAGTTGCTACATCCAGGGTGTGATTTGTGAAAAAAATCCGGGGGAAGGTTTGTGTGTCGCTACACCCTCTCTAACCCACATGTGCAAATCTCCAGACAAGGAACTCTGTTTATTTACTGCAGAACGTTAACAAATATGTAACAAGAACTTGGCTCTGCAATGTGTTTCACAGCATCAAACACCACAGGTTCTAACTTGTGCAGTGAATCGTGGATCAGTCTCTTCACACTGGTGTGTGTCAGCCCATCAGTTGTAAAGCCAGCAAACCACACATTTCAGAGATAGAATAGAATAGCTCTTTATTGCCATTGTACATATACAAAGAAAGTGAAGATGCCCTTCACAGCAAGGTTTCTGTAGGCTGTGGTGGAAAGCAACCCTGGTGTGTTGCTGCAGTTCAATAAGAAGAAAGAAGAAACTGCACAATTCGTCTTTGTAGAGAATTCCAGAGCATATGATCAGGCAAGCGGCTGACACAGTATTGTTGTTTTGAATGCAACACTAAAAATCTAGTAAGAAGCACTTTAGACATAAGCTGCATCCATTTTGTCCTTCTGTCTATGGCCGGGATGTCAAACTCATGTTACATCAGGGGCTACATATGGCCCACTTTAAGTGCTCGGTCATGGAGATATCCTAAAAGTGCTGTCACTGCAGCAGGTCATTTTTTTCTAGACAACGTTGAAATTCTGTTCTGGTAATGAAAGAAATTGTGAGCATGACTCTTTGGGCTTAAATTGTAAGAATTAACTGGTTAAAATTACAGGTAAAAGTTCTGATAGGTTATTGTCCAGACTGTAAAGACAAAACTGAAAGTTTTTGTTAATTAACAGAAACGGTCCTTGTCTGGCTGGCTCCTGAGCCTTAGGCTGGACTATGGGAACTACAGGGTGGGCCATTTATATGGATACACCGTAATAACATGGGAATGGTTGGTGATATTAAAGTCCTGTTTGTGGCACATTAGTATATGTGAGGGGGCAAACTCCTCAAGATGGGTGGTGACCATAGTGACCATTTAGAAGTCGGCCATCTTGGATACAACTTTTGTTTTTTCAATAGGAAGAGGGCCAAACTTATTGGTAATGTCACACGAAAAACAATGGTGTGCTTGGTTTATTACGGTGTATCCATATAAATGGCCCACCCTGTACAGTAGTGCAGAATAAATGTTTCAGTGCAGATAAACAGATTGGCACACACTTTATTGATAGCTAAATTAAAAAAAAGCCATGTCCACTGTTATCTCTATTCTACACAAACAGCTTTTCCATATAAGCAGTATAAGCTAATCTAGAAGTTAATGTTATTTACGGTGTGTCACACAGCTGCTTCAGCAGGAGGGGAGGAGCCAAGCAGAACACCTGCCAGTTACTCCAGTGACTCCCCTAGAACAGAAAACTTGTCACCAGTTCACACTGAGCCGTCTTTCTGGAACAGGGCCGCCCAGCTGTCTCTGAATGTCTCCAATCTGTGCTCAGTGTCCTCCACCTGTTCTGTTTGTCTTCTGCAAACATGTTGCATGTTATATTTATATTACAGCTTGTGTCTTTCAGCGCTGTCTAGTTTGTTTTCATGTATTTCTGCTTACAAGTCCACGGTGCAAATTCATCCATCACAGTGTTATAATTATAAGATATCTGAGCATACAGCAGTACACTGCTCTAACAGAAGAGTGAAGAGATTATGCAGCTGTGCCAAACATCTCACTTAACTGGCATTGCTTTAAAATGGTGCTTATAGATAAGGGTATTTCATTTTGTTAAAATCCTGCCACCTCAACTCCTTTCTCCTTGGTCTCTTCCTCACCTCGTTCCTCATCTCTGGTGGGAAAGACTGAGGCTGAAGAGCATGTGCATACTGAGAAATAAGAAAATGAAGGCTCCTGTTGCTGGAAATGTTCCTGCATTGTTTTTCTGTTATTTTGTTCAACATTGTGCAATGCCATGTTTTCACACTTTGATCCTTGTTAACTACATGAATATATTCAGACTTACAGGAGGTGTTGGTGCAGGATTGCTTCCCTATAGAGAAGCACGAGACTTTCAAGTGATAATCAGAGAGTGTGGAACCTTTTAAAAATCTGCTTTAATTGCATGAATAATTTTCAATAATAACAAAGTAAAAAAAAAAATTAGTGACTAAATGTCAAAAGTTCCTGTTTAGTGTTTTTAACCCCATAATGCCTTTGTATGAGTTTTTGAGATCTCTAAATCATTAGTGGGACTCCCCCCCCCCAGCAGAAGTTAAGTAAATATAACCCATATATATACTCTATATACTCAAAAAAGTCAACTAAGGCACGTGTTTAATTACTTGGTTATGAAATGATTCCTTCTTGTTGGTAGTATTTGAATCAAAGATCAACTGGATCTATATGAGTTCAACCAGTGGGAAGAATATACTTCAAAACAGTGATGCTTTCATTGAAAAAGCTCAAATCAAAGCAAGTGCACATGTTGGAACATCTTCAGAGCTACCAGCTACTTTTTTCCATCCTTACTATCAGTTTATAGTATATGTATTATGAGTTTATAGTTAACAAAGCTAGCTCATACCTATGCTGTGCTGTTTTGTCAGTCACATTATGCTACGTGTGGAAATCTGTTTGTGTTATATTGTCAGTCAGAATGTACTAGTGCATACTAGTGTATGGCTTGAGTAAACCAGTCAAAAAACTGGTGGGACTATTAGCCTGGTTAGCTCAAGCAACAACCAACTTATGTACGGTATAATGTGTGTGCATGTGAACCTTTACGTAGATGTAAGGACTTATGCTCTAAGTGCAGATCATTTTTAAATCTGCTCGCAATGTTAATCAGTTGTATTTACAGTTCCAAATCACAGCAACCAAGGTACTGTCAAGGTACTTTACACAACAAGGTAAAGGACTCACAGTGTTCCGCGAGTACACTGATGATCAGATAATCCCCTATGAACAAGCATTTGGTGACGGTGGGGAGGAAAAACTGCTGTGTTTCAGACAAAAATTTCCAGCACAACCAGGAACAGTCTGACAAGCTGGGAGGGTGGCCATGCGCTACAACGCGGTCAGTAGAGAGGGGACTACAGGAACCAAACGACTCACGGACCGATACCGGTCCGAGGCCCGGGGATTGGGGACTGCTGGTATATACATTGGGTGAATGTGCAGTAGTAGCAGCAAGCAGGTGAATTCTGTACATTAATAAGAATAGACATCTGACTATTTTAAAGAATAGACAATATAAACATATTTAAATTGATATTATTGAATGGAAGCAACAAAGAAAAACAGATACACACAGAATTGTTAAACAACAAACAAGCAAGTTTCACAGTGACTGTTTGAACTGAAATATTAGAATACAGATTAATGACACACTCACGTGTCTTATAATTGCTTTCATCAGTTTATCCCCAACCCATACCACTTAAAACCCCTATCCCTCAGGCCAGGTAGAAAAAAGCCAAACAATGCAAGAAAAAAGAAAACAAACAAACAAACAAAAACAACATCGCAGATACAACAAGAACAAAATAAGACAAACACACAAATGACTAAAAAAAATTAATAAATAAATAAAAAGAAGAAGAAAAAGAAGGGGGGAGGATTTACTGAGTAATGCTGGAAGTCGGGTTCGCAACCTGGAGGCTGGAAAAGTATTTCAGGAATTGCCCCCACACCTTCTAAAACTTACCGCTGTTATTACTAATCGCATACCGGATCTTTTCAAGGCTCAGATAGTACATAAGGTCCCTCAGCCATTGAGCCTGGGTGGGCAAAGGGGCACCCCTCCATCTTAGTAGGATTGCACGTCTAGGTACAAGGGAGGCGAAGGAGAGCATGCAACGCTGTGACGAGGTCAGCTGTGCATCAGCCTCTACAGTGGTTCCAAAAAGCGCAACTAATGGATTAGGATCCATATGGTGTCCAAGAATTAGGGATACGGTTTGAAATACATCTCTCCAGAATCCTTCAAGGCTAGGTCACGCCCAGAACATATGGATAAGGGAAGCCTCCGCACTCCCACATTTATCACAAGTGGGGTCAACATTCGGATACATATGTCTGTGAAGGTTCTCAGTCATCCAGGTCATCGTAGTCAAAGGAGCTTGTAAAGAAAAGCGTCTGGACTTCTTTAAGTTACTTGAAGACGTTTCACCTCTCATCCGAGAAGCTTCTTCAGTTCTAAGGTCAAATGGTGGAGAGTCCCAGATATAAACCTAGTGGGAGTGACCCCCCACAGAGGGACAAAAGGACCCCCTGATGATCCTCTAATCGCCTGAGCCAAGGTGTGAAACTGGGTGTGGGTCCCAATCAGCCAGAGTTTCGGGTGTGTTCATTGTGAAACCTGGCCCCACCTTATCATGCGAATTCCTGAGGTCAGATGGCCCAGGATGTGAGTGGGCGTTAAGGCGTCTGGGAAGGGATCTCAAAACAGGATTATAGATGGCAGAGAGTTGGTGTCGTAAACCCCCGCCTCTGTTCAAAGATGGTCGCTCACAGTGGACATAGATGGCTTCTTTCACTCCTCTTTCAAACCATCTGTCCTCTCTGTCCAAAATGTGAACATTGGCATCCTCGAAAGAGTGACCTTTGACCTTTAGATGCAGATGGACTGCTGAGTCTTGTCCTGTGGAGGTGGCTCTTCTGTGTTGTGCCATGCGCTAGTGAAGTGGCTGTTTGGTCTCTCCAATGTAGAGGTCTGAGCATTCCTCGCTGCACTGTACAGCATACACCACATTGTTAAGTTTGTGTGTTCCTTCTTTTTTCCTTCAGGCTTAGAGGGAACATGTTCTGCCCGGTGGTGTAGGGTCCTAATTACTCCAAGTTTGTGTTCCAAAGGGTGATGGGAGTCAAAGAGGAGGTACTGGTCCGTGTGTGTGGGCTTCTGGTAAACTTCGATGTTGAGTTTGCCGTTCTCTTCAATGTGCACGGCGCAGTCCAGGAAAGGCAAACAGTTGTCATTTGTGTCTTCCCTGGTGAACATGATGTTTTTATCCACAGCGTTAATGTGCGCAGTGAAGGATTCCACTTCTTGTGTCTTGATTTTGACCCAGGTGTCGTCCACATATCTGTACCAGTGGCTGGGTACTCTTCCTTTGAAAGAGCCAAGAGCCTTCCTTTCCACTTCCTCCATGTAAAGGTTGGCTACAATAGGTGACACGGGGGAGCCCATGGCACAGCCATGTTTTTGTCTGTAAAAGCCTTCGTTGTATTTGAAATATGTAGTGGTGAGGCAGAGGTCTAACAGTGTGCAGATCTGATTGGGTGTGAAGTTGGATCTGTCCTCCAAGGAGCTGTCTTCTTGTAGTCATTTTCTGACAGTCTCCACGGCCTCCGTGGTGGGTATGCAAGTGAAGAGAGAGACTACATCAAAGGACACCATGGTGTTATCTGGATCCAGGGTAAGTTTCTGGACCTTGTCGGTGAAGTCGGTGGAGTTCTTGATGTGGTGTGGGGTGTTCCCCACGAGAGGAGCAAGGATGGTAGCAAGGTGTTTAGCAATGTTATAAGTGGCTGAGTTTATGCTACTGACTATGGGTCTGAGTGGGACAGCTTCCTTGTGGATTTTAGGAAGTCCATAGATGCAGGGTATGGCATCCCCTGGGTAAAGGCGGTGATATGTAAGGCGGTCAATAATTTTGTCCTTTTCAAAGTCTTGAAGGCAAGCTATAACTTTCTTTTTGTAGCTGCTTGTGGGGTCTCGCTTTAGGGCTTCGTAGGTATTGTTGTCACTGAGGAGAGTAGTGATCTTTGTATGGTAATCTGTAGTGTTTAGGACCACGGTGCATCTTCCCTTATCAGCTGGTAAAACAGTGATGTTGTGGTCTTTGCTCAGGGAAGCGACGGCCTTCTTTTCCTGTATTGTGAGGTTGGATGGAGGGACTTTGGCACTGGAGAGCATGGCTGAGACTTTCATTCTGATTTGCTCTGCTTCTGTCTGTGATAATTTATTAATCCGTATGGCAGATTCTGTGGCTGTGATGAGGTCCACTATGGGCAACTGTTGTGGAGAAATGGCAAAATTGAGTCCTTTGGCTAATACTCTCTTTTCAGGTTCAGTGAGAATCCTGTCTGAAAAGTTCTTAACCCATTTCTCCTGACTGACTTCAGGTGTGTTTTCTTCTCTGGGTTGTGTAGGTTCAGGATGAGGAGTGTGTGTTTTTGAAAGCAAGGTGTGAAATTTCCTGCGTTGTCTTTCTTTTCCTTTAGAGTGTTGGGCCCGCTGAGCCTTGTCCACAAACTTGTAAACCTTGTAAACCTTGTAAACTCTCCACCATTTGACCTTAGAACTGAAGAAGCTTCTCGGATGAGAGGTGAAACGTCTTCAAGCAACTTAAAGAAGTCCAGACGCTTTTCTTTACAAGCTCCTTCGATTCGGATACATACGAGATAGTTTGACTTTGGAGAGATGGAACCTATGCACAAACTTAAATTGTAAAAGACAGTGGCGATCACATAGGGATGTGGAGTTAACTAACTTGAGTATTAAGTCCCATGTATCCATAGACAATGACTGATTTAAATCTTGTTCGAGGCCGTTTTAATCCGATATATCGAAGAACCGTTCATGCTCACCAGACTGTCATAGATAAGAGAGATAAACCCTTTACCCCATGCGAATTCCTGAGATCAGATGGCCCAGGAGATCCCTTCCCAGACGCCTTAACGCCCACTCACATCCTGGGCCATCTGATCTCAGGAATTCGCATGGTAAGGTAGGGCCAGGTTTCACAATGAACACACCCGAAACTCTGGCTGATTGGGACCCACACCCAGTTTCACACCTTGGCTCAGGCGATTAGAGGATCATCAGGGGGTCCTTTTGTCCCTCTGTGGGGGGACACTCCCACTAGGTTTATATCTGGGACTCTCCACCATTTGACCTTAGAACTGAAGAAGCTTCTCGGATGAGAGGTGAAACGTCTTCAAGTAACCTAAAGAAGTCCAGATGCTTTTCTTTGCAAGCTCCTTTGACTACAATTGGAAGAGAAACAAAAATTTAGGAAGTATATTCATTTTGCTTGAGTTGATTCTTCCCACCAAAGAGGTGGAGAGAGGGGACCACTGTGCCAGATGTTTTTTTGTATTATTTAACAGAGGAAGGAGGTTCGCTTTGAAGCGACAGTTATGCGTCCTTGTAATTGTTCCACCTAGATATGTAAATTGATTTCCTGCTATTTTAAAGGGGAGGGTAGTATAGTCAAACACTGGTACCCCTCCATCCACAGGAAACAACTCACTTTGAGCTTGTATCCTGAAAACTGGCCAAATTGGCGAAGTATGGATAGCATTGCAGGTATAGATATTTTGGGGTTTGAGATAAAGATTAAGAGATCATCTGCATACAAGGATACTTTATATTCAACTCTTTTCCTCCAGATCCCATCGATCTCCCCACAGCAGCGGAGTGCAATGGCAAGTGGCTCTATAGCCAGATTGAAAAGAAGAGGGCTTAAGGGGCATTCCTGATGGGTTCCTCGTTGGAATTAGTAAAAACTGAAATGTTAGGACACATATATAATAACCTTATCCATGAAATAAATTTCGATCCAAAATTGAATTTATCTAGAATTGCAAATAAATATTTCCACGATTCTTAATGAAGCCTGTTTGATCTTCGGATATAACTGAGGGCCAAATATTTTCCAGTCTGGCCAAAAACTTTGGCCAAAATTTTAGCATTGACATTTAATAGACAAATTGGCCTGTAGGATGAGCATTCCACAGGATCCTTAACTTTCTTTGGGACAAGAGCAATACTTGCCCCGTAAAAGGATGGCGGAAGTTTACCACACTTCCATGAGTAGGACAGGGTTAAATGTAGTTGAGGCAAAAGCAAGGGTGAAAATGCTTTGAAAAATTCTACGGGAAAGCCGTCAGGACCAGGGGATTTTCCAGGCTGCAGTGAAGAAATGGCTGCACCCAGCTCCTCTGGCATGATGGGTTCATCTAATCTGTTTTTACTATCAGAGGAAAGCATAGGTACATTCAAAGTCTTTAGAAAGTTATCCATTAAGGTGCTTTCCTGCGGGAATTCAGAGGTGTAAAGTTGGGAGTAAAAAGCCCTAAACGTATCGTTAATTTTGGAAGGGTCCGAAGTGATATTACCATTAGCCATTCTAATCTTTGTGATATGTTGTTTTACCTGAAAGCCCCTTATCTGGCTGGCAAGCATCCTACCCAATTTGTCGCTATGAATATAAAACAAACTCTTACTCTTCAGGAGCTGACTTTCACTTGAGTGCGTTGTGAGGAGCTCAAATTTAGTCTGAAGCTCCACACGCTTAATGTATAGATCTGGGCTTTTTATCTTAGCATAGAGCAGGTCTACTTCTTTGATTCAGTTGACTAAATCAAGTTGTTGTATCCGGCCCTTTTTCTTCATATTAGCAGTATAGGAAATAACTTGTCCCCTGAGAAAGGCTTTTAGTGTATCCCAAATTATTAAGCTAGAAGTTTCTCCTGAGGCATTTGTTTTAAGAAACAAGGTTATTTGTTCTTTCATGAATTCTAGGAAGTTTACATCTGCCAGGAGAGTCGAATTAAAACGCCAGTGTCGTCTGGGTTGAGGGATGTCTGGGAAACTCATTGATAGCACAATGTACAGGGAGTGCAGAATTATTAGGCAAGTCGTATTTTTGAGGAATAATTTTATTATTGAACAACAACCATGTTCTTAATGAACCCAAAAGACTCATTAATATCAAAGCTGAATGTTTTTGGAAGTAGTTTTTAGTTTGTTTTTAGTTTTAGCTATTTTAGGGGGATATCTGTGTGTGCAGGTGACTATTACTGTGCATAATTATTAGGCAACTTAACAAAAAACAAATATATACCCCATCCATCCATCCATCCATCCATTCGCTTCCGCTTATCCTTTTCAGGGTCGCGGGGGGCGCTGGAGCCTATCCCAGCTGTCATAGGGCGAGAGGCAGGGTATATACCCATTTCAATTATTTATTTTTACCAGTGAAACCAATATAACATCTCCACATTCACAAATATACATTTCTGACATTCAAAAACAAAACAAAAACAAATCAGCGACCAATATAGCCACCTTTCTTTGCAAGGACACTCAAAAGCCTGCCATCCATGGATTCTGTCAGTGTTTTGATCTGTTCACCATCAACATTGCGTGCAGCAGCAACCACAGCCTCCCAGACACTGTTCAGAGAGGTGTACTGTTTTCCCTCCTTGTAAATCTCACATTTGATGATGGACCACAGGTTCTCAATGGGGTTCAGATCAGTTGAACAAGGAGGCCATGTCATTAGTTTTTCTTCTTTTATACCCGTTCTTGCCAGCCATGCTGTGGAGTACTTGGATGCGTGTGATGGAGCATTGTCCTGCATTGTCATGTTTTTCTTGAAGGATGCAGACTTCTTCCTGTACCACTGCTTGAAGAAGGTGTCTTCCAGAAACTGGCAGTAGGACTGGGAGTTGAGCTTGACTCCATCCTCAACCCGAAAAGGCCCCACAAGCTCATCTTTGATGATACCAGCCCAAACCAGTACTCCACCTCCACCTTGCTGGCGTCTGAGTCGGACTGGAGCTCTCTGCCCTTTACCAATCCAGCCACGGGCCCATCCATCTGGCCCATCAAGACTCACTCTCATTTCATCAGTCCATAAAACCTTAGAAAAACCAGTCTTGAGATATTTCTTGGCCCAGTCTTGACGTTTCAGCTTGTGTGTCTTGTTCAGTGGTGGTCGTCTTTCAGCCTTTCTTACCTTGGCCATGTCTCTGAGTATTGCACACCTTGTGCTTTTGGGCACTCCAGTGATGTTGCAGCTCTGAAATATGGCCAAACTGGTGGCAAGTGGCATCTTGGCAGCTGCACGCTTGACTTTTCTCAGTTCATGGGCAGTTATTTTGCGCCTTGGTTTTTCCACACGCTTCTTGCGACCCTGTTGACTATTTTGAATGAAACGCTTGATTGTTCGATGATCACGCTTCAGAAGCTTTGCAATTTTGAGACTGCTGCATCCCTCTGCAAGATATCTCACTATTTTTGACTTTTCTGAGCCTGTCAAGTCCTTCTTTTGACCCATTTTGCCCAGGAAAGGAAGTTGTCTAATAATTATGCACACCTGATATAAGGTGTTGATGTCATTAGACCACACCCCTTCTCATTACAGAGATGCACATCACCTAATATGCTTAATTGGTAGTAGGCTTTCGAGCCTATACAGCTTGGAGTAAGACAACATGCATGAAGAGGATGTGGACAAAATACTCATTTGCCTAATAATTCTGCACTCCCTGTATATATAGTACGGTCTGATATTACTATGGTCTGGTATTCACAGGATTGGACCCATGGAGTCAGCTGCTTATGAATAAGAAAATAATCGATCCTAGAATAAGTGTGGTGTACCTGTGAAAAAAAGAGCGCTCTCTTCTGTGGGGGTGTAAACAGCGCCAAACATACGAGAGACACCACAGTTAGATAAAAAGGATTAAATGAAAAGAGCAGTTTTACTGACAGTGCAGGGATTCGGGGAGGATCGGTCTAACACAGGGTCCAGCCAGCAGTTCAGGTCACCACCAAGTATGAGAGAGTATGAGCTCAGATCAGGCAGCAATGAGAAAGCACACTGGAAGAAATCTATAATATCAATATTGGGGGCATATATGTTGGCCAACACTACTTTCGTATTGTAAAGTTTACCCGAAACAAAAACGTACAGGCCACTCGTATCAGAAATTACATTATGTTTCTCAAAGGGAATATTTTGGTCAATTAGAATAGAAATGCCTCTGGCCTTAGCCTGAAAGGTGGAAAGAAAATGCTGCCCTGCCCATCGGGATATAGGATGAGAGTTATCCGAATCACGGAAATGTGTTTCTTGTAGAAAGACAACAGCTGCTTTAAACTGCTTTATGTGTGAGAGCACCTTCCTTCTTTTCAAGCCTTTGACATTCCAGCTTACAAAGTTTAAGTTACTACCCATAGTCCTGCACTGAAAATGTAAGAAAACAAGTGCAGCTGAAAACAGAGTATGAGAAAGATGACAAATAAGAGACTAAAACAGAGAGTAGAATGCCTGAATATGAACGAAAGTCCTTGCATATCCCAGGAGAGGAAGATAGTCAGGACAATCTACTCACAGGGCTGTCCCACGGACAAACGTCAAGACCAGATAAGCAGGCTCTCAGGGTGATTCGGCTGTAGCGGGCAGGTCACCCAAGTATCTCCTCGCTTCATCGGCCGAATGAAGCCAGTGTCTTGCGCCGCCAGGAGAAGTGGTGCAGGATACAGCAGAGCGGGCTTGAGACCTCGTTTATACAGCTCAGACATCACTTCACGGTACTCCGCTCGCTTGCTCATAACTTCCGGGCAGTAGTCCTCCACCACGCAAATCTGCCGACCATGGTACTCTAGTTTCCCTCCTCGCCGGGCCTCTCGGATAAGAAGGTCCTTTACCTGGTACCGATGAAGGCGTATAATTACGGGGCGCGGTCTCTGTCCTGGGGCTGGCTTAGCGGCAGGTATACGGTGGGGTCTGTCGATCTCCGGGCGGGTCGGGAGCCTCTCCCTCCCGAAAACCTCGCAGAGCAAATCTGCAAAGAATTCTGTGGGACGCCCACCTTCAACGCCCTCCTCGAGTCCCAGGATACGCAGGTTTTGGCGCCTACTTCGGCTTTCTAAGTCCGTAACTTTAGCCAGAAGTTTAGTGTTAGATTCGCTGAGATTGGAACAAATGTTCTCGAGTTCTCTAACCCGCTGGCTTAAGTCAACCGCTGCTAGCTCTAAAGATCCGAGCCGCTGGCCATGATCTTCCACCGCAGAGTGGACTTCGTCAAACTTCGACTCCAGTAGGCTAAGAGATGTTTTGAAGTCGCTGGCCAATGCCTCCCTATGCTGCTCCAGAAGGGAGGAGATGGCTGCCATGTTCAGCTTAGGTGCGTCGTCCTCCCTTTCTGCCGCTTTAGTTCGTTTTGAGGCCATGTTAGAACGAGCAAAACCCAATTTCGGAACCCGTAAAATAAAACGTACTCAGTTCAGTAGTTTTGTTGTGAATTGGCTGGTTTAGGAGTGGAAAAGGTAGACAAGTTAGCGGAGCAGTCTTTTCCTCTACCTTCTACATCCCCCGAGCGACCGGAAGTCCTTTAATGTGACTTTTGAAACAGCCAAACTTTTATTCCCGTCTGTGGATTAAAAAAAAACAGTTTAATGCTGTAGATGGCATAATAAGAAGGAAATACTCTGCAATATGCACTCTTGTAGTTTGGCTGAGAACTGTAATTTGAAACTGAAAATGACAACAACAGTCAGCGGCTTATTCTGTGACCCACAAAACACTAAATGGGCTTCCAAACTGGGAGCACTGTTCCCAGGGCTGCTGTGTGGTGAAAAGACAGATGTGTGATTTTATAACTTTAAAAAGTAGAATGCCACCATGCTCGTTTTGGAGATAGAGGTTGATACTATGTTACTATTATTTCAGATGGACCCTTAAGGACTAATTTAATAAAAGGTAATCTAGGAATTTCTAACCTGGGAATGTTTTGATGTTTTTATGTGTGCAATGCCAGTAAATCTGAAATTGTTAGAGAGAGCAGTTGTAGCCGGATGGGCTACTCGCCCTTCTTTTTCTCTCTTTCTCGCTCGCTCTACCACCCTCGCTCTCTTTCCGCTGCACTCGCTCTTTGTATCGTGTGATTGGGTTAATTAGGAACCCACCTGCATATTGATTACAGGGTGGTGTTTACCTGTATAAAGGGAAGCCGTTTTTTTTGTTGGATCATTCCTCCCGAGCTTCTGGTGCGATACAGCAGTAAATGCTGGCCTATTGGTTAATTTACCGATACGATCGGATTGTGACTGCTACAGGTAGGCCTCCTTTCGACCTCTGATTTCTCTCAAAAGTCGGTAACTAGTAGTCATAATTCTGCGGCCCGCTACAGCGCGGCTGTTTCTCTTTTCCTTACTCCAGCTGTGGTGGAGAGACGTGTCCACCGTACAGTACAGCGCCTCCAGTCTTGGGGTAAGTCGCTTATATTATAGCTGCTAGTATTTGTAAATTAGAGACGATTAAGGTTATCTTTGCCTTTTTTGTTTGTAGGGTTTGATTGCTGCCGCACCTTCTCAGGGACCAACTGCCTGATTTTAAGCAAAGAGTCGAGACGCCTGCCTAGCTGCTGTCTTGTCTTGCCCTGTTTTATCTTGTGTTCCGATCTGTTGGCCGTCCAGTTTTGTTCCTGCTGCTGGCCTCGCCTCGCCCCTGGGGGCTCTGGGTCTCACGCTAAGCCCCTTTTTGGACTATCGTTTTACTCCAGCTTTCGCGGCTGGTTGGGGCGATCTTCAGCTGCATATTGGGCTGGTGTTACAAAAACTGGTACCGCCTCTCCCGTTCCCTCTCCCAGTTGTGGAGAGCTGCGCGAGACTGAGTAGGGCTACGGACAATCGGAACCAGCACCAGCTGTGGGCTGGCTCGCAGAGCACGAGTATTTCCAATCTGTGCTCTGTGGTGTGTATGTGAGTGTGTTTTATTGCAGGTCTCCGTTTTTCTTTTAATTTCTTTTTTTAGTATATAGAGAGCCTGTTTATGTCCCATGTTTTTATCCTTTTTAATGTGTATATCTTGTGCTTTTATTTCAGTGAACTGAGGATCTACCAGCGGCCGTGGGACCTTAGGTGGCGGGTCGTTTCCACACTTTTGTTGTACAGCACCAGGTGAATAGACTATAGTGGGTTTTTTTTGTGTGGTTTTCTTTTGGTCCACCGCTGCTGGTAAGTCCCAGTTGTATGTTTATTTTGTTGTAATTTGGGACACTATTTTAGACATTTAGTGTGCTGTCTTTGTTGTTTTGTTTTTATTTTTTTAATAAATAAAATGGTGTTAATACATTGAGCCGGCCTCAGTGTGCATCCCTGAACCTGTGCAAACGTTGTTCTTTTTAATTACATTTCATTTCTAAAGTTCATATTTCCCGGGGGCTAGAATTCCCCCCAGGTGGCGTTGTCATTTTATTATTTCTTTCATAAACCCGCCGACCACTTGGTCACACAAGCAAATGGTCAGCCCAATAAGAGTGTCGCTAACTTCCTCACACTTTACTAGTCCCCTATATAAATACAGGCCATTTACCATTTACCATTTACCACATATGCTACATCAGATAAAATACTTTTCCAGTGTGTTTGACTGTGTTTTTCTTTTCCAGTAACTTAATTAGTAGAAGTTCCTTGAAATAAAATTTGGCCCAGTGGTGGTTTGAAGGGTTTCTGAAGCTTCTGCGGGCAGCGACATTGACAGAGTGCACTGATTGCAGTTAACAAGCTCTAAATGTCTTATCTGGAGTTGTGGTTTCCACGCCAACAGCGCTGGAGCCATCCACCGTGCCAACTGTGCCATTTGAAATTGATTAACTAATTTATATTCAAGCCTGCTGCTTCTTTAAGTCAAGACAAAGAAGAAGTCTCTTCAACAACAAAGACAGCAGATGAATAAATCACTGACAGTGAATTCTCTAAATACACCGACGTATGCGAAACAAAGCTGATTCACTCCTTTGTTGTGAGGGAGGCGAGGCCTGATGGATCTGTGGGGCTCAGCCAAAGGTGAAACCGCAGATCAAGAGATGACAGCAGGTTGATCTGGTAATCGATCTGGAGCGGGTTCAGATGGTATAAGAGATGGTTATTAGAATTAGAGCCTCAGATGCTCTTATTAAACTGTGCGTGTTTGACACGGGGTGATGAAGTGGTGGCTGGAGCGCCTTCAGCACGCAGTCAGCAGCTCTCTGTTGTGACATCATACAAACTCCACACATTAAACTAATTGAGCTGTAGAGTGCCATCAAGCCAAAGTCACCTCAGATCAGACAGCAGTCGAACAGCTTAGCGAGCAGCGTGGAGCATCCACATTCATACCACAACTATCAGTAACACACAAACGCCCCCAGCAGCTGCTGCCTGTTCGTTAGCAGACGTGAGAACATTTGGTCAGCCTGACTGCCACTGAAACGGATTTGTGGGGTTTTTGTCAATAGCAAAAAGGTTATAGAAGTTTTGAGGAAGTGAGGATTTTTACATTTTCCTTTCTATTTATGACTTTATTTATCTGCTGTTCTACCCCTTTTTTTGTTTTGAACCTTCTTAGTTAAATGTACTGCAATACAATTTTATTTTGAGCATAAGCTATTAACCATTAGCCTATTATTTTTTATAATTTGCTCTCTGCTAAAGTCTTTAGGCCTTGCAGGCAAGCAATTATTTCAGCTATATATCCATTATTTTTCATTAGCTGAAGTAACTTTACACTGATTGTAGAATTAGTACAGTACTCGTTCAGAGTCATGATTGGCTGCTAACTTATTGATTGTTATAAGAATTTATTAATTATGAGTGTGCTCAATCAGAAGGACTGTAAAGAAAAACAAAAGATCAAAAATAACCACAACAGACGAAACAACTGCACAGAGACCAGCTGAGTCTATTTGAGTTATTCTTTGTGCATGGGATCTATTAGTGTCCTGTGGCAAAGGCCTGGCTATTTCTTAATAAGTAACATTATTATTATTATTATTAAATTTAAATAGATGGATTTAAACGCTGACTGTTTAATTCATCACATGTGCTAACTGACACATTAATAGGACCTTCTTGCTGTGAGGCAACAGTGCTAACCACCGTGCCACCGTTACTTTATTGATCCCCATGGGGAAATTCCTCTGCATTTAACCCATTCACTCAGTGAAGCATTATTAGTAAGATTTAGACAGCAGCTCTTCCTGAGAAGATTCAGCATAAACCCCAGAAAACTTCTATCGATGCACCATTGAAAGTATTCTGACTGGCTGCATCACCACCTGGTATGGCAGCTGTAATGCTCTGAACCGCAAAGCTCTGCAGAGGGTGGTGAGATCAGCACAGCGTATCACCAGGACTGAACTGGCAGCCACAGACTTTTCACACTCCTGCCGCCTGGCATGCGGTTCAGGAGCATCCAGACCCACACTAGCAGACACAGAGACAGTTTTTACCCACAAGCCATCAGGCTTTTGAACTGCTGACATTCCATACACACCACTACACACTCACTACAATTACAGGAGTCTGCACACTATCACTTCAACAAATGCCACTTAAATGCTTGTTGCACAACTTTGCACAACCTGTAAATACTCTTGCACAAACTTGTAAATACCAAATAGTACTTTTTTCTCTCCTTTTCATTGTTATTGTTATTATTATTATTATTATTATTCTACTGCTAAATTCTGTTATTTTCTTCTTAATATAACTGCACACTCTCTATATGCTCATGTAAAGCTCAGGAGCAGGAGCCAAAGAATTTCATTATGGATGAATGTGGCTACACTGTTTATCTGTACATGACAATAAAACTTGAAACTTGACACTTGAAAATAAGTTACATTCAAGGTCTTTGTGAAAATAACTAATTTAATACATTCTAAGGTTTTATTTTCTAAGACGTGCACAGATAATCTAAACAGAGCTGACAAAGGCTCTCCTGCTCACACACATCAACTGCTGAAGTCCAGTCAAACTACACTTACATATCTCGTTCACGACTGCTAAATCAGACCCTGAGTCTACATAGTTACACTCTATCTTCCTGCATCGATGATGTTTTCTCCTGCTGCACTGGCTCCGACAGCCTAAACAAGAACTCATATGAAAAAAGAATTAAAGGCTGGACCACAGTTCATCGCCTATTCATATCGTGAAAGCACTGAACAAACATGACAGTGAGAAAGGTGATGATAGTGCCAATATCTCTGGAAATACATGTCACAGCCTCTTTCTTTTTCAGTCACACCTTATACCTCTCGCCGGTCTCCTGCATGTCATCTCAGATTAATGGCCTATGGAGACGTGCAGGGGAGGGATGTTTTCAGTGGCGCTTCACAGAGTTAATCTCTGCGTTGGCGTGTTGTCAGCACATACAATGTAGGGCAATTTCCCCCGGGGTGGTCTTGCATCTTTCCCTGTTTGCACTCCTTCCTGCTCTCTCTCTGTGTTTCTAGAAGAGAAAACAGACAGAAACTGAAATAGAGCAGAAACATTGTCTGTAAGGATGGCATTATACTTGCTTGACATATGTGTATTGATTAAGTGGTGACCTCCAGGGAGAAAAAAGAAAAGCCACAATGGAAGTTTCCAAAAACTGCAGTTTATGTTCAGGCTGTTTGGATGCTGACTCCCATAAACTTCCATCAACCGCCCACGTTTAAAGAATTAAAAAAAGTTCAGATAAAATATATGTCATTTGAACCCAAGTGAAGATATGATGCTGACATAAATCAGATAGAAGACACTGTGTTTACACTGGATGCCCTCCCAGCATCAAACCAGGAATATTTTGCTTGTCAGGCAATTGTGTCACCACTACACTAAGGAGACAAAAGTCATATAATCTTTCATGTAATAATATGTTATAATAATAATAATAATAATAATATATGATCTATTTGAAACAAACAAACAAACAAACAAACAAACAAACAAATTTTTCTACAAATAGCCACACTCGGAAAAATAACCCCAAATCACCTGGACTCAGTTATTCCTGTTGCAGAGGGACGTGACATTTAAAGAAATGGCAGAGAGCCTCAGAGGCTCTTTTATTTCAATGAAAAAAATCCTTCACACAGAGAGGCTCTTCGGGTACTGTGGGAAAAAACATGTTTTATGCAACAGATGGCATGGTGTGAAAATGTGACAAAAAGCTAATGTATTTCTTACATTTGTCATGAATCTTGTAGGATTCTTATGGGAAATAGAAAACATTTACACTGTGTCAGTGGAGTAAAGGCAGGGCAGAAAAAAACGAGTCCCATGGTAGTCAGGAGACATTACTGTGGTCTGACAGCTCCTTCCACTCACCACAGCTATTTAAGCATGAAGTCATTATCGGTGACTGTGGAACATACATTTAGCAAGTAACCAGCTCTAGCAAGGCTGTAATGTATATTATAACACACCTGTAACAAAAGTGACTGATGAATGAAACAAAAAGACATGCAGACTCACATTGTAAAATAGGCTAGCATTTACATTCAGCTCTTCTGGTTTCTGTGACCACTGAAGTTGCTCTGTTGCTACAAGCCACATTCACCAGCCCAGTTTTTAGGGCTTTGTTCTGTGCATGCAGCACTTTGTTTATCACAAGCATGAATGCACATGCACACACACTGAGAGTAGGTTTAGCATCATGCACGCCATCAGAATAGAGGAACTGGGGATAGAATCATTGACTTCTTTGCATATCCTTTCTAGCTCAACCTCTCTGACCAGTCAGTCGATACAAGTCCTTTTCATCTTCCTTAGTGTCCAGGAGTACATGCAATCCACTATAAGCCTTTTCTTTTTCCTCCTCTCTTTGGAGAGATGTACAAAGTCTGATACTACGCTCCCCACTGCCACCACCTTGCAGTCTCCTATCTCTTTCAGATTGCACCTTCTACATAGTCCACCTGTGTGAATCTTTGTCCTTTATCATACTCTGTTTCACTTCCTACTATCTGTACCGTGGTAGAACAGCTTGGCTTTCAGTTAAGTTCAATTTAAGTATTTCCAAATCACAACATGAGTCACCTGAAGGTGCTTTATAAATGACCCACACCAGCATCAAAATGCTATTAATACCCTGGGAATTATCAGCATGTCCTAAAAACTCCCTGAAAAGCCTTCAGCTAATCCAAAATGCTGCAGCAAGAGTCCTGACAGGGACTAGAAAGAGAGAGCAGATTTCTCCTGTTTTGGCTTCCCTTCATTGGCTTCCTGTTAAATCCAGAATTGAATTCAAAATCCTGCTCCTCACATACAAGGTGTTAAATAATCAGGCCCCATCTTATCTTAATGACCTTGTAGTACCATATCACCCTATTAGAGCACTTCGCTCTCGCTCTGCAGGCCTACTTGTTGTTCCTAGAGTATTTAAAAGTAGAATGGGAGGCAGAGCCTTCAGTTTTCAGGCCCCTCTTCTGTGGAACCAGCTTCTGTTACACCCTGAAAATGGGCTGAAAGGGGATAAGTCACCAGAGATCCCCCTTCCGGCAATGGCAGGCATAACTAATCAATCATGATCACTAAATCACATGGATTATTCCCCAGGCTCGACAAGTAGATCACAGATTGAATTTTACACAGCTTGTAGTCACATTAAGAATTGTTATCCGGTTGAACGAAGTCATGAACTCTTTTACTGTTTTGCCTGTGTTACATTACATCTCTTTGACGGGACTTTTTTTTACCCTTGTTTATACATTTACATATTTGAAATAAATTGAATAATAAATTGAGTAACTTTTAACCACTACTGTTTACCCCGTTATGAACTTCAACTAATAATTAATCTGTCACACTTCCAGTTTGGATTCAGGAGACAGACACTATCTCTACTTTCAAGATTAGGCTTCAAACTTTGCTTTTTGCTAAAGCATATAGTTAGGGCTGGACCAGGTGACCCTGAATCCTCCCTTAGTTATGCTGCAATAGGTGTAGGCTGCTGGGAGATTCCCATGATGCATTGCATGTTTCTTCTTCACTCACTATGTGTTAATAGACCTCTCTGCACTGAATCATATCTGTTATTAATCTTTGGCTCTCTTCCACAGCATGTCTTTATCCTGTCTTCCTTCTCTCACCCCAACCAATCACAGCAGATGGCCCCGCCCCTCCCTGAGCCTGGTTCTGCTGGAGGTTTCTTCCTGTTAAAAGAGAGTTTTTCCTTCCCACTGTCACCAAAGTGCTTGCTCATAGGGGGTCATATGATTGTTGGGTTTTTCTCTGTATGTATTATTGTAGGGTCTACCTTACAATATAAAGTGCCTTGAGGTGACTGTTGTTGTGATTTGGCGCTGTATAAATAAAATTGAATTGAATTGGAATGAGAATAGGCATTAATTTCTATGCCGTACCCAGTGAGACTTATAGTATTGTGCAGCACTAAACAATGAAGTTGTTCTTTGTGTCAAAAGAGCTGAATTCTCGCCTTTTCTTTGTGCTTGACTGAAGATTAGAGATACTTATATCTCACCGACACTCAGTTATCAATGAGTTGCAAGTAGTTTTCTTTGTTTTTTTTTACAAGTGTATTGAGGCTCAGCATGGCACTGCAGTACAGCTGAGCTAATTATAACGTTTCCAGGTAGGTACAGGACGCAGCCTCAGACATAATTACTGACAAACCATTTGAGACATTTTCAGTGGACCTGACCAGTCGCCTGGCTGTGATACTTTTTCTGCAATTGCCTGAAAGAAAAAGGAATCAGAACCACTCAAACATCCAAACACCTATTATAAGTTTCATTTCAAGGTGTTCAAGACTTTTGTAAAATTTTAACTCCTGTTCTGTGTGAAGGAGTCACAACCCACTGGGCTTTGCATGAAACCTGAGCTCAGACTCAGTAGGAAAGCCAAATAAACCACAGGCTGTACTTTACCACCATTACAAGTGGGAAATTTCGGTATTTCCATGCTGGATGGTACTTTTTTTTTACTTTTTTACTCTTAACAGAACATTTGAAAAGGTGAGGGTAATATTTGCGACACAGTTTGTGATGTTAGTCTTCTTCAGTGTGGTGATTAATGTTGGATTATTTCAAAGCCTTGATACATTCTCTGCACAACTGCAGTTTCACGTCACTACCAAAAACAAACATCCAAAACCAAAAAAGCTTTCTGAGATGGAAACTACCGCAGATATGGGGAAATACTAAGAGCCAGATTTGCAGAGGAGTTGCACCAGTGCAAACTGGTGTCTCGTGTAAGAACAAAAGAAAAAAGCACTCGGCTGTTACTTCCTGTTAAAAGGGTTTTTTCCTTCCCACTGTCACCAAAGGTTGTTTGTAGTATCTTTACATTACAATATAAAATGCACTGACTCAACTTTTGTTGTGGTGATATATGAGTTGATTTGAATTACATTGACAAACCAAGCAAGAACAAACTCACACAGGAGGAAAATAAAGACACTCACAAAAGAACAAAACACAAACTAAGACACAAAGTGTTAAAAAATATTTCTTTGAGGCGGGTACAGAGATCTATTGGATGATGTGTGCTTTCATCCAAGGTGAAACAAAAAACATTTGAGATGTTTTGACATTTATTAAAGCTAACTCCTGATTCACCAAATCTGCTGCAGACACATTTGCCACTGTTGTGAGTTTGTTGAATGCCACAAAACCAATCACAGCAGAGAGAGCATCCCTTCAACTCATCCAGTCCAGCACCAAGCCTAAACAGAGGGGCTTCTTGTGGTTATTGTAATCTTGTATCCGTCACTTTAACTGATTTTTTTTCTTTCATTGTGCTTTGAGAACTGCAATCTTCTCAGGAGGCTATTAAGTCCCCTGCTGTGTGAACTCTGTGTCTGCCCTCGGCTTCACATCGAGCCTCACAGGGTCACTGTGGCCATGCATCTCACCAATGTGAGCGTCGATCTTGTGCAGTTACAGAGGCCTCGGCAGAAATTTCTAGATGTGCTGGTGCAAAGTAGCCCTCCCATTATTTTGTTCTCGCAGCAGTTTGAAGAACTTGCCAAATGACTGTTTAAAGCATTTAACCTATAAAAAAAGATACCATAAATGACTTTGTGTCACTGTGTGGTCTGTGTATTGTGTGTTTCTTTGTGTGTGTGGAGGTTAATAGGACTGTGTGTGTGGATGAGTTTTGGATGAGTCCCATTTGTAGCACATCATTACTCTCTGGCTGCTGGCTCCATCCTCTGACGGGCTGATCTATAAATACAGCTGGTCCAGAGCCGTTGCACGGCTGATGTGACACTGCACGAAGCCACGTTTCCAGCAGCTACAACAAACAAATAGCCAAAAAAGAACAAATAACACCATGAAATAAATCGCAAGGAAATGAGGCCTGGATATTCTTTTGGGGTTTTCATCTTTTGCCCTCATTCAGAAAGTAGCAGCTTATATTTGCAGTTGTAGTGAAAACAGGTAAGATAAAAATATTGGAGATAAAAACTGGTTAAAGTGGATCAAAATAGAACCTCGTCTTTCCTTAACTCTAGTTTGTCCAACTCAGCTCGCTGCTCTTCTTAATGACAGCTGCTCCAACACTGCGGCATTTCACTGCAAATGATACTGATAATTAGCATCTTAAATTTTATTTGGCCCCATCTGTGATGGACTCTAACACTGAGGTTGGCTAAATGCACAACAGAATCACACATCACTGTAAAAGATATCCTGGAGGCAGCCTTTCCTTTTATTGGTGCTCTTCATCACTTTCACGGTTTAAACTGACAGACGAGGCAGATGTAGCTAATTAATATTGTTCTACTGTCGTGAAAAACCTAACAGTAGAACAGAATCAACCCGAGCGCCACTCTGAACATGTCAAAGACTGCTTCCTGCTATTAAAGAAGAATCCCTGTGTAACACTGCTATACAAGCACCAGAAGAGTCATTGCAATACACTGGGTGTTTGTAAAAGATGGACATAGACAGTGGACATGTCACCGCCTGGTTGAGTCCCAATCAGAAGCTTCCAGCTGACACTTGCTTTCTTTTAATGTTTTGAAACAAACATGAAAAGTGAGCAGTTCACTGAGAAAAGAAATGACGCTGCAAACTCAATTCAATTCAATTTTATTTACACAGCGCCAAATCACAACAACAGTCCCCTGAAGGTGCTTTATATTGTAAGGTAGACCCTACAATAATACATACAGAGAAATCCCAACAATCATATGACCCCCTATGAGCAAGCACTTTGGCGACAGTGGGAAGGAAAAACTCCCTTTTAACAGGAAGAAACCTCCGGCAGAACCAGGCTCAGGGAGGGGCGGGGCCATCTGCTGTGATTGGTTGGGGTGAGAGAAGGAAGACAGGATAAAGACATGCTGTGGAAGAGAGACAGAGGTTAATAACAGATATGATTCAGTGCAGAGAGGTCTATTAACACATAGTGAGTGAAGAAGAAACACATCATGGGAATCCCCCAGCGGCCTACACCTACTGCAGCCCTAACTATATACTTTAGCATGGAGACATGCTGACTTTAGAAGCAGAAGATTAGAGGTCATCCAGGTCTAGACATTCCTGCAGTTTAACTAATTGGTGTGTGTTATCTGGCTCATAAACTTAAACCTAAACTCATTTGGTAGCCAACATGATCCTAATGTAAACAGTTCTCATGGTTCTTACGCGGCGCTTTTCTACTCCCCCCCGCCCCCCTCCTCCACCCCGACCATACACTGACTTAAACACACAAAATGACATGACATCAAAATGGTACTTTAGCTGTGTCACCATGAGTGACAAATTCACAATTTAAAATCTTGTTAAAGTCAGAAAAATATGACAAGCATGCTCTTATCTTAACTGGGCTCATGTGTTTGCGCTCTCATCACCTGCAAAGATTGTTCAAACACAACTCAGATCAGTTTGAAACAAAAGCTGATGCTTTTAGCTGACACAATGTGACCAAAACAGTGAAAACAGTGAAAATTAAAAATAATGGTCTATTTTAACAGCGGGTTGTTTCATTTTAAAGTTCTGCTATGGGTTAAGATTTCAAATCTATTGTGTTATTTTAATAAAAGAATGTGACTTTACTGTGACTGACATTCTACAACAGTTAATGTGCACTTCAATTATGGAGTTGCAATAACTTTGCAGTAAGTTTTTAATTTAGTTTTATTAAGAGGAGCTAGAATGCAGAGAAGAGCCAGCAGCAATGATCCCAAAACTAATGAAGTGCAGTAGGAAGCCTGATATATATGGCAGCATTAACAAAGTGTGTGTGTGTGTGTGTGTGTGTGTGTGTGTGTGTGTGTGTGTGTGTGTGTGTGTGTGTGTGTGTGTGTGTGTGTGTGTGAGAGAGAGAGAGGCTCTCTGTTGGTACTAAAGGGGCAGAAATGCTTATAGCTGGTTTTCTGCAGACTGCTGACAGAGACCTGTTATCGTCACAATCAGGCAATAACATCCAGGAAATCACAACAAGATGAACCTGAGAGTGAACGTATGAACACACACACACACACGCACACACACACACGCACACACACACACACCTGCACAGAGAGTTACATTCCACTTTTCTGCACATGTCAGCAGATGACATAGTGAAGTGGGGGGGGGGGGGGGGGGGGGGGGGGTCACAGTGGGTTTATCAACCTAACAATTTTCCAGGTAAGCAGTTTCACGCAACACTGTACACACACCATCATGTAGGTACAAACGGACACACAGACACAAAGGTGTGTAGAAGTACGGTTTATTACTGTCTTGGGCTCTAACTAAACCAAGAGTGATTCTATAAAATGTCAAGTACCAGCATATACATATAAATGCATACTGAAGAATGGAAAATAAAGCTTAAATATTCATATCTCTCTTCCTATCTATCTATCTATCTATCTATCTATCTATCTATCTATCTATCTATCTATCTATATATATATATATATATATATATATATATATATATTAAAAAAAACACCCAGCACGCCCCTGCGGGCGGTTTATCCTTCAAGCTCGGGTCCTCTACCAGAGGCCTGGGAGCTTGAGGGTCCTGCGCAGTATCTTAGCTGTTCCCAGGACTGCGCTCTTCTGGACAGAGATCTCCGATGTTGTTCCCGGGATCTGCTGGAGCCACTCGCCTAGCTTGGGAGTCACCGCACCTAGTGCTCCGATTACCACGGGGACCACCGTTACCTTCACCCTCCACATCCTCTCGAGCTCTTCTCTGAGCCCTTGGTATTTCTCCAGCTTCTCGTGTTCCTTCTTCCTGATATTGCTGTCATTCGGAACCGCTACATCGATCACTACGGCCGTCTTCTTCTGTTTGTCTACCACCACTATGTCCGGTTGGTTAGCCACCACCATTCTGTCCGTCTGTATCTGGATATATATATATATATATATATATAGTTTGTCTATATAAAAAATCTTATTTGTCAAAGCCATCCATCTGCTTCGCTTTCATTATTAACCTTAAAATAGTGAAGATACAGAAATGTCCTCAGTTTATATGTCAGAGTGACAAAATGCTTCTAAAATCTCAGAGTCCTGTGACTATTTTCCAGGATGACATGAAACTACGACAGATTGTGCTCTCATACTTTGTAGCACACCACTGAGACACATGTGTATGTACCGCCTGGCGTTTGCTGGTCTCCCCCTCCCCCTCCCTCTAAGCACATTAATCACTTAGAGCAGGGGTCCGCAACCTTTATCATCAAAAGAGCCAAAAAAAAAATCGTAGGGAGCCACAAAAAATAACGTAATAATTTAACTTTTCATTTTTTTTTTAATTTTACCTGTTACAACCACTGAATAAAACAAACAGAAGTGCAATGTGCATTTGTAGGCCTGCTTTGAAATAAATTAAACTGCTAACTGTAGGCCTATTTAAGTCCGCCGTATATTTTTGTAAAAGTACCTTAAAGTAACTTTAATATAAATAAAACATGTAGCTGAAGCTTAGCAGCTTTTAAAGGAAAAAGAAAAATAAGGAGATTCTTTGACAAGTCCATGTCAGTGTTCTCTCGTCCTCTTCCAGTTTTTTGCTCAGCCAGCAATCAACTGAAACACCTGAACATACAAAAAATCTACATCAGCTCAGAGTCTAAAATATTTTTTTTTCTGAAAAATAATAGCTTGTAAAATGCTATTGACCTTACCATTTTAATGTGACTTCTGTGTCTGAAGTTCGCTGCAGATCTTCCCTATGTCGGGGCTGTAAGATGTGACTTTGATCTTCATACAGGACTGTAGGCTCTCATCTTTGAGGCGGGAGCGGTGTTTGGACTTTATAAAATTCATGCTTGAGAAAACTTGCTCACATAAGTATGTTGAGCCAAAGATGGACAGGACTCCAAATGCATACTTTTTCACATTAATATACATGTCAGGAATGGCACTCCATGTTTCAAAAACAAGTTTGTCGGGGTGGGGGAGTTTTTCCATATCACTCCATTTGCGCTCTTTAGCGAGCGTAGCCTTCTGACGGGCGACTTCTTCAAGATCCGCCGTCAGTGTTTTGAACTTATTTACCCACAAATCTTTATTCGCTATGTCGGCCAGTTCAATTTCTAGATCAGACTTACATACTCCGGTGAATGCAACTGTGTTCAGCAGAGATGGGTCGATGTCCAGCGTTGTGACAGGGAAAGAGAGAGTATGTTTCTCCTTTCTGAAATCACTGAATCTTTCTCCAAATGCAGCTTGCATTGGAATGATGGCCCGGTGGAAATATTCATAATTTATTTCATTGTTCGCTTCTTTGAACTCTCTTAGGGAGGAGAAGTGAGAGAGCGTACATTTTTGTGCATCTCTTGCGAACACTGTCATCTTGCGCTCAAATGCCAAAACATTCTCCAGCATCTGCAGGGTCGTGCTTCCCTTTCCTTGTAGATTTGTATTCAGCGTGTTCAAGTGACTTGTCATATCCACCATGAAGTAAAATTTACCCAGCCAATCAAGGTCTTCCAGTTCAGGATAGCGGAGGCCTTTGCTTTCCAAGAACGTTTTCACATGCTCCAGACAGGTAGCGAAGCGTTTCAGCACCTCTCCCCTGGACAGCCACCGGACTTTGTTGTGCAGCAGGAGATCTGCATATGCGTTGTCGACTTCTTCTAACAACGAACAAAACTGTCGGTGGCTTAACCCGTTCGCAATTATTTTGTTCACTATCACTAACAACGTTCATCACTTCGACACATTCGGGGGGGAATGTTTGTGCGCACAGTGCTTCTTGGTGGAGGATGCAGTGAAACGCCATCAGCTCTCGATCCAGTAACTTTTGAAACAAATTCACAAAGCCCTTCTGTGCTCCTCTCATACTGGGTGCCCCATCAGTAGACACTGACACCAGGTGAGTGGTGTTTATTCCTTTCGCTTCTAGACAACTCACAGCAGCCTCACAAATGTCCTGCCCTCGTGTTTGGTCCTTTAGCAGTATGAGTTCAATCAGTTCTTCCTGAGGCCCATCACAGTTGACATATCTGCATAACAGTGCTGTCTGCTCAACATCGTTTACATTACTTGACTCATCGCAGGCAATTGAAAATGCTTGAGCTGAATTGATGTTATCAATTTGCTTACGCCTGATGTTTTCTGCCATTTTAATGGTCCTGTCTCTGACGGTCTTTGCGGAGAGAGGCATTTCTCTAATTTTCTGAACAATTTCCCCCTTGTTTTTAAAGTCGGAGAATAGATGCTCTGATGTTTTTATGAACAATTCTTTCAAATATTCTCCGTCTGTGAACGGCTTCCCCCTCTTTACAATCTCCAGAGCTGCCACACAACTAGCTAGTTGGCTGTGGAGAGCTGATCCACTTCTTGAAACATAGTTTGCTCTCTTCAGCTTTTCACAGCAGTTCCGAAATTGCTCTTTTTCGCTCATCTTCGGATGGGTACTTTTCAGCGAATGCTAAGTGCTTGTTTTGAAAATGTCTTTCAACATTACATTTTTTGTTGTTCGATATTCTCTCGGCACATATTAAGCACACAGGTAAGCCAGCGTCGTTGGCGGTGAATGCAAATAAATATGTCCACGCTGAATTAAACTCTTTATTTTCTTCCAAAACTTTTCTTTTTTGGGATTTTTTCATGGTTAGCCTTTTGCAGGGTTAGCATACTCTAAAATCCCCCAGCAGGTAAAGGCGGGGTCTGTTGACGTTGATGTGACGTATATTTTTGTTGAAAAATTATAAATTAAAAATTGCTTTTTTAAAATTAGATAGTATCAACTCAAACTCCAAGATAACTAGGCAAAAAAAGGTAAACTAATAATCATGTATGAATAAAAATGAGTTTCGAAATACCTTTCATTTATGTTTTTTTTTTTGTAAAGTCCAGAGGGAGCTGCTACAAGGAGGCTGAAGAGCCGTATGCGGCTCCGGAGCCGCAGGTTGCCGACCCCTGACTTAGAGGAAGATGAGCTGCTTTAAAGGAAAATAAGCCAAAAGTTGACTGTACCTGTTCCAAAAGGAAAAACTCTCCAAGGTGAGAACAGACGACCCAGAACTGCCAACATCTGGCTGAATTTAGTTTTAATATAAAATATTCAAAATGAAAAAAGCTTTCAGATTTCCACCCTCCTGGAAAGAACTGAGGAGAGCCCCAAACGTGGGGCCACCCAGCAGCCGTGCAGAAGTCACAGGGGACTGTAGTGACGTGCCTGTGGGTTCTGCTGGCAGCCAGCCGCACCAGAGTGGATCGAGCCCCAGGTCCAGAGGCCCCCCACCCACCGGAAGGGGCCCAACTGAGCCACAGGCGCCAGGCTCCACCAAGCAGCCACCAGGAGTGAGCCGGTACATACCTGAGTGCCTAGCCCTGCACCCTGTTGTTATATGCTGGATGTCACGGTTCTGGGTCATTTTGACCCAGCATTTTCTGTTTCTGTTTTGGTGTTTTTCTAAAGTATGATTTGTTCGGGTTTTTGAGTTGTGCTTGTTTGATTTTGTATTAAGGGTTATTCTTGGTTGTGTTCTCTTTACATTATTTGGTGTTCTGGCCTTTAGTTTAAGTCACTGTCTCTGTTAAGTCTCTGTTTTATATGTTACAGTATATTCTTTCTATCTACCTCTCAGTTTCAAGTTTGTGTTTTTGTAATTTGTTTCTTATTTCCTGTTTTATTTTGACAGTCCCAGTCCTATGTCAGAGGGGGTGTCCAAATTCATGGGCTGCATCCTCCTGAGGATGCATTTGTAGACCGATTACGTCACAGCGACTCGCCGAAGGCTGTCCCAATTCGTAGACTCCTCTGAATGCAGCCGACAAATGCGTCCTCCTTTTCCCCGAATTTGAAGAATGGGTCGGGTGTGTCCTTTGTGGCCCACCATATCCCAGAATTCTTAGCGCGGCCCAGCCAAACTCCAGTTTGGCGGCCGCTAGTAAGTTTTAAAATTACTCTTATTACTCTTTCTGGGTCACAAAATAAACTTTTAACATATTTTCAGGCGAGAATGTAGCTGTGTAAACTTAAAATATCTGCTCGGTTTATCAAGACATCGCATATGTGCAAAAGTGCTTCGACGTTTTCGGAGACGTCTGTTACCCACCAGCTCAATAGCTAGCCGAGAGCTCGAGGGTCACTAGAGCTGCCGAGAGCGGCACAACTCCCGGCACATCATTTTCAGATCACGGCGGACTTTTGCTACTCGGGTTAAACGTAATATATAAGTCACTTAGACAACCTAAAAATGTTATTGTTGGGCTTTTTTCAGTGTTTTGTTTGTTCGTGAGTAAATCGGTTTGACTGAGCTTAAAGTTATTAGATTAGATAAAATAAAACTTTATTAATACCTCGGGTGGGTTCCTCCTTGGTTTTCACACAGCTGAATAAACATCAAACAGAAAACTGATTAAACAGAAGTGTGAGACGGTCGAGAATTTACGCCAGTGTCCTGTTATATTTTAGATAGCAAGGAGCAGACGGCCGAGTTTATTAAACTCCACCGAGACAATGGTGACGCTAATCAAAAGGCTAGACCGTCCAAATTCACAGCCGTTTACTTCCGGCCTACCCAACCTTCTGAGAACCCAGCCCACGTAGACTGCGAAGGCCGGGTCCTCAGGAGGATGCAGCCCATGAATTTGGACACGACTAGCCAGCTTTACCTGCCCCTGTCTCGGTAGCCCTAATCTCTCCCAGCTGTGTCTCCCTCCTGTTGCCCATTCCCTGATTACTCCCCTGTGTATATAAGCCCTGTGTTTTCCTGTGCTCTCTGGCGTGTTGTACCCTCAACATGCTGTGTGTTTTGTACCCTCAACATGCTGTGTGTTTTGTACCCTCAACATGCTGTGTGTTTTGTCTCATGCTCCTGTTTAGTTTTTCCTCTTCCAGTGTTTCAGTCCTTAGTTCCTCTGTCCAGAGTTTTAATTTGTTTTTTGTTCAGTTTAATTTATTAAGAGGTTTTTCCCAGCAATAAAGCTGTGCTTTGAGTTTTACCTCCATGTTTGAGAGTCCTGCATTTTGGGTCCTTTTTCCTGCCTGCCTGCCACACAGCCAACCATAACACTGGATTGTCTCAGGGGCATCTTTGCACAGCCTGCACCTGGGGTCTTGCCTGGTGTGACAGACCCCAGCCTCTATGGCTCTTGTCCTCAGAGCTTGTTCCTGTGCTGCCATGATTAGTGCCCCTGTATTTCAGTCAAGCTTTGTGCCACTAGGAGGATTTCAGCCACTTCTTCTATCTGCCGGTGGCAGTGATGGGAATAACGGCGTTACTAAGGTTGGTGGTTCGATCCTTGGCTTCCCCAGTCTGCATGCCAAGCATCCTTGGGCAAGATACAGAGCCCAAGTTGCTCTCCAATGCGTCCATCGGAGCGTGAATGTGTGTGAATGCTTAGATTGCACTTAAGTATAGAAGGAAGTGCTTGTATGAGTGGGTGTGAATGGGTGAATGAGGCATGTTGTATAGAGCGCTTTGAGTACTCCGGTAGAGTAGAAAAGCGCTATATAAGAATCAGTCCATTTACCATTTATTTCTATTGATACAACGCTGTTACTAAAAAAAAAAAAGTGGTGCGGTCGCGTTACTATTTTTCAACAAACAGACAGTTGAAGCTGTGTTCAGCTTACCGCATCTTATATCAGTTACACAGAAGTAGCTGTAAGTAATCTGGGCGCTACAGCTTTCAGCAGCTGTGCGCTCACGCGGACGGCAATCACTTTCTAACAGACGATCACTTTTTGGCACAACACCTGGAGCTAAGGGGGCAAAATAATCACATGAGGAAGAATATAGTAGTCGTGGTAAGCCAATCACATGACCACTTTAGGATGACAAAGCAACAAGGTGATGTATACCAGTTTTTAAATTGTGTTGATAGGCCACGTAGAGTCATGATAAACAATATATACGCGGCGTTTTTTCCTGAATAGTTTCATCACGTTTAACGTCTAAGGATAGCACTAGCAAGCACTCTCTGCTTATGAGCAAAAAATAAAAAAACAAAACAAAAAACACCCCTTTTGTGTGTATTTGTTATCATCTATCGTCCACCTGGGCCTTACTCAGAGTTTCTGTCTGATTTCTCAGACTTTTTATCTGATTTAGTGCTCAGTTCAGATAAAATAATTATTGTGGGTGATTTTAACATCCATGTAGATGCTAAAAATGACAGCCTCAACATGGCTGTTATTAGACTCAATTGGTTTCTCTCAAACTGTAAAAGAACCCACCCACCACTTTAATCACACTCTAGATCTTGTTTTAACATATGGCATAGAAACTGAACATTTAACAGTGTTTCCTGAAAACCCTCTCCTGTCTGATCATTTCCTGATAACATTTACATTTACAATAATTGATTACACAGCGGTGGAGAGTAGACTTTATCAAAGTAGATGTCTTTCTGAAAGTGCTGTAACTAAGTTTAAGAATATAATCCACCCACTCTTATCATCTCGAAATGCCCTGTACCAACATAGAGCAGAGCAGCTATCTAAACACTACCCCAACAGCAGTTGATCATCTTGTTAATAATTTAACCTCCTCACTACGTACGACTCTGGATACTGTAGCTCCTGTGAAAACTAAGGTCTCAAAGCAGAAGTACCTGACTCCATGGTATAATTCTCAAACACGTAGCCTAAAGCAGATGACTCATAAGCTGGAGAGGAAATGGCGTGTCACAAATTTAGAGGATCATCATTTAGCCTGGAGAAATAGTTTGTTGCTTTATAAGAAAGCCCTCCGCAAAGCCAGAACATCTTACTATTCGTCACTGATTGAAGAAAATAAGAACAACCCCAGGTTTCTCTTCAGCTCTGTAGCCAGGCTGACAAACAGTCAGAGCTCTGTTGAGCCAACCATCCCTTTAACGTTAACTAGTAATGACTTCATGAACTTCTTCACAAATAAAATTTTTATCATTAGAGAAAAAATTACCAATAATCATCCCACAGATGTAATATTATCTACAGCTACTCTTAGTACCATTGATGTTAAGTTAGACTCTTTTTCTCTAATTGATCTTTCTGAGTTAACTTCAATAATTACTTCCTCCAAACCATCAACGTGTCTTTTAGACCCCATTCCTACAAAACTGCTCAAAGAAGTCCTGCCATTAATTAATGCTTCAATCTTAAATATGATCAACCTATCTCTAATAATCGGCTATGTACCACAGGCCTTCAAGCTGGCTGTAGTTAAACCTTTACTCAAAAAGCATCTCTAGACCCCGCAGTCTTAGCTAATTATAGGCCAATCTCCAACCTTCCTTTATATCAAACATCCTTGAAAGAGTAACAGCTAACAGATCTGATCTGAGGCTCTGCTCTTTTTCCTCCACATTGTCTAAGATGTGGGCCAAGATGTTTTGGAGCTGGTCAGCACTATTCTGGATTCTCCTGACGCTTGTCTACCATCCTACGGCTGGACTGCTCCACTATACGGCCGCTGAGCTCCTGTGCCTTCGCGGTCAGCTGCCGCTCCCATCGCCGGCGGAGCTCCACTACCACCTGGACATCACTTCCAAGCCTCGCCGGAGATACAGCCATCGTGGGTCCCGCAGGATTTTCCTCAACTCCAGACAAAGCAGACAAAATTAATTCGTTTTGGTCTGCTACTCGCCAACCTCGCAGGAAACCTCATCGGGCTGTCAACCACCGATCTCTAGCCCACCTGACCAGGGCGTCCACCGCGATTAGCGAAAAAGAAAATACTCCACTCAACTTTGGTCTTCTAAACATCCGCTCACTGACAAATAAGGGACCTCTCATCCAAGACCTCACATCTGACTGTAAGTTTGACTTTTTCTGTTTAACTGAAACCTGGCAACAACCTGATGACTTTTCTGAGCTCAATGAATCTACTCCTCCGGGGTTTGTTTACTTTTCTAAACCTCGCTGCTCAGGTCGTGGGGGTGGTCTCACGATCATTTTTCGTCAGCACTTAAATGTCTTGCCAGTTATCGTTGATACCTTTAGTCCCCTAGAGTGCCTTGCATGTGACCTGACTGGACTGGATGTTGTGTCTGCTCCCTCTCCAGAACCTTCTCTCTATTTTGAGCCGTTTTCCACTTTTCATCTTCTTGATTTATCTGATATTTCTGAGTTTATTTGTAAATCAAAGTCTGCCACATGTCAACTTGACCCTATGCCTACAGGGCTTGTGAAATCCTGCTTCTCTTCCTTACTCCCACTCATCTCTGCTATCATTCACTCTTCACTCATCACCGGTTTCGTTCCCTTCTTATTCAAGATTGCTTCAGTCACTCCCATACTGAAAAAAACCTTCTTTAGATCCTAACAACTTTAACAACCTCTGTCCGATTTCTAATCTACCCTTCATCTCTAAAATACTCGAAAAAGTATTTGCAGTTTAACTTCATTCACACCTGGTTAATAATAACATCTATAAGAGATTTCAATCTGGTTTTTGTTCATGTCACAGTACAGAAACTGCTTTACTTAAAGTAAACTAATGATCTTCTAATCAGCACTCTGCTGTTCGCGTTATCACCAGAACCCCTCCTACCAGCACATCACTCCTGTTCTTCAGGAACTTCACTGGCTCCCTGTGAAATGCTGGATAATGGCCTGCATTTATATAGCGCTTTACTAGTCCCTAAGGACCCCAAAGCGCTTTACATATCCAGTCATCCACCCATTCACACACACATTCACACACTGGTGATGGCAGCTACATTGTAGCCACAGCCACCCTGGGGCGCACTGACAGAGGTGAGGCTGCCGGACACTGGCGCCACCGGGCCCTCTGACCACCACCAGTAGGCAACGGGTGAAGTGTCTTGCCCAAGGACACAACGACCGAGACTGTCCAAGCCGGGGCTCGAACCGGCAACCTTCCGATTACAAGGCGAACTCCCAACTCTTGAGCCACGATCGCCCCATTGTATATTATCCATATATTTGGATAATATACAAACTTCTTCTGCTCACCTTCAAGGCCATTCATAACCTTGCACCTCCTTACCTTTCTGACCTGTTAAGCACTACCTCTTCTGCCTGCTCACTTCGTTCTTCTTCTTCTATCCAGCTTGCTGTACCTTCCTTCCGCCTCACCACCATGGGAAGCAGAGCTTTTAGCTGCTCTGCTCCCAGGCTGTGGGACTCTCTACCCCCAGATATAAGAAACATTGGTTCTCTCCCCAAGTTTCAATCTCAACTCAAAACCCATCTGTTCACATCTGCATATTCACTTTGAACCCACTGTTTGTTAATTTTATCTTGTGCTTTTGTTTTATTGTTATTCATTGTGTCATTGTTCTATTATGTGTTTCATCCTATTGTACAGTGTCCTTGGGTGTCTTGAAAGGCACTTTATAAATAACATTTATTATTATTACTATTATTATTATTATTATTATTATTATTAATAAACCTGAACGTCTCCGACCTGGTAGGCAAATGAGACGTAACGGTTTTAACTTTTGTCCTATATTATTTTTATTAGTTGATTCAGTTAAGACCAGATCATTTGCATGATTGTGATCTAACTTTGAAGGATTGAATAAACTGACAGTTTATACTTGCTATGAACATCCTTGCAAATGGCGACATGTGGCCAAAGTCCTGGGGCCAGCGTCAGGTTGAATACACGTCAAGCTGAACCACAGCTATAGTGAGTATAAATTTGTCAAAACATTATTGCTTTTGGTTTCAGTTACTTTAAGCTGATTCATTGATTCATGTATGACTTTACCTTGCTTTACGTGGATATGCACGCATCACAAGCATTTTCAGTCTACACTCCACTAAAACTCGCAAACCCCAAATTACAATTCCTATTACCAAAAGTCTGGAAATAAGTAAATAAAACATGAACCTCTGCTACAAGGAGGTGCAAAACAACCACATAGAGATTTCTTCTTCAAAGTCACGTTTATTTGCATATAAAGTGGCATCTGATCACTTGAGATGCATGCAGAGGTGCATTCTAATATCAGGTGTGAACCAATGTACTTGATGTCAACTTAGGACCCACAATGTTGCCACGTGTGAACAGAACCTTTGCCCATGGCTCCACTTTTCCTGTTGTTGCTTCACATTGTGATAATTGAGTCATGCTTTGGTCTAATGTCAACTCATTTCATTTTAATCTTGGTAATATATGCAGTTCATCATATTTCCACCTGACAAAGCTCTCAGATTTAACCTCCTGGCTCTGACTCTGATGTTATCCATGGCAAGCACAAGAGATGAGGGTGGTGGGAACATGACAGAGCCATTCTTCTCCCACACTCCCTTTTTCCTTCTCCCAGATGGGAATCTATTTCTTAACAATAGGATGTATTCTTTATCGTGGGGACAGACGGCTGATAGAATAATTCAATAACACAGCCAAACCTCATTGACTGGACTGAAGAATAGGCACTATCTTTAGTCCTAAAGTCGTTGATTAAAAATGGAGAGGTGCCACTCAGTGGTAACATGAAAAAAGTAGAAATGCCTTGAATACAATAGACAAAAGAGAGAATAGAAAAGCAAGAGAGAGAGAGAGCATAGGAGGGGTGGATGAATGGAGGTGGATGCAAATTAATTGATGAATTCTGTACCATGAACTGTGTCACTCATTGTGTGATCTACAATGAAATGTGCCTCAGACACAAATGGAATCCATTTTCCAGCCCAGAAATGATTGTCTCTTCTTTATTATTACGCTGATGGTTTTTTCACCGTCTTGACACAATTCAATTTCTTTTGCAGACAGTCAGACTATCTGCCCTACATGCAAAATGAATCCCATATTGTTTAGACAAACTAAATTCAATTATTTTGAATTACCGGTGCCAAATGGCAAAACAAAATAATTCATTTAAAGTCTGAGAAGAGAATTTATATTTTAGCATAGCAAAAACCTGGTTAAAGTGCAGTCACCTTACTGCCTGTCTTGGAATGAGATAATGTAAAATTGAGGCTTCTTTCATTTTTAGGTTATTATGTCTTGGTTACTTTGTCAGGTGTTGATCTCTGATTTCATGATTTTTCTCAAACAAAGGAAATCACACAATGCATCAATTGCACCCTTTTTTCTGAAGACGTGTGCCGCTCTTGATGCACAAACATGAACATTAATTTACTCCTTGTGAATCTTTTCAAAGTTTTAAGGTGAAGTACAGCAAGCTGCCCACACTCGAGACCTTAGAAAGTCCCAAGCAAAGACTTGCAGCCTTGGATATCCACCTGAGATATGAAAAAGTTGGCCAGCAACCAGCTGTATCTGCACTCCATGACTATCTGGCAGCACAAATCAACTTGTTGCTACTGGATGAGACTCATCCAGAATGAATAATTGAAGGCCAGACAGTCCTGCTCCTCCTGGAAGGGACTGATCCCACCCAACTACAGGCCAATAGCCACAGCTTTGAAGCTCATTTGAGCCATCATAACAGCTAAAACAAACAGGCAAATTGCTCAGTACATGAGTGGGGTCCAGAAGGGAAGAGGCAGAAACACCAAAGGGACAAGATGCCAGCTACTGGGATACTGAGCAAATGCCTTAGACTGTAAGAACAGACTCACCAAACTGTGAGATATGGGAATGCCTAAAACTGTACAAGATCAACAACCCCCTAAGAACAGGAATTTGATGGGTAGATGGCGAACAACACTAGAGGTCAACTTCAAGCCATTTGAATAAGACATCAATTCTCTGGTCCACAAAATGAGGATCTATACCAATGCCACTGGATAGTTGGATGGTAATGAAGAGAGGGAAGGTTTTCAAAATTGAGGGAACAGCACTACCAGAAGTCAACAGCACAGACACTAAGGGCAGCTGCTAGTACCTGGGAATCCCAGGCAAACAGAACCATGAAGAGGCCCCTAGGAAAGCCGCAACCACCACATACGTGCAGAGAGTGAGGCAAGTCCCGAGGAGTCAGCTGAATGGGAAAAACGAGATCTGGATAATCAACACCTACGCTCTGTCGTGGATCATATAACCTACTGGGACAATCACCTCAATTTTCAGCAACTTGAAAATGTATGACGAGCGGAAGGAAGGAAGCAGAGGACTAGTGAGTGTCAGAAACACTGTCCAGGATGAAACAACAAACATCCATGAGTACATCAGGGGCCCGTTCTTCGTACCTCGCTAAGTAGGTTAGCCGGATTAGATTGTTGACGATTTCGCGTGATCCTGGATCAGTCGGTTCCCCGAAGCTCATCCGGGACTTGCTGTCATAGCAACAGAGCCGTAAGCATAAACCTGCTCGGGAGCAGGTTTACTTTATGTAAACAGGATTAGATCGCGGCCACGCAGGTATGTCCGCGTCATCATACGAAAGCAACAGCGATATTCCACCACTGTTTCACCATAAATAAATAACATCAATGTAACTAAAGACAATGCAGCACCTGATCCATTTATTGATTTCACACAGGTCATTTCCTAAAAAAGGGAAATGTACTATTAACATTCTATTACATGTATGTGATTATTACAGATTTAATTCATATTTCAGAGTAGCAATTGTAAATTACTTCGTGTAATCAAGATGAGAGACCACGGCTATAAAAGCGAAGGTGGATTTGGGAAGCCTGTCGCAGCCATGTCCTGTCCGTATACGCGAGCCACCCATTGCGGAAGGTGCAAGATTGATAAGGAGAGTCCTCAGAATTCAGCGTATATTGCGGGATAGACAGGATCCTTTAGCTCAGCGCGACAGTGTGCTCATAGAGAGATATCGATTTTCCCGTGAGGGTATTATTCACTTAACCAACTTGTTGACGAGGGGGTGCAGGACCACCACCTGTCTTTTTTTCCTCTGCCCTTTTCTTGGTTGCTGTTATAAACAAACAGATTATTCCAGGGTCTCTTTCCAAGAGACTAAAAGCAATATAAGTGATAAATATTACCATTCTGTAGGATATTCTTATATTTCACTTTTACCTGTTCCCATGTTCTAGTGGGTCCTGTCGTGGCTCTAATGTGAAAGAGGATAAAATATAACATATTATAATATAATGTAATATAATATTGGATAATATAGTGTAATATAATAAATCTACCCTACCGCCTACTGGTGTTGGCCAGAGGGGCTGATGGCGCGATATGGCAGCCTGGCTTCTGTCAGTCTGCCCCAGGGCAGCTGTGGCTACAACTGTAGCTGCCTCCACCAGTGTGTGAATGTGAGAGTGACTGAATAGTGGCATTGTAAAGCGCTTTGGGTGCCTTGAAAAGCGCTATATCAATCCACTCCATTATTATTGTTATTATTAAATTACTTACGAGTTTAATTTGTCAGCAACTTCCTGCCAGCCCTCGCTCCTTGCTTTTGCAGCCTTTGCAGTGTTCCCTTGCGTTCTGATTAAACTCTGAAACTCCTGAAATCCCTCACTCAAGAGTTCTTGCTCTGCTGCCGAAAAATACCGAGCCGAGCGCGCTCCGTCGACATTTTCGCCGACCAATCAGAGGGTTGCCGATCAATGTTTCTACTATCGATGCGTGGCCCCTTTTACGACACCCAGTGATGTCACATTACTGCGTCCAGCTGTACTAATCGTCAACAGCAGGTGTGTTCGGGGAACCGGATTAGCGAGCTCACGGTTAGCGCGATGATTTGATCTTGGATGTGTCATTTGATCTTGGATGTAGTAAGCGACGTACGAAGAACGGGCCCCAGGAAGACAGCCACAAGCAAGCTCTAAGCACAAGATTGAAAGTGGCTTAGATCTACCATAAAAGGCATGACCCCAGGTGCAGGCTGTGTAAAGATGCCCTTTAGACAATCCAGCACATAACAGCAGGGTGCAAGATGCTAGTGTGCTAATGTGTATGTATATGTATACGTATGTATATATGTATGTATACATATATACATATATAAAAAATCTGTGTCTTTGTTGATCAATACGATTTCTGACTATGATGGAAAAACTCGTAGTGCAACAGATGACTTGCATGAAATCTTGCACAAAATGGCACATGCAGTCTTTGCAATATTTTGATAAGAGTGTGTCAAGATGACCTGACAAAAACCAAAAACAGTGTTGAAGCACATAACACCTCTGCTGTGAAGCTTGCGGGTCAGTGTCACTGTTGTTAGTTAATTGTTGTGGGTGCAAATGGTTCTGACAATAGGATAAAGATCTCCTCTTGCTCAGTGTCAGCTGGGATGGTGCTACTGGAGTTGGAATGCAAAAGTAAAACGTTCAAACCAATCCTGGTTAACATGAATAATAAATAGCACCAGTTTCCTGAGTTATACTGCCCAAGAATCATGGCTTTCCTGCCTGCTATCAAAACATACTTTGTGATTTCTTTGTTTTTATCATCATCAAACAACATTAATGTTAGATTAAAGTTGTTTTCTATTTGCTCTCGTTCTTTGTTGCTCTCTGTTTCTTTTCTACCTGTGTGTGTGTATGTGTGTGTGTGTGTGTGTGTGTGTGTGTGTGTGTGTGTGTGTGTATTTAGTATTTATTTATTTATTGTCATTGTCAAGAACAATGAAATTGCGTTTGGGGCTTCCATACAACCCAAAAAAAAGAAGAAAATAATAAATACCCCTTAAAACCCAAGTGTACATATTTAACCCAGTGTGACTCCAATGCAATAAGACAATCCTTAGCAATAATGTTCGTAGAAATTCAGACAAAGACCTGAGAAACATGACAAAATACAACAATGCAACCCATTCAATATTATTGTACTGTGAGATATGATATCAGATATGATAGTTATCTATTTAAGAAAGAGGGGGGGGGGGCAGGAGGGGGAAGAGAATAAAGATATGATGCACCAATGCAGACCAGTTCATTGCTATTAAGAAGTTGGATATGGTTATTGTCCGTGAGAGGGGGGCAGAGAGTTCAGGAGCCTCACAGCCTGTGGATACAGGCTGTTGGCCAGTCTGGATGTTCTGGCCTGTATAGACCTGTACCTTCTCCCTGAGGGCAGCAGATGGAAAAGGTGGCGCGCAGGGTGATGTTGGTCCCGCAGGATACTGTGCACCCTCCTCAGACAGCGAGTGGGGAAGATATTACTGATCTCTGGCAGACTTGTTCCAATAATTCTGCCAGCTTCTTTCACCACCCGCTGGAGTGCTTGCTGATCGGCCTTGGTGCAGCTGGGGAACCACACTAGAAATCCATACGTCAGAACGCTGCTGATGGCACAGTTGTAGAAGTTCAACATCAGAGATCTGGGAATGTGTGCGCTCCGCAGTCTCCTCAGGTAGTAGAGGCGCTGTTGGGCCTTCCGTACAACTGAGGTGATATGGTTGCCCCAGGACAGGTCCTCGGTCACAGTTACCCCCAAGAATTTAAAACTGCTCACCCTCTCCACCGCCTCACTGCCAATGAAGAGAGGCAGATGGTTGTTATGACCCCTCTTCCGGAAATCTACAATGATCTCCTTGGTCTTTTTGGTGTTTAAGACCAAGTTATTGTCGTGGCACCATGACTCTAGTTGTTGCACCTCTGTCCTATAGTTTGTCTCATCATTGTTGGATATAAGTCCGAGCACTGTAGTGTCATCTGCAAACTTAACAATGAGATTGGACGCGCAGGAGGAAATACAGTCATGGGTGAAGAGAGTGTATAGCAGAGGGCTCAGAACACACCCCTGAGGGGCACCGGTGTTGACCACAAGGGTGGAAGAGGTGTTCTTACCCACTCTGACACTCTGTCTACGGTTAGTGAGGAAGTCCACAATCCAGTTGCACAGAGAGGAGTTAAGTCCCAGTTGGTGGAGTTTGGGACGGAGTTTGTATGGCCGGATGGTATTAAAAGCCGAGCTGTAGTCTACAAAGAGGAGCCGTGCATAGGTGTTCCTGTGTTCCAAGTGCTTCAGTAATGTGTGCAGCACTGTGGCGATCGCATCCTCGGTTGACCGGTTCTCCCTGTGTGAATAGACTAACTGTGTGTTCACCCGTTTTGCAGCAATCCCTGTGGACTGATAGAGCATGGAGCTTGCAGATGTTACGGCCACCAAAAAGGCCGTTTTGAGGGACAGTCATTTCAGCTCAGCGTCCTTGAGTGGCCCAAACGGAGGATGCTGAAAGGCTAATGACCAGGTACAGGTTCCATGGGGGAACTGGAAGTCCAGGCCTGGGCACCTCATAGAAACTGGGAGATTGGGGAGAAGTCAGTCCCATGCAGTGATGAGCGAACAATACGAACCGCCTTGATCGCTGCAACTATACCTTGCAATGAGACTGCAGATTTACCCACCTCCAGCTAGGACTGCAGGAACTGCTGCAGCCTTGTGGGGGTCCAACTGGTGGACCGCACACCTGGCGGCAAACAGTCTCCAGTGGTTGGAGTAGGCAACCCTTGTGGTTGGTACACAAGACTCCCCCAGAGTTCATATCTCAGGCTCAGGCAGCCCTAAGACCAGAAGCCTTTTCCTCTCAGGGGCCAGATCATCAGCCTGAGCCCTCTTGGGAAGGGGTTGAACAGCGTCCTACTCAGGCCAACTAAACTATAGTTTGTTAAGAAATATGCCAGCAATGAAAAGTGTTCCTACAGTGGATATTTCTGAGTTAAATTATTGTCATGCAAAGCTCAAAAAGTACTCCACACCGATAAGGTGGAAAATACAGTGGAAAAAAGAGAGAACCTTACTGTAGCGGTGGCAAGGCAATGTGAAGGGGACCAAATGGAAAAAACAACCACACGAGCCTTCAATTGTTTTCAATTGTTTTCAATTGTTTTCAAAGCTAAACGGATCACCAGAGGAAGCCAAAGTTCTGACCATTAAAAATATGGCGGATCTCGAAAAATATCAGTGAGCAACACGATCTGGACGGCAAACAAGGTAACAGACAACCACACACTCACTTATGACACACACTGGAAGGAAGAACTCAGATACATCTGGAAGAATCAGCTGCATCAGTCAGACAGTTGCAGAATATGATCAATTGGAACTGAAAACATTTAACTATATGGATCACAATACACATGACTTGGAATATGAAATAGATCCAGACAACAACTTTTTCTCATCTAACAATAACAATTGCTGCTACTAGAGCAGGGCGATATGGCCAAAAATATTTATCACGATATATATTTGAAAATTTGCGATAACGATATAACCGACGATATAATTGATGCGAGACAAAATACAACTCCACAACATTACTAGCGCAAAAAGACAACCTTCCATTTATTTTCACTTAAACAAGAAGCTGGTTTTTATGTACATTAAAGCTTTATAAAAATGTAACAGTGCAAATGCAAATTCCTTGCTGAAAGTTTAACCAAAAGGCATTTCCAGTAGAAATGGGCTGACATATCCTGAGCATAACCATGTATAATATCCACTGAAGTTAAAAAGAGGTGCTTTGCAACATTAAACTGCAGTGTGCAGTACGTATTTTTCGGACCATAAGGTGCACGGGATTATAAGGCACATTAAGCGAAACAAAGCAGTCAGATAAATCAAACTTTATTAAACTCATTCTTCTTGCTTCCTCCACTTCTGTACCATTGATTCATTAATGTTGAATTCTCTGGCAGCTGCTCTATTCCCATGTTGTTGCCGTATATTAATGACTAACCTCGTATTGTGGATGGATTATCTCAGTTGTTCTCCTGACTGAAGTTTGGTCCGTTTACAGTATCCTGCCATGCGATTGCATTTGTCTCTAACCATGAAGAACCTTCACGTTAACTTTTATAAGTGGAAAAGTGTTAGTGTTCATCCTCCAGCTTCACTGTTTATGTTATGCTAACATAGCTGTGTCGCTAGCGATCACGTAGCACATCATTATATACCAGCTAGCCCAACTTCAGTAACCCTACAAACGTCACTGCTGTTTAGTTTCCTGTCTTCATTTATGTTGGAAGTGATAGCAGAGCTGTACGTTTGATTTTTTTCAGAAATCTCTCCGTCAGAACATGCTATATCATACTTAGGTAACTAGCGAAACTAGCGAGCTAACTTCCGCTAGCTTCCTGCTAACTTCTAACTCCGTTAAATGTAATAACTTTTGTTTTCATGGATGCCTGGAAGTTAAACTTTATAGTTACACCTGGTAAAGCAGCAATGCTGATCGTTTTATTAAAGATGAAAGAATTTAGACAGTTTTTAACTCTAAGTGATGCTGCAGTGTTGTTTGACCTGAAGGATACGGAGTTTAGGACCCAGATTACTCCCAGATTTAAGAGCATCTTAGTCCGACAAATATGACAATAACAACGGCCGCTTGCATGTTCTGCAAAAAAATGTGCTTTGTTGTGTATCTGACGGACAAACACCAAACCAGTTCCACATCACTGAAGTTGCACCATTTTTACAAACCAATTCTGGTTCATCTGTTTCACTCAACAATCGGCCATGTGCGTATGAAAACAAAGGCACTGCGCATGCGCGTTTTACTCCCATTCTATCGCGATATTTCATTTTCCTATCGTTGCCTAACATTATACCGGTATTACCGTGAACGGTATAATATGGCCCAGCCCTAGCTGCTACTATACAAATAAAGACTACAATCAGAGGATTAAAACTGAGAATAAATTATCAATTATCCACTTTAACTGTAGAAGTCTCTATGCTAATTTTAGTCATATCAAAGAATATCTTAACCAGTTTTCACATCCATTTAGTGTCATTGCCTTATCAGAAACTTGGATCAATATGGAAAAAGGAACAGACTTTGAACTGGAGGGTTATGAATTCACATTTATAACTAGGCGAAACAAAGGAGGAGGAGGAGTGGCCTTGTATGTGGACAAATCCTTGAAATTTAATGTGGTGGAAAAGATGACGATGGTGATTGATAATGTACTAGAATGTATTACAGTTGAAATTTGTAAAGAAAAAAGTAAAAATGTAATCATTAGCTGTATATACAGAGCTCCAGGTAGTAGTATTGAGACATTTAAAGACTGGATAGAAGAAACATTTATTGAAATAGCTCGCAAAAAAGTTTTCATTTGTGGAGACTTCAATATTGATTTGCTAAACCCAAATAAACATAAAACCACTGAGGAATTTATAAACACAATGCACTGTATGAACCTATTCCCTAAAATTACTAGACCTACCAGGATTACATCACATTGTGCAACTCTCATAGACAACATTTTTACAAATGACATTGAAAATAAGACTGTAAGTGGACTCCTGATTAACGACATAAGTGACCATCTTCCAATTTTTACAATCTATGATGGGAATTACAAGATCAATAAAATGGACAGTAAAAAAGAGTACAGACGAGTAAGAACAGAAGAAAGAATGAATGCATTTAAAAAAAATTTATTGAAGGAAAACTGGGGTGAAGTATATCAGGAACAGGACGTTAATAGTGCTTATAATAAATTCCTTAGAATATTTACATTACTGTACAATACCAACTGTCCAATAAAGCAATATAGTAGGAAACAGAAATATATGGACTGTCCATGGATAACAAAAGGTCTGCAAAATGCATGTATAAAGAAAAATGCTCTATACAGAGAGTTCTTAAGAACGAGAACTAAAGATGCTGAAATCAGATACAAAAGATATAAAAATAGGTTAACTAATATACTTAGATTTAGTAAAAAGGAACACTATAAGAAGCAATTAGATATAAATAGAAATAATAATAAAAGATTATGGGAAATCCTGAACAGTGTTATAAAATGTGGGACTGGACAAAAGAACTATCCCAAGTATTTCATTTGTAATGACCATGAAGAATACAATATGGATGTTGTGGCAAATAGTCTCAATGAATTCTTTGTAACTGCTGGACCAAATTTAGCAAGAACAATCACTCATCCTGGGAAAGCACAGGAAAAACCCGATACACTGATTGACAGAAATCCATATTCTATGTTTCTCACAGCCGTTGATGAAAATGAAGTTCTTGAAATTGTCAAAAAATGTAAAAATCACAAATCTTTGGATTGTAATGATATTGATATGATAATGGTTAAAAGAGTCATTGAGGCTATTATAAAACCATTTACATACATCTGTAATTTATCATTTCAAACTGGTCGATTTCCAGATAGAATGAAAATAGCAAAAGTTATACCTCTATACAAATCTGGAAACAAACACCATTTCACAAACTACAGGCCTGTCTCTTTACTACCTCAATTCTCAAAAGTTCTTGAAAAACTGTTTAAAAACAGACTGGAAAAATTTATAGATAAACATAAACTACTCACTGAGAGTCAGTACGGATTCAGATCAAGCAGATCAACATCATCGGCACTATTAGATTCAATAGAATACATCACAAATTCCATAGACAAAAAGCAATATGTGGCTGGGTTATTCATAGACTTGACAAAGGCATTTGACACTATAGATCATGATATATTAATAAGAAAACTGGAACGTTATGGTGTCAGAGGGGTAGTTTTAGATTGGGTCCGGAGTTACTTAAGTGACAGAAAGCAGTTTGTGAAAATAAATGGTGGTTGCTCCTTATGTATGGACATTGCTTGTGGTGTACCCCAAGGGTCAGTTTTGGGTCCAAAATTCTTCAACTTGTACATTAACGACATCTGTAAAGTGTCCAAAGTATTAAAAATGGTTCTCTTTGCTGACGATACAAACATTTTTTGCTCTGGTGATGATCTGCAGAATTTATTGGAGGATATGACTAATGAAATAAGTAAAGTGAAGTTCTGGCTTGATAAAAACAAATTATCATTAAATTTGAATAAATCTAAACTGATGTTATTTGGAAATAGTAGTTTAAATACAAATGCAAAGATTCAAATAAATGGTGTTGATATTGAAAGAGTCAGTGAAAATAAATTTCTGGGGGTAATAATAGATGAAAAACTTAACTGGAGAGCTCACGTAAGATATATTCATTCCAAAGTATCACGAAGCATTGCAGTACTAAACAAGGCAAAACAGGTATTCGACAGAACATCACTTCATATTCTCTACTGTTCACTGGTTTCACCATACTTAAGCTATTGTGCAGAGGTCTGGGGCAATAACTATAAAACCACATTACATTCACTTTTTACTCTTCAAAAAAAAGCAATTCGAATCATCCACAATGCAAGTTATAGGGAACATACAAACTCACTATTTTTGCAGTCTGAAATATTGAAAATTGACGATATAGTGAAATTCTAAACAGCACAAATTCTATTCAAAGCAAAAAATAAAGAACTGCCAGGTAATATTCAGAGTATGTTTTTTTTGAAAGAAGGAAATTATAATTTAAGGGGTTTTTGTAACTTCAAAACAATGAAGGTACGTACTACAAGAAAAGGCTTTTGTGTTTCTGTTCATGGAGTGAAACTATGGAACAAACTGAATATGGAATTAAAGCAATGTCCAAACATAAAACTGTTCAAAAAGAGTTATAAAAATATGATCTTCTCGATCTATAAAGAAAAGGAAAATATTTAAATTAAGTGAATGTCTCTATTTAAAAACAAACAAACAAACAAAAAATTCATGATGTGATATTATAGTATATAGTATATCAGAAATCTGTTCACTATTTTTATTACAAATTATATCAGTAAGGAAGCTGACTAAATATTCACTGATAATTTATGGCAAAGGGGTGGGATTAAATAAGTGTATACTTCTTCCCCCCTCCTTCACCCTCCTGTCCTCTGGGAGGCGCTACAGGAGCCTCCGGACTAAGACCACCAGGTACCGGAACAGCTTCTTCCCCACAGCTGTCAGACTCCTGAACTCTGCCTCCTGACATCTGACCCACGTTAACTCATGGACTGAACATACACACACACACACACACAATGGACAACTGTACCCTCAAACACACAATAATAACATGGAGTGAACCACCACTCACAACCACTAGCACTTTATATAGCCTCTGTAGAAATTATCCACACCCTCACTTACCTTAACTGCACTACTGTATAGCCCTGTGTAAACAATCATTCTGTACATACGATAATTTTTAACCCTACAACTGTTTACAACTTGCATAGTTCCCATTTCTGTATAGCTGTATATCTCAGATTCCTGTAAAGTTATTTATTTCATATTCTGTATAGTTTTTCATATTTATATCCTGTTCATAGCCTGTACATAGCTTGTACTCACTACAGCCTGTACATACTTATAGTTATAGAATATTCACAACATACTTCATACCGTGTACATTATAACATAATAGACCCATTTCTGTAATATACTTACATATCTATATTATTGCTAATATATATTGTAATATATCTATATCACTAAGCACTTCTGGATGGATGCAAACTGCATTTCGTTGCCCTGTACCTGTGCATGTGCAATGACAATAAAGTTGAATTCTATTCTATTCTATTCTATTCTTCCCACTCCCTTTCAACATGTAAATTAATCAGAATGGTTTTTTGTATGTAATTTGTATAGTATTTTTTTCTCTCTTATTTCTTTTCTAAATGTACTTGTATATTGTTCACATGTTGAAATAAATTACCAATCAATCAATCAATCAATCAATCAATCAATCAATCAATCAATCAAAGCTTTGAATATATTCTCTCTTTTTTCTGGTACAGAGGTTTTTTGTCATGCTCACCAGCAACACATCTGGAAATAAAACCACCCGAGCCTCTCAACAAACCCCTCCTTAAATAGATGCTGGTCATACCATCACCAATAAAATGTAAAAGGTCTTCACACCTAGGGCTGCTCGATTATGGCAAAAATGATAATCACGATTATTCTCACTGAAATTGAGATCTCGATTATTTGACGATATTTATTTAACAATAACAATGTATTGAATAATAGCTTAAAAGATTGTCAAAAATAATATAAAATGCAATGCAAATACTGATAACAGTGCAAATGTTTGCAATATAAAAAATAAATGAAAAATGTAAACATCTGTGTTTAGTGAACTTTGCAGTGTTGCTCTGTGGTGCAGCTACGACACTGTAGCAAAGTTTACACACTATGTCTACTTGATCCACGTCTGACTCCGCAAACCCATAATGTTTCCACACCACTGAAGTTTTTTTTACCTCTCTTTTCAACCAACGGTAGTCACTCTCCTCTCCAAATAACTTCTGCTTAACTTTCTCGAGCTTCCCTCGGGTCCTCTTAATTGTTGTGACGCGTGTTCGAAACGCAGAGAGGTGCGCTCGATTTGCCACACGGAGCAGCGCGAGAGTAAAGCACGAGGGAGGTGCTAATAATCGGCTCAGTCATTTTTAATGATCGTTGAAAGCCCAGATCGTAATTTAGATTAAAATTCGATTAATTGAGCAGCCCTATTCCCACCTCGACACAACCCAGCTACAAAAACCTATACAGTGAAACATTGCAGTTATTTTGATACACCTCACAAATATCTGATTACAAAACACCCCTTAGCTAAACAATATCCCAACAAACTAAATCAAATCAAACTGAAAATTCAACCCACTCCACCCTCAGCTCTCATCAGATGGTTCAACCCACTATCAGTGGGTGATTGGAACACTCCTTTCAGGTGAACATCATTAGGCCATAATCATGTGTGCACTCCATGACTAAGGCCTTCAGGAAGTTGACTTCAAGAGAGAGAGAGAGAGAGAGAGAGAGAGAGAGAGAGAGAGAGAGAAGTTAATGGACTTCAAAACAAAAGCATAACAAAATCAAAACTTCCTATTAGACACTGTGAGTGCGTACATCATTTAGTGAGGGAGATGCTCCCCAGCACCCTCACACTTACCAATCACATAGAGCACATGTAATATTAATAAAAGTGTGCTGACTTTATTGGTAAAGCTAAAATCACAATGTTCCCACAAGAGGGAAAACTTTCCTTCTCACAGGCTGCGTTAAAATAAGCAGGAGTGTAACACAATCGTCTATTCTCTGTCTCTTTATTCTTCTTCTCTGTGTCAGCATGCATGTGTGTGTGCATATATATGAGATAACCACACCTTGTGTTTACGAGGTGGTCATTTCTCTGCTTCCCACCCTTCAGTCCAGCACACCTGTGGTAATGAACTCACCTGCTGACAATCCTCTGATCAGCTGGCTGTTACTTAAGCAGGAGACAGATTTTCGGTGTGTGCTGGATGGACAAGCAGACCTTGTTTGTGTTCATTGTTTAACATTCACTGAGCTTGAGCGCCAGAGTCTGCATCTTGACTTCAAACAGATTTTCCTCAGCCATGAAAGGTAAAGCTCACTTTTTCTTTGTGCGCTTTGAAGAAGCAGTGCAAAGAAACCCTTTTAATCTAATTAAAGTTTATTAAATCATCCTTTAAATTTAACCTTGCCTGCCTTGGGAGGTCCTTGTATGAATACATGACAGTAATGCACAAGGAATTGTATTGAAAAGGAGAACAGAACTTTTTATTATCCTGTCCTGTCTGGCAGCTTTCACAGTCAGAATTATGATCTGGATGTGCTGTTGTGCCAAACACATTTTGCTTTTCCAAGATCAGCTCTATAAATTCTCTATAGGCTCCTGAGTTTATTTCCTCATTTCTCCAGTTATTGCATTACAAGTGGTATACAGTATGACAGTATTTAAGGCGGGACAGGCAGCAAAAAAGTGGGGGTGGGGATTGGGGAAGACGTAATAAAGAGCACAAATAGAAATAAACAATGTATTGCCAACTGCCTCACCTGTACGAAACATAAACATACAACACCTGGAACACAAACATGCACAGGTACAAGCTGAGATCAGGTGCCTGCAACACAAGCACCCAGAAGTGCTGATTCCCCCAACCCGACCCCAAGACCCTCAGTGTCTAAGGCTACATCCACACTAATATGTTTTCGTTTGAAAATGCATCGTTTTCTCTCCGTTTTGGCCTCCCGTCCACACTGAGACGGCGTTTTCCCCAAGGAAAACGGAGCGTTTTGAAAAGGCTCTCGAAAACGCATACATTTCAAAACTGAGATGTCCCGTCGCAGTGTGGACACTCTAAAACACAGACTTTCGAAAACGATGATGCATGTTGGTCATATGATGCAGTCATGTGACCACTTAATCCAAGATGGCAGTCGATGTTCTCGCGTGCTTTGGAAACCTTGTACTCGTTGGTGACTCATAGCAACAACTCCACCTCATTATCAGTCCACTTGAAAAATTTTGGTGCTTTCTCTTGCCATTTCGGCAAATGGGGAAATGACGCAGGTCGAGTCTTCTTGCGTTTCATGCAGGCGCAGAACTGCAACGTCAGTGTTTTCGGCCGTTTTAGTGTGGACGCGCAACTCTTTGAAAACGACTGAAAACGCCATTTTCAAATCTATCCGGGCTAGTGTGGACGTAGCCTAAGTTGAAGATAAATTTCAAAGAGAAGACAGCAATGAAGGGATGAATGGGGCCCCCACCACCATCTGCCTGATGAACCTGCGCCCCAAAGCTATATGTGTGTGTTGATGTTATGAACTGTGAAGCAGCTCATGGCATTGAAAAGTGACCATCAGGGGAGAACAGACACAACCTGACCGCTACCGGCACACTTTAGCACCAGAGGTTTTTGTAAAGCTTTTATTTTGGTATTTCCGTTGATCCGCACAATAAATTTGCATGTTAGCTAAATATTTAGATTTAACAATTAACATTTAGATATAAATATAATATTTAGATTTAACATTTAAAATTGTTTTAAATAGAAAAAGTTAAAATAAAATAAAATGTTGTAAAAAATGACTTGAAAAAACACGTTTTTGTAAGGTTTTGAGCTAAATGTTGGAAAAATATTGCCGTTAATTTCAGCATGTTTCACTTTACAAACGGCGCCCCATATACAGCTAATTGATTACATACAGAGGAATGGTTTATTTAAAGAGTTTCAGTCAGTTTTCAGAAACATTGCTAGCAAAGGTTATAAATGATTTTATTGTGGCCTCTCACCAGTGTTGGTCAAGTTACTTGAAAAAAGTAATCAGTAACTAATTACTGATTACTTCCCCAAAAAAGTAATCCCGTTACTTTACTGATTACTTATTTTCAAAAGTAATTAATTACTTAGTTACTTAGTTACTTTTTAAAAACAAGATTTACAACCTGAAGAGGTGATAAAGCGATAGATCTTTCAGCCCAGAGAGTCTCTTTTTTTGGTCTAGATTATTTTACTTCTGTTACAATTATATCTTATCAGATCTAAACTATGTCTGCTAATAAACAAGCAATAAGTCTGTAAATGTTGTGAAACAAAGAAACTGAATGAAGAGTCAGCTTGTAGATTACTCTCTGTCCTTCCTAACTTCTCTTTTCCTGCGTTCCCCATCCAGGCTCATTGCCTTTGCTGAAGATGTGCATATAACAAATATATGGTTATGTGTTTGTAATGGCTCAGTTACTTCCTAAAAACAGCTGGCTGCTGTATCTGTTATCACTGGATAAAACTGCTTTTGAAGCTCTTACTAGGTTTTTTTTGTTTGTTTTTTTGAGCAGATAATATTTATAAGGGAATGAGTTAAAACAAATGAGTATTTGTCATTTACTGGAAAAGTGGCACCCATTGTGTTTTTAATTGTTATGTAAGAATGGAGCTCTACAGCACAGAAGACTTGTTAATAAGAATAAGAAAAATAGTTATAAAAATATCACAGAAAAAGTTCCAATTATGTTTTTATGCTGCAATCTTCCCCTTCTTGAATTGCCGTGGTGGAGGGGTTTGTGTGTCCCAGGGGTTATATTGTCTGGGGCTTTTTGTCCCCTGGTATGTTCCCCCATGGCAAATTGGTCCTGGGTGAGGGACCAGACAAAGAGCAATCCAAACCCCCTATGAGAAAAAGATTGAGGGAACTGTTCACGTTGCCCGCGATAGGATTACCGGGACCCCACCCAGGATCCAGGCCCGGGAAGGGTGCCCAAGGGTGAATGTCTGATGGATGGTACTTAGTACATGGGGCCCGGCTGGGCACAGGACGAAAAAGAGATCTAGGCCCACCCTCCTGTAGGCCCACCACCCACAGGAGGTTCTGTAGGGGTCGGGTGCAATGTGTGCTGGGCGGCGGCCAGGGGAGGGACCCTGATGGACTGATCCACAACTACCAAGTAGTGATGTGTGATACCACTGATTTCCTTTCCGATCCGATACCACGTAAAATTCAGGGTGGTATCGGCGATACTGATCTGATACCGATACTTTTTACAAAAACTTGTTTTTTTTTACTGTATCTTTTATTGTATTTCACATTATAGATTCATAATGATTACAGGACATCAGATTACTTGATGTTATCAAATTCAAATTCAAATTCAAATTTTATTTGTCACACACACACAACCATACACAGTATGACATGGGGGTGAAATGCTTGTAGCTGTACAATGCCCGACCATTAAATGACAGAAGAAAAGTTTTACAATATTTACAATTTACAGTTTACTACAAAAATTTACAAATTAACTTAGGAATTTACAGTAAAGAATGTGCAAATAGCAGAAGAGATTATAAAGATAAGGATTATAAATTATAGGATTATAGGAAATGTGTGGTGGTGCGTGTGGTGACGTGTGTGAGAGTCCAGTCTTATAGTGACGTGTTTGGTAGAGTCCAGTCCTACACCTGGTTCAGGCCCCGAATAGCCTGGGGGAAGAAGCTCCTCCTCATTCTCTCTGTTTTGGCCTTAAGGGAGCGGAAGCGCTTCCCAGACCTCAACAGTGAGAAGAGTCCATTGTTGGGATGGGAGAGGTCCATCATAATCTTCCTAGCTTTGGACTTGCACCGCTTGGTGTAGATGGACAGCAGGTCAGGGAGCTCTGATTGAATGATGCGTTCTGCCGAGCGCACCACCCTTTGCAGATCTCGTCTGTCCTGCTTGGTGCTGTTCCCAAACCAGGTGCAGATGTTTGCCGTCAGGACGCTCTCGATGGTGCAGGAGTAGAAGTTCTTGAGCACCTTCAGTGGCAGATGGAAGTCTCTAAGTCTTCTGAGGAAGAAGAGACGCTGACGGGCTTTCTTAACCAGGGTGTTGATGTGACAGGACCATGACAGGTCCTGAGTGATGTGGACACCCAGGTATCGGAAACTGTCCACTCTCTCCACTGGCGTGCCACTGATGATGAGGGGTTTGTAATTCCTCGCCTGCTTTGTAGTGAAGTCCACGATCAGCTCCTTAGTCTTGCTGATATTTAGGAGGAGGTTATTCTCCTGGCACCAGGTCTCCAGGTTCCTAATCTCCTCCAGGTAGGCCGTCTCGATGTTGTCGGAGATCAGGCCCACAACAGCAGTGTCGTCAGCAAACTTGACAATGGAGGTGGTGTCGGATGTGGCTACACAGTCATAAGTGTACAGTGAGTACAGCAGGGGGCTTAAAACACAGCCCTGAGGCACTCCAGTGCTGAGTGAGATGGAGGGGGAGACTTGTTTTCCCACCCTCACTGATTGGGGTCTGTCTGTGAGGAAGTTGAGGATCCACTGACACAGTGATGAGCTGAGTCCTAGATCCGTCAACTTGGTGAAAAGCTTAGAGGCAATTATTGTGTTGAATGCTGAACTGTAGTCCACGAACAGCATCCTAACATAATTCCCTCTGCCAGTGTCCAGGTGACTCAGGGATGTGTGGAGCAGGTGAGATATGGCATCGTCTGTGGAACGATTAGTCCGGTAAGCAAACTGAAGTGGGTCGATGGTGGCAGGAAGTGAAGAAGTGATGTGATCTCTCATCAGTCTTTCAAAACACTTCATCACAATTGAAGTCAGTGCTACTGGACGGTAGTCATTGTGGCAAGCGGGCTGTTGTTTCTTTGGAACAGGGACAATAATGGACTGTTTGAAGCACGTGGGAACCACAGCTTGGGCCAGGGAGAGGTTGAAGATCTCCGTGAACACCGGTGCTAGTTGATCAGCGCAGGCTCTAAGGACCCGGCCAGGGATTGCATCTGGTCCTGCTGCCTTCCTGGTGTTCACCCTCCTGAAGGTGTTCCTCACGGCATGCTCTGTGATGACGAATGCATTTTCTTCACTGGTGCACTCCGAGCGCGCGCAGCCGTTTGTTGTTTTAATTGCTGCGGCGTCGAAGCGAGCATAAAACGTGTTCAGCTCATCAGCCAGTGAAGCATCTGCATTCATCATTGAAGAAGCTGGTCGTTTATAGTCCGTTATAGTCCGCAGTCCTTTCCACAGGCTCCTAGAGTCGCACTGTCGTAGCTGTGACTCTAGTTTTTACCCGTAGCTCCGCTTTGCCTTTCGGACCGCGCTGCGCACGTTGTAGGACGCAGCCTTGTATAGGTCCATATTACCGGAGACAAGCCCTTCATTGTAGGCAGCGGTGCGTGATCTCAGAGCGTTGCGGGTGTTTTTATCCACCCACGGCTTCTGGTTGGGAAACGTTCGGATGATAGTTCTTTCTGCTGTGTCGTCCGCTAGTTTCCCGATAAATCCCACAACCGCTTCCATAAACATGTTGATGTCATCAGAGCTGCGCCGAAACATGTCCCAGTCTGCGTCATCCAGTGCGTCCTGCAGCGCGGCCACCGATTGGTCCGTCCAGCGAGCGACCTCCCTCCTGATTGGTGGTTGCTGCTTTAGCCTTTGTTTGTAAGCAGGCATGAGGAAGATGGCGGAATGGTCCGATTTTCCAAATGCCGGCAGGGGCTGAGCCTTTAACAGTTCTTGAACGGGGTGTAGCAGTGGTCTAATGTCCTCGTGTCCCGGGTGGGGCAGTTGATGTGCTGGTGAAGGTTGTGAAATGTCCGTTTGAGATTCACTCTGTTAAAATCTCCCATAACAATGAGTGCGGCATCTTGGTGAAGTGTTTGTTGATGTGTGAGAGTAGGGATGGGTATCGTTTAGGTTTTATCCGATACCGGTGCCAAATCGGTACTTTTGAAACGGTGCCGGTGCTCAAACGGTGCTCAAACCGGTGCTTAAAGAATGGAGAACACAAAATTGGTCCAAAAACCTCTCATGGTCAGCTGTTTTTTGTAAAAAGATAACAATGTTAGCCTTCTCTGCAGCTATGGGGCATATATGGTATCACTCTTGGCTGGGAGCAGTGCTTAAACAATGGAAAAAACACAAACTTTTCACTAATCAAATCAAACTATTTCACTAATCAAATATTTAGAACATATACTAGAAGGAACAGAATTTATTTCATTTGACAGACTAGTTACACAATATGGGATCAACAAGAAAAGATTTTTAGAATATCAACAAATTAAATCCATAGTAAAAAAGAAATTTAAACCGGGTCAAGTTGAACTACAAACACCACCAAGTGTGGTTCAATTTCTTACTCTTAAAACCCCCAAATTACTATCCAAAATATACAGAATGCTTTCTAAAACAGATGAATCAATATCACTTCCTATTGCAAAATGGGAAGCGGATTTATCAGTTAACTTAGACCTAAACTTCTGGTCTCAGATTTGCTTAAAAATCTTTAATCTAATTAGAAATCCCAGTCTTCAATTAATTCAATACAAAATATTACATAGAGTGCACTATACAGGTCATCGGATGTTCAAGATGGGCTTTACGTCTACCAACAACTGCTCACACTGCCAAACCAATTCACGCTCTTTGGTTCTGTCCACCAGTTCAGAAGTTTTGGCGCGAGATATGTGAAGACTTATCGAAGTGTCTGAAATGTAACATTCCAACTTCCCCCTTAGTGTGTTTGTTGGGCAGTTTAGATAATGTCACTTCAGAAAAGAATATCTCCCATATGGTTTTCACTGCCCTATGCATAGCCAAGAAAACAGTCCTCATGAACTGGAAAAATAAAAATAATCTTAATTCTAACCAATATAGAAATTATCTATTAGATTACATTAGTCTTGATACAGCCTCTGCCACCACATCAGATCAATTGCTCTGGGCTCCTTTGATCAGCTCCATCACCTAGTGGGGGTGGGGGTCATAGTCTGGTCCCGCCTTCACTGTTGTGATTGGTGTGGGGGTAGGGACAGGCTTAGGGCGTCGGGGGGTTCCCCGGAGGCATCTTCCTTGGGGGGCTCAACCCGGGGTAGCGGTCATGTCCGGTTAGGGCCTCTGTTGGCTCTCAGGTGACTGTTTCCTCGCGGCTGCGTGCAGCGGGGCTAGGGGAGGGTCTGTGCTGACGGACGTGGGTTACTGACCTGGTAGCCTGGCTGCCCCTGGGTGGGTCCGGGATGGGCGTGAGGTTCTGGGGGCGCTCCGTCTCTGGGCTGGGACCCGGACCGGGCCTCGGGGGCTTGGGTCCTGGTTGGTGTGTTGCCGGGGTTGTGGGCGGGTGGGTGCATGGGGGCCCAGCCCTGGAGCGGGTCGCCGCCGGTGCATCGAGCCACCTGGGGGGCTCTTCAACTGGTGGGGGAGATTGTCACATCTTGCAGGAGCTTTCCTCTCTTCAGGAGCTCCCTCTGCAGGAGGGGGAGATGCAGGAGAGGTGGAGGAAGATCTCAGCCTGGGTGTTTATTGTCTTATGTAGTCTGGAAGATGAGTGGATGGTGGGGTGGGTGCAGTTTTCTCTGTGGTGGGGTTGGGAGGACTGTCCCGGGCTCTGTGGGGCCGGGAGGCGCTGCTGCGCTGGGCCCCGGTCTGGATGGGCCTGGGCCCCCTTTCCCTGGCGGGTCGCGGAGTATGGGGGTGCCTACTGGGGTCAGCGGGGGAGCTGGCCCCAGGGAAGGGTCACTTGCCCCTCCCTTCCTTCCCTCCCCATCTCCAGCTGCCTCCCTCTTCCCGCTCCACCACAACCACCCACACATGCAGGACCTTGGAGTAGGGGTATGTCACCAGGGTGCAGAGGAGGCTACCCCCCCCCCCCCCCTCTGTCCCCTTCTGGCTGCCTCTGCCTCAATTTTATCCCACAACTTAGACATTCACATTACTCACACTCTCATTACACATACATATAGGATCTTGGGGGTGGGCACGATACACGGATCGTCCAAATCCGTGGACGTCCAAAGTACCATCAGGGTGTACACCCCACCCCTGGCATCGTTGCCCACCTCTCAATTTTAAATACACGTAGACATTGAGGGCTAGCAGGAGGGACCATGCGCTTACCTGCTGCTCTCTTGCAGGTAGCTCCAAGCCCTCCTGGGTTTTAAATGCACCTTAGAACACACATGCATCAACACTACAATGAGCGGGTGGAGGGAGGTTTGGAGTCTTCTCTCACCCCCATTCTCTGCGACCTACTGGAGCGGGGGGGCTAGGAGGAGGAGTTGGCCGTCCGACTGCGGTCTGGAGTGTGGGGCCTTCCTGCTGCTGCAGAGTCGGGGCGGTCTGCCTCCCCCCACCGCAGGGAAAAGGGTAACACCACCTGGGTCTGGGTGCGGTTCCCCCCTCCAGGGGCAAGGGCACCTAGACCCGGTTTGTAGAGTACGCTTGGGGAGTGTGATCGTGTGTACAACGTCTCTTTATGTCTGTCTCCACGTTGGTTGAGTGTGGAGTAAGTGCATATGAGAGCATGAGGGTGGGAATGGATGTTTGTATCTGTGTGTGCCTGTATGTCTGTGTCTATATGTCAGGTTGGGTGTCAGGCGCCACCTCTCTGGGGACATCTCAGGCCCTCCAAGGTTTGGAGGCCTATCTCCCCCTACCACCACTTCCCCTGCCCGTGGCGGACTCCCTCAGACATCGGTGCGTTGGTGGTTCTTTGTGTCTGGGGATGGGCGTCCAGGTACACACCGGCTCACTCCTTGGCGGCCGCTTATCGGGGCCTGGAGCCTGGGGCTCACTCGGGCCACTTCGGAGGTGGGGTGCCTCTCGGCCTGGGGCTCGGTCACTCAGGCATGGCTGGCTGCCGGCGGAGCTCACGGGCGCGTCACTGCAACTCCGCCTGGCTTCTGCTCCGCGGCTGCTGAGTGAGCCCTCATCTGGGACTCTCCTCAGCTCTTTCTGGGACAGTGGCGCGGCTGCCCCTCTGTTGGTCTTCCTTGGTCTCTTGTGTTCTGGGGGCCTCTGGATGTCTGGAGTTTTGATCTCCTCCATACCTGCTTCATGCCCTGGAGGACGGGGCTGTGCCCCCCCCCCCCCCCCCCCCCCACACACACACACACACACACACACACACCCCTCTAGCAGATCATTACATGAAGGAACCTTTTTAAAAAAAAAAAACAAGCGCGTCCATGCTCACAGGTGTACACACGGGTGATCACACCCACAAACTACACCCTTTTTGGCTCCTACCTCAAAGCACACTGTGTTCTGTTGATCTTATGTGCTGCACAATAATGTTTAATATTTAGTATTTACTGTCATATTCCCATATATCATTGTGATGTTGTTTATTCTATTACTCTTGTTCTCTTCTGCTTGTTTTCTTTTTTCTTTCTCAGCAGGTGATCCAGGTGATTGATATATGCATTTTTTTTCTCTGCCCGTTCTGTTGGTTTTTGTCTTTTGCCCTTCTCCCCCGTCCCTCTTCTCAGCTGTTTCTCTTTCCCTCTTTCTTTCTCCCCTTCTTTCCCCCAGTCAAGTCTGTCCCATATTCAGTAAGTGAAAATAAAATAAACAATAAAAGGTGAATCAAATGGACCATTACGGCAAGGCTGGGATGGTCAATTTGGTAAAGTAAATCCGTTGGGCATCTTTGTTTGCCTTTAGACAACAATTCTGATGGCTAAAGAGCCAAACGGGACAGGCAAAAAAAAAAAAAGGTGTGAAATTGGGTGTGGGTCCCAATTAATCAATCCCAACCCACATCCTGGGCCATCTGATCTCAGGAATTCGCATGATAAGGTGGGGCCAGGTTTCTCTCTCCCTAATTACTCTAACACTGGGGAAATGGTAATGTTACATGTTTTAATGAACACACTGTATGGATAAATGTATTAGCCACACCTCTTCATGACTGAGCTCAACGCTACAGTGAAGGGAATCTTACTGGTTTATCTTACCAAGGCACTGTGAACAATTCTCTGTTTCCATCAATGTGGGAATATTTTAGGTTAGGCCTTTTTTTATTCCAGCTTCAGTGCAAAAAACAAGACCTGGCATTTTGGATTATTTTAGTTTGTGGGGGGCAGTCAGGTTCTACCCAGAGTGCTGATCCCAGAGAATACTTTTCCAGAAGAGTATAGCTGCTGAGAAGGGACCAGTTTCAGATGTGATGCCTAATGCACTATAGGCGTAATATGTAGTATATAGTTTAATTAAGTCACTCCATCTGTCTTTTATCAGCTCCGAGAACCCGACACATCCATTTGTTTGCTTTGCTAACTTTGTAAATTAAAATGTCAGTGTTGGAGTTGAGGGCGACGCTGCCTTACACAGACAGATTATTCCCAGTCTGCTCCTCACAGTGAGAATACTGATTATTTAACACTGACATCAGATTGATACTCGGTACTGCTAAATGCCAAAATCAAATGTGCCTGTAATATCAATACACTGAAACTGCAGATGTTGTACTGGTGCAGTACAACAAGTGTTTACTTAACACTTCATGAACCCTCCAGTTGTGCAGTTTGAACCAACCAATCACAGATACGCCCACACTCACCAATATGGGAGGAGCCACATATCAATCACAAACATAACACTATAATCATATTACATTTTTCAGTAATGCATTACTTTAATAAATGAAGTAATTATTTTACAGTTACAATTATGTTTCATAACTTTCTCTTGATTTTAGTTATGTGCAGTAATAAAAAGGTGGAGAGCTCTACAACTAAAGCTTTTAATTGCTCCAAAGGAGAAGAGGCAGGTTAGCAGAGAAACACCCCTCAATTCTACTTCCTCCATATTTAACAAGACAAACTGAACTAAATTTAATTAAACCATTTTCTACACTGCCTGTCGTTTATTCAGCTCAGTGGGGGGGACTGTGGAGAAGGCAAACAAACTCAACAACTTCTTCAACAGGTTTGACCAGCCCACAACCCCCCTCCCTCACCTTTACTACAGAGCCCCCTCCCCACTCTCCTATGTCCCTCGCTTGCCCCCCTTCCTGACACTATGACACCCCCCTCCTCCAATCCCTCTCTCAACAGCAGGACACCCCCCCCCCCCCTCCTTCCAATCATCTCCCAGTGTCACAGTGGATCAGGTCAGGAGACAACTGAGGAGGCTTCGCCCCAGAAAGGCAGCAGGTCCAGACAAGGTGTGTCCGAGGATGCTAAAGGCATGCGCTGCTGAACTTGGGGAGCTGCTACAACGAGTCGTCAATCTCAGTCTGCGACTGGGGAGAGTGCCTGCCCTATGGAAGACATCCTGCATCGTCCCGGTCCCCAAAAGGAACCGGCCCAATGAGCTGAATGACTTCCGACATCTTATGAAGACTCTAGAGCGGCTCTTCCTCAACCTCCTCCGACCACAGGTACAACATGCCCAGGACCCACTACAGTTCGCATACAAGACGGATGTCGGAGTGGAGGATGCCATCCTGTACCTCCTACATAGAGCCCACTCACACCTGGACAAGGGAAAAGGCATGGTCAGGATCCTGTTTCTTGACTTTTCCAGTGCCTTTAATACAATACCCTGTCTGCTCCAGGAAAAACTGAACAGGATGCAGGTGGACCCCTGCCTGGTCACTTGAATCTCCAACTACCTCACTGACAGACCACAGTACGTCAGGCTGAAGGACATCATGTCTGACACTGTGGTCAGCAGCACAGGAGCACCACAGGGAACTGTGCTGTCCCCTCTTCTCTTCACCCTGTACACCTTTGACTTCTGCTACAGCTCTGAATTATGCCATATTCAGAAGTTTGCAGACGGCACAGCCATCATTGGGTGTATCTGGGATAATCAGGAAGAGGAGTACAGAAGTCTGGTGAGGAACTTCGTCACATGGAGTCACACAAACCACCTGCAACTCAACACCTCAAAGACCAAGGAACTGGTTGTGGACTTCGGGAGGTCCAGAGCAGGTCCACTGCCAGTTCAGATAGAGGGAGAGGAGGTGGAGGTGGTCAACAAGTACAAGTACCTCTGGATGTGGGTGGACAACAAACTGGACTGATCATGCAACACAGAGCACCTGTATAAAAAAGCCCAAAGCCGACTGTACTTCCTCAGGAGGCTGAGGTCTTTTAACATCTGCAGGAAGCTCCTGAGGATGTTTTACCAGTCGGTGGTTGCTGGAGTACTAATAATGTGTATATGTTAGTCCCCATAGGGAAATAGTCCCTCTGCATTTAACCCATTCACCCAGTGAAGCAGTGGGCAGCCACCAATGCAGCGCCCGGGGAGCAGTGTGCAGGGACGGTACCTTGCTCAGGGGTACCTCAGGGTAGCCGTTCAGTGGAGTTGAACCCCCGACCTTCCAAAGGTCTCATCCAGGCTGGAAAAACTGATGAGGAAGGCTGGCTCTGTGGTCGGCATGAAGCTGGACACTCTGGTGACAGTGGCAGAGAAAAGGACACTAAAAAAATTGCTGGACATTATGGACAATGCTGGGCATCCTCTGCACATGGCCAGAAATAACCAGAGGAGTCTGTTCAGTGACAGGTTGCTTCTCCCAAAGACAAGAACTAACAGACTTAAAAACTCCTTTGTCCCACACGCCATCAAACTGTTTAACTCCTCTCTGGAGGGGAGAGGGAGGGGAAACGGGAGGACCGAGGAGGGGGGAACAACTAAACTGTAGTGCCTCTTCACTTCACTGTGCAATACTTTTTGTTAATAGCCAATGGTGCAATAGACTTCAATACTTGAAATTCCCTTGTATTCTTATTCCTATTTATTCTATTTATCCCTTTTGTATATTTTATTTATATATGTCTCTGTATTTATATATGTGTACATATAGTATTCTGCTCACATTCTGTAACTTCTGTCGGTGCTGTGCTATTGGAAACCAGAGGGAGGAACCCACCCGAGGGATTAATAAAGTTTTATCTTATCTCTCTTATTCTTTTGAATATTCTGACAGCCTCTTGCAGCTTCTTACGCTCCTCAAGAATGTCTTCAACTTTCTGCACTTATTTCTGGCTGAAGACTTGTAAAATATTATTACTTCTATTGTAAAATAGGCAGCAGCACGGTGGCACGGTGGTTAGCACTGTTGCCGCACAGCAAGAAGGTCCTGAGTTCAATTCCAACATCAGGCCGGGGTCTTTCTGTGTGGAGTTTGCATGTTCTCCCCGTGTTTGCGTGGGTTCCCTCCGGGTACTCCGGCTTCCTCCCACTGTCCAAAGACATGCAGCTTGTGGGGATAGGTTAATTGGATAATCCAAAATGTCACTAGGTGTAGATGTGCGAATGAATGTGAGTGCGAATGGTTGTCTGTCCCTGTGTGTTGGCCCTGCGACAGACTGGCGACCTGTCCAGGGTGTTACCCTGCCTCTCGCCCTATTACAGCTGGGATAGGCTCCAGCGCCCCCCGCGACCCTGAAAAGGATAAGCGGAAGCGAATGGATGGATGGGATAGATGGATGGATGGATTGTTAAATATATATTTACGATACTACTGTTGACCTTCGCTTAACTGGGCGTGGTGGGCTGAACACGGCATACACACACACAAACGAAACATGTACACTGATACTGATACACCCTCACTATCACCCTCCCTCCCCCGAATCCAACGCCTCCTCCCATGCTTCCCCCATATCCGATGTGTACAGCGGGTCAGCTGGAGGCGCAATCGAAGATTGCAGCGCTCCCAGATCCAGCTGTACGCACTGGAATATTCTCCCATGTTGCTTGTCTGTGTTTTATTGTGTTATGTGTTGATATCTGTGTATTCCTGGATTATCCTTTTGTGTTACACATTTCAATGTTTTTTTTCCCTTGCTTCCTAGCCTGACCTGTCTCCCCAATGTGATGTTTGTGTATGTACGGTCGGCAAGGTCTGTCATCTCAGTTGTGGGCAACTGCAACTGACAAATAAAGACCATCTCATCTCATCATCATACTAAATATTTGCAATTAGCTGACGAAGATGAAAGAAATGTAACCATTCCTGTAGCTAAAGAACAAACCACCACATAAAACTATATAACTGGTAAATTATGCATAAAGTATCAAAAGTAATTATTATACAGAAAAAAGTTCCCCATCAGTGTTATATGGATCAATATCACTGCTGCAGATGATTAAGCTTAAACTCATTTTAAGTACTTTATATTCTGTTTAATCTATAGCAATGAATCATAGTCAGTATGGCTGTCCTGTGGGGACCACATAGCTCTGAAAAACAGCTCTTAATGAACTTCATAAAGGGTGGATGTGTACTGGGAAGACATCCATGTGGGTTGACAATGTTTTAAAATAGCAAAACAACTTGAACTGAGCACATTGCACTCCAGATTCTGTGTGAAATGTGTAAATGACAGAACAGCGCGGGAACGAGTCAGTGCACATTTTTCTTATGCTTTATGAGGCTCAGTGTTGATTGCAGGTGACAGTCAGCAGGGACAGATTTGAGGGTCTTCATTGTAAGGTACTTGAAGAAAGAATGTGTCTGTAAAATGTAGGCAGACTGCATTTCTTTTCCATTTTTGAAATCAGTTATGAAGCCCTGTTCTTTCTTTTTTTTAATGCAGTGAATCAACTGTACAGCAAGCAGACAAAGCTCATTGTTATCCTCTTGTCACATCAGCGGAACAGTGCTGGAGCAGATAATAAGCAGCAGAGCCACCTCTCAGTCACACTCTGTGTTTCACACTGAACGTCTCATGATTCATTTTCACCACTACTTGCCCTCTGTCTCCTTATGTGAATCAGATGGTAAAGAGGACTAAACAGTGGACTGCGAAAGGTCTTTTGCAGTCAGAGCTGACTCAAGTCTGAAGAAAATCAAAGCTAACCTTCCAAATGGGAAGGCTCTGTGACAAAACGACTAAATCTTGCCCTTTGTGCCGCAGTCCTCTCGTTTTGTGGTATTTAATAAATCCCGATGCCAGTGCGAGTCTCGCGCTATAGTACAATAACAATGCAAATGACCTTCAAGGATAAAATCTCTCAGAGTTCTGCAGAGGATTTGTTGTAATATATGAACACACAGAGGTCCTGTTTATCAGGCCACTTGTTGGTGTAGTTGGTGTCTGTGTTGCATTTCATGTCACTGTCAAAGTGCCTGTTAGTTCTTATATGTATTTACAGATTTAAGCTCATTGCATCACTCACACACATCGTTTACTAGACCGAGCTCAAATAGTATGATGATTTGCAATTAGCAATAAAAATTCTGCAATTAATGCTACGTTACCCTCTGTTAACTTTCACTACAACCTTCAGCATCAGGAAGAATATTTTACCAGCTCGTTTATTTATTTATTTATTTATTTATTATCGAAGCAATATTTAGTCAGAGACTGGTTCAGAGGTTATCACTGTCACCTCAAAGCCAAAAGATTCTGCTTTCCAGGTTCTGCTGTCACCTCAAAGTCAAAAGGTTCTGCTTTCCCATTGTGGAGTTTGCATGTTCTCCTCCAGCTACAGTACGTCCACAGTCCAAAGACATGCTCGCTGTTTAGGGTTTCTCCCGACCCTCACATCCCCCACTCAGCTGTGTGGTGGCTAGCTATGAAATCGTAAATGATCTAATCACAAATAGTGATTATATTTTGACTGAAATATCCATCAGCAAAAGTCTAAAGTCAAACTTTTATTATATCCTTAGGTTATTGCTGCAATACAAGCATTTGCATTAACAGCTTTTCTCGTACCATCGTAGAAGACATGCTATGAGTTCAGCATCATACTCCGCATTATCATTCATTCACTTACTCTGTAGCAGCTTTTTCCAAAGGTGAAAAGCTGCGAAAATGTAACCACTGGTTTTGGTTTTAGAATTTCTTGTCTTTGTGAATGAACATGGATTCCTTCCAGGAGGAGAAAATGTTCTGAACTCCGACACATCGCTTTCAAACCCCTGCGGTCTTTTGCTAAACATGATATATAAGTCACTTAGATAACTTAAAAATGTTATTGTTTGGCTTTTTTCCGTGTTTTATTTGTTCCTCAGTAAATTGGTTTGGCTGAGATTAAAGTTATAGTTTTCACACAGCTGAGTTTGTTAAACTCTACCGATACAGCAGTGACACAAATCTGAGGGCGAGACCGTCCAATTTCCCAGGCTTGCACTTCTGGCCTTCTCGGTCTTCAGAGTACCCGGCCCACGTACACCGGGAAGGCTGGGTCCTCCGAAGGATGCGGCCCTGAGGTTTTCTGAGGTTCATAGTGATCTTAGTTCTCCCTCCATCAGTCTTGATCTCAGCCTGTGTATAGTCAGTCTTTGTCTGTGCCCCCCCCCCCCCCCCCGTAGTCCACGTTTCATCTCTATGTTCGTGCATCGTGTTCCCTCTGTCTCCCCATTCAGTCATGTCTCCATGTCACAGTGTCAAGTCCAAGTCTTTGTGAATGTCTCATGTTTCCTGTTTTATTTTGACAGTTCCAAGTTCTCTGTTCCAGTCTTAGGCTGTGTCCGAATTGAGAGGAAGGATGCGCCAATGCCACATTTGGAGGCAATGACATCACGGCGACGCGACGAAGGCTGTCCGAATTCAAAGAATACTCAAAATGCGGCGACAAATGCATCCTACTTTTCCCCAAATTTTAAGGATGGGTCCGATGTATCCTTCGTGTCCTACTATATCCCAGGATTCATTGCGGGTCATAGAGGAGATTTGTTTCTGATAACGATGGTGGTCGAAACAGGAGAGGAAAACAATTTCAAATGTAAGTATATGAACATCTGGTTGTACAAAAGTTAAATTGTTATTGCGGTCGTGTTGTTAAGCTTTGGGCATCTGCATAGACATGTTTCTTTTATTTAAATAACCGTAAACCAGCTTGTATGGCGCGTCCCGCGGTTTTTCATGTATTGCCGCTTACATACAGCTAATTTTGATTTTTTCGAATTGGTGAACAAAGACCAAACGGCTTAATTTATTAAAACGAGGAGAAAACGATCACCTCTTCACTGGGGTGAAGAATACCAAGACAAAAACTGTGGTATTTTGTAAATATAATAATAAACGTGAATGTACTGTGTAATTGTGGAACTTTATTAGCAGCGTCCTCCTGAAAATGTGCCAAATTGAGAGTAACATCCTCCTCTCTGCCGCTTAATGCTCTCTGGTCACTATGGTAACATGTAAATATTTATTTCAAAATAAGACACACAACTACAACAAGGGAAAGACCCAGGGAAACCGAGTTAACGCTAAAAACCCTGAAACCCATAAATTTCACAGCAGAGCCTCTACTCTCATGGCCTGCTGCTGTACAGAACCTGTGACGTCCAGATGTTGTTCCTCTGGTGTTCTGCTGTGAAAACTTTTGGGTTTTGGGGATCAAAATAGTTGCCATGGTTTCCTCTCTTCTCTTATTTGTTGTGTGTGATCAGGACAATTCTGGAGAAGATGGGCCTGCAGGGGAAAGTCACCCCCTCGCAGGCCAGAAGACATGAGATAACTTTAAAGAATACAAAGTACGTATGTGTGTTATCAAGAAGATAATTCTTAAGAACACAAGTTAATAAATGTGCAATTACTAAGAGTTGTTGTGGTGTTTTTATTTGCCTGCTGTCATTTTTGATTTCCTCTGCCTTTAGGATTGCAAGTATCCAGGCTCAGGAGAGGGGGTCAGTGGGAAGCCCACTGCTGCTACTTGGCCCTGGTTTGCCCTCATGGATGAGGTGATAGGATAGATGCCTTCCATTAAGCCTCCTGTCCTAATGTCCTCTCTCCCTGAGGACACCTCATGGCCAAGCACAGCAGTGGGTGACCAAAACGACAGCAATGACGAAGCGAGTCAGCCACCTACGACAGGGAGAAAGAGGAAAAGAGACAGGGATGATGATCTGCTAGACCTCATCAGAGAGGACATGAGGCAGCAAAGAGAGGCTGAGGAGAGGAGAGCAGGGAGAGGATGGACAGACTGTTTTCACTTCTAGAAGGATTAGTTCCCAAATGAGTTATGTATTGATAAATTTATTTATTTGAATATATTTGTTACATTGTTGCATTAGTTTAAAGGTTTTATGTTATTAATAAATTGATTCAAACAAACAGTAATTGTCACTGAACTCAATTTAATTTAGAGGCATTTTTAACATGTATGAACATAATGCTAGCTTTGAACAATATTACTTGGATATTTACTTGATAGCAATAAAGTAAATAACAATAACAATTAAACAATAATATTTCAAATACACAGTATGTAAAGATGAAAAAACAATATTTACAGTTGTTCACACAGGGTTAACCTGAGTGACCTGTTCCTGGACCGTTTCTTGAACAACTGTAATAGATTACAGGAAGTCTCTAGCAGTGTTGCTGAATCTGCCTGAGCAAGATCAGACGTGGATGGGCTGCTGCAACTGAGACCTGCGGTTTGTCTTTTCTGGTTGGCGAGTGGAGAATCACACAGGGTGGTCTGCAAAGAGAGCTTTAGGATGCTTCTTCCCACTGTCCACTGCATCGTCCATCCACAGGGTTTGCAGGGCTGGCTCACTTGTGGCTGCCACACCACTAACATGTTTTCAGAAGTATGCAAGCAGGAGAATGTGGATGCTATATTATTAGTATAATACTTGTAACTCTGTAGCAGACAACAGTTTGATAAAGTGCTATGTAAAAAAAAAAAAAAAAAAGATTAGATTCTATATGTTTCAAAGATATTTAGTTTATATATTTTATATGATACAGTACATGTGTAAGAATGACCGATGTTGTGCCCAAATATGATCGTCTAACTTGTTGTTCTATAATACATGAAACATATGTCAAATGTATAATAATAATAATAATGGATTGGATTTATATAGCGCTTTTCAAGGCACCCAAAGCGCTTTACAATGCCACTATTCATTCACTCTCACATTCATACACTGGTGGAGGCAAGCTACGGTTGTAGCCACAGCTGCCCTGGGGCAGACTGACAGAAGCGAGGCTGCCATATCGCGCCATCGGCCCCTCATTAATGATATCAAGTCACCTTGAGCCACCAGCAACATTCCTGTAACGAGGTAGAAGCTGCAATCAGTTTTTAGCAGTGACTTTTATATATCTGTAACACCCGTCCCACGTTCTATTGAGAGGGGCCCTGGGTTCCTGTTGTTACTTTCCTACTGATACTCCCTTTTTAATGCTTATGGTATTAAATATGCAATAAAACTACACTATATGGAAATAAATCACACACAAGTAGGTCAATTATAAAGTTAACTCCACTTTAGTGAATGCTTAATTAACAACACAAAAGAAAATAAGTAAAATCAATAAAGTTTGTTAAACAATGGTAAGGTATCTACCTCAACAGAAACAAAATAATCAAATAATATTGTGGGCCCACACGCACTCTCACCAAACACACACACACCTCAAGTGCTACAGTCTTTCTGCTAGCAAACCCCTCGTTGCAGGCCTGAGTCGTGGCTCGGGTGCGTTGGGACCTAAAACAATATGGTCGCTTCACTTGTTGCCAAGCAGTAAAAATAAAAAGCACATGCAAACAACAGTACTCACACCTCCAGGCAGTTCAAGGGGATAGCGGGGAAACTGGGTCACGGCTACCAGCAGGCCGCGGCAGCAGCACTCACAATCGTCCTTTCCACGTGCTCCCACGTGCTCCCACGTGCTCCCACGTGAACACATAACTTCAGCACACCAGCAGAAGGGACCTCTCTGACACGCCAGCAAGACGTCCGTCTCCTCCTACTCACAGTAGGGTACAACAGTTCTCGACTCCAGTTAACTATCCGTCAACCCGAAAATACGTCGGTCGCCCTTCTATGAACTCTGCGTTCACTCGACACTGTTCAGCTCTCGTCTCTCTTGCTTCCTGCAGAGTGCACACGGCTCCCCACTTACTCCCACCCCTCTACCTGAGACTACTTCAGGGTTCACTGGAGCTGTAGTACATATCAATACCATATCAAAAATAATGCCATAAACCTCAAAATACAAATAAAAAGGTTGTGCATTTAACTGACACACATCACATACTTTGCAGGCATTTGTATACATTCTTGAACACATTAAACATTTGCAATTAACTATCAATATTAATGAACAAATTTAAATAATGAGCTACTTATATAGCCAGGGCTACACCTCCTTTATTTATCCAGTTCACAAACAATCTTGTTGACATTAAAAAAATTTTTTAAGTGTAATCTGGTCAAGAGGACAGCAGGCAGTGCAACGAATATATCAATTGTACCCACATTATAACCAGAGTTATAAAGATATTCGAACAACAGGTAATCATTGTATATATAAAACCTCTTTGTAAACCATGTTCACCGAAGTCTATTTACCAACATACATAAAGATATTACACATGGAAACATTGGAAATCAGTTTTGGCAGGCGAACACTTTTTTGGTACAACGCTGGCAATAATTCAATTATCCGTGTTATTAGTCCTAAATGCGTGTAGATTAAAGGAAATTATTTTACCTGGATATGATTGTCTCTGATGAGCCTAAGGTACAAAATGTGCGGGCGACGACGATAAGATTTTTCTAGCTCCTCGAGAATTAAATTGTCCAAACAACAGAGCAACATTTCTGGGTCTATTTTAAAGTTTTTGCGCTGTGGCGCTAACGACCAGAAAAAAACACAAGTAAGGGCGGAGTTGAAGGCTAGGAGGCTGTCCACAGCCCATCTGTTATGTTGGATACTCATTGTTTGTTCAATAAAGTTTCTATGGAGAAAAAAAAGGGGGCTGTCCACACCTGCTCACTTCCTGACTACACGTCCATCTAAGGACACTACCTTGTGACGTAGGTAGGTAGTATCCTTATGAGCATCTTTCCCCTGAATTCGGACACAGCATTAGTTTTCCAGTTTCCTAGCTTTAGTTCCATGTTTCTAGTTTTTTCAGTTTTTGGTTATTAGTGCTTTTATGTTTGAATATTTTGATAAATAAATATGCCTCCCTTAGTTCTCTCCTTTGTTTTTGAGCCCTGCACCTTAAATGACATATTTAAATCACTAGCGATCATCATGACTCCTTATTTATTTCATCACAGACGGAAAGATCCATTTTTATTCGTCTTTATATTGCACCAGTCACATGAAAGTGTGTAATCATACGATGACCTTCATGGTTCCTTGACCATCTCTCTGTGACAGCAGGCAGAAAAGTCCACCTGACAACCTTTAAATTAGCCTTTTGTCTAAGGAAGTCCCATTATATCCTCTGCTGAAAAATCCTCCTGGCACATCTCACCATCTTTTAACCACCAGCTCAGACTCACTGCAATCATCATCATTGTCATCATTCCACCAGCTGTGGTTAAATTACAAAATAAAAGAGCCTAGAACCTGCCGTCACTGTCAAGCTTGCAGTAAAAGTCATCAGCGTTCAGAGAAATACGATGCACTCACACTATCATGTCTGGTCTGTTTTTAACGGCTGCTAGTAACTTTGTTTGTGCTTGGCTGTTGATATTAACCCCAAGGAGCCAGAAATAATTCAGCTAATCCCACAGCCTCCACCATCACAGACTGCATACATGCCTCTGTATTAATGTTTATATTTATGCAAGAGCCTGTGGGTACAGTGCCGCACATATTCAACAACAGCTTGTGTGGGTTTTTGTTGATGTGTGTGCTCAAATTGTAGAACTCCAGGGAAGAATACAAGTGCTGATGCACTAAAAGAGGCGTCTCATTCTGACGTGGTTGTACCTGGGGAACTCCATTTCGTTTGTGGGCGTTTAGAGTGTGAAAAAATGCAAGCCCCACTACCCACCACAAATATTGTCCAGGCTTTCAAATTTAATCTAACTTGAAAGTTTCATGAATAACAGAAAGAGGGACCCAAAATGCAGACACTCGAAGGCTGATGGAGCTAAACGAAAACAAACCTTTATCTAGGAAGAAAAAAAACGGCACACAGAAGGGTAATCAGGGACGTTTACACAGGGGGGACCATACACAATGATCAAAGATAATGATAACACAAGACACTAGCAAAAAGTAAATAACTAAAACAGAAAGTAACAAAATGTGTGGACGACATACAAATGAACTAAATCTAGTGAATTGAAACAAGACAATAACACAGGAAATACTGAGGGAATCAAATACAGCAACAGCAAGTAGGGAAGGGTATTGATAAGATTTTCACGATTCCGATTCCATTTTCGATTCTGTTTAACGATTCGATTCTTTATCGATTCTCTTATCGATTCTTTTTAAAAAAGGAGAACACTAAGGTCGATTAGCTTAGAACTTTGTTTTAGAATCAGAATCAGAATCAGAATGGGTTTTATTGCCAAATGTTGAGCAGGTTTACAACATTAGGAAATTGCTGTGGTGCTTCAGTGCAAACATGCTGTCATAAATTGCACTTAAATAGACATGAAAAAATAAAAGTAAGAATAAGAATTAAAAGTGCTACGTAGAAAGATATATGCATGAGATATACATGAGATATATACATGAGAATAAGAAGAATTAAAAGTGCTATGTAGAAAGATATATACATGAGTGCAGGTGGTGATCAGTGCCAAAACATGGAATGATGCAGTGAACACAGCGTAGGGTCATGAGTTAGTGGTGGGGACAGTCGTACGTTTATTGTTCATGTGTCCGACAGCAGAGGGGAAGAAACTGTTCTTATGGCGAGAGGTTCTGGTGCGAATGGACCGGAGCCTCCTGCCTGAGGGGAGCAGGTCAAACAGACTGTGTCCAGGGTGAGAAGGGTCAGCTGAGATCCGAGCTGCACGCCCCAGTGTCCTGGAGGTGTACAGGTCCTGCAGAGATGGGAGTCTGCAGCCAATCACCTTCTCAGCAGAGCGCACAACACACTGCAGTCTCTGTTTGTCCCTGATAGTGGCTCCAGCGTACCACACGGTGATGGAGGAGGTGAGGATGGACTCGATGATTGCGGTGTAGAATTGCATCATCGTCCGTGTTGGCAGGTTGAATTTCTTGAGCTGCCTCAGGAAGTACATCCTCTGCTGGGCTTTCTTGATGACGGAGGTGATGGTGGGCTCCCACTTCAGGTCCTGGGTGATGGTGGTACCCAGGAAGCGGAATGAGTCCACAGAGGTGATGGGGGCGTCAGTCAGGATGATGGGGGGGAGTGGAGCTGTGTGCTTCCTGAAGTCCACAATAATCTCCACTGTCTTCTGGGCATTCAGCACCAGGTTGTTGTGGCTGCACCAGGACACCAGACGTTCAACCTCCCTCCTGTAGGCAGACTCATCCCCGTCTGAGATGAGCCCAATAACGGTGGTGTCATCTGCAAACTTGATTAGCTTGACAGACTGGTGGGTGGAGGTGCAGCAGTTGGTGTACAGGGAGAAGAGCAGAGGAGAAAGAACACAGCCCTGAGGGGAGCCGGTACTGATGGTCCGAGAGTCCGAGACATTCTTTCCCAGCCTCACATGCTGCTTCCTGTCCGTCAGGAAGTCAGTGATCCACCGGCAGATGGGATCAGGCACATTCATCTGGGAAAGCTTGCCTCGGAGATGGTCTGGAAGGATGGTGTTGAAGGCAGAGCTGAAGTCCACAAACAGGATCCTGGCGTAGGTTCCTGGGGAGTCCAGATGCTGCAGGATTTATATCTTCTCTTTGAACAAGATAGAAATTTAGGAGTAACATGGCCTTACAAACCCAACAGTGAGATCTTAAGAGATCCACAGCCTACGGCTCTTCAATGGGGTGTCACAGGGTCCCCGGGGAAAAGAATTGTAAATGTCAAATAATAAAATAAATATTCTTCTGTAGCAATAACAAAGTATAACAAAGTATTCTGTAGCAATTACACAAGAATATCCAGTAATGTCCCTGCCTTCAATTAAAACATTCACTTACCGAAAATCAGGGGCATCTGCTGTGGCAAATGGGTGCAAGCCTTTTACCGCGTGTTTTATGAGCAAATGCTTTTGCATATTTGTAGTGTTTCCTCCCTTAAATGAAATCTCTACTTTGCAAGTATTGCAAGTTGCCCTATTGCCATCTGTTCTCATAAAGTATAATCAAACATTTGAACGTTTGAGCCGCTTAGGCGCCATGTTTCCTGCCAGGTAAATGACGCTCCGCAAAGTGGTGACGTCATTCGGGGCGACTGGAATCGATAAGGGAATCGTTTGCAAAAATGGCAAACAATTCCAAGGAATTGAAACAGTGGGAACCGGTTCTCAACAAGAACCGGTTTTCGATACCCATCCCTAACAGCAAGTAAAACTAACTACTCAGGATTGAAAGCACAAAGCAATAACAGAAAGATTACATTTAAATAAGAAAACTGCCCTGTCACAGACTGGCGACCCGTCCATAGTGTTTCCCGCCTCTCGCCCTATTGGAGCTGGGATAGGCTCCAGCCCCCACCCCACCCTGACAAGGATAAGTGGAAGAGGATGGATTAAATAAGAAATAAACCATAAAACAGAAAATATTTAATAAACAGAACTAGAAAAGACTTAATGTGCTAAGTCAAAAACCCAGGCACTTCATGCACACAGGTTCTTAACTCACCCCCGAAGAAAGCAGTTAAATAGTACAACAGTTCCAGTCAGTGGATGCATTGTTCATGAGGAGCTGTAACATACCATCGTACCATGTGTGTTCACCTGCTGACTTCTTTGGAATGGGTTTAAATTATTATGCTGCAGTATGATACACAGAACTCGGGTTGCAGTCTAAATCAACCCGTGCTGGGTTAACACCCCTCTTAATTCATCCTGACCAAACTGGTTTCATAAAAGGTAGGCACTCATCAACAAATACACGTAGATTACTTAATTTAATAGACTACTCATACAGTTAAAACCTTGAAACTACAATATTTTCTTTAGATGCAGAAAAAGCATTTGACAGAGTTAACTAGAAATTTCTATTTGCAACTTTACACAATTTGGTTTTGGATCCTCTTTCATTAACTGTTTAAAATTATTATATAATTCCCCAATTTTATGGTGTGGTCTGCTGGGGCGGCAGCATCTCTGCTGGGGACAGGAAGAGACTGAACAGGGTGATCCGAAGGGCCAGCTCTGTTCTAGGATGCCCTCTGGACCCAGTGGAGGTGGTGAGTGACAGGAGAATGGCGGCTAAGCTGTCATCCCTGTTGGACAACGTCTCCCACCCCATGCAGCAGACTGTGACAGCACTGAGCAGCTCCTTCAGTGGGAGACTGCGGCACCCACGGTGTGGGACGGAGAGATTTCGCAGGTCTTTCCTCCCCACTGCTGTCAGACTCCATAATAAAGACTTTAACTGATCAAGCACACACATCCATACATATGCAATAACACTAAGTGCAATAATCTTTTCTGGCATCGTTGTATTTTTACTCAGTTGTATATAGCATTCGTATTCTATTTTTATCTTATTGTATATTTTTATTCTATTTTATTCTACTGTATATAGTATATTATTTTATTCTATTCTGTACAGCTGTGTACTGTATTTATTCTTATTGTATTCTAATTTTTGCGTCATAACTTTTGCACTGTCCACTTCCTGCTGTGACAAAACAAATTTCCCACGTGTGGGACTAATAAAGGTTATCTTATCTTATCTTATCTTAACAGCTTGTGTCAAAACAAATGACCAAACATCCTCCAGCTTCTGTCTCCTGAGGGGCACCAGGCAGGGATGCCCACTCTCCCCTTCACTGTTTGCAATTTTTATTGAACCACTAGCAGCAGCAATTAGACAGAATTCAGTAATTAAGGGTATAAAATGCAAGAACGTGGAACATGAAATCAGCCTTTATGCGGATGATGTGTTACTTTTTCTCCAAAACTCACAAACCAATATCTCTGGGGTGATTGAATTAATAAACTCTTTTGCAAGAATATCAGATTACTCAATTAACTGGTCAAAATCTACAGTCCTTCTGATTAATTGCTCCTTCCATAATTCTTCTTCTACACTACTGCAATCGGGAAATATAAAATATTTAAGTATTAATGTTTCTCCCAAGCTTGCAGATCTAACTAAATTAAACCATATCCTACTTTTAAAGAAAGTAGAAGGTGATCTGTTGTCAGAGATTTACAGTTAACAAACAGTTAGGTGAATAAACAACAATGAGACACTTGTGTAGGTTAACGTGCTGCACGGGTGAAAAGCTCAGAGCAAATCACACCGAACTGCAGTATTCGTTTATTTTTATAGGTTACATCGTCAATATGCAAATATAATCACATTTTCTGTTACGCAGGTCCTGATGCTGTCTGTGTGTGTGTGTGTGTGTGTGTGTGTGTGTGTGTGTGTGTGTGTGTGTGTGTGTGTGTCACAAGTCAATTTCTAAGAATAATATAATGCAAGTCAACTTCTGCGGATATGTATTTCTGTACTGGTCTCTTGTCAGTGTCACAGGGTCAGCTTCCTGTTTCAACAGAAAACTGTGTCTGGTGAAATATGTGTAACATAACTTTTGAAGCATAATCAAATAAAACAATAAAAATTCCTTAACATCTGTCTAGATGGAAATGTCTACCCATATCACTCATGGGAAGGGTTGCCACTATAAAAATGATGGTCTTACCAAGAATAAATTATTTATTCTCAATGATCCCAACTAAACCGCCACAAGATTGGTTCAGATCTCTAGATTCACACATGTCTAAATTCCTTTGGAAAGATAAACCCCCACGTATAAGCTTAAAAACACTACAAAAGACCAAGGATAAAGGAGGATTAGAACTACCTGATAAATCCGCTTCCCAATTTGCAATATCTTTCAGCACTACTTCTTAGCCAACAGGCTTCAGTTTATCTCAGGTCGGCTAAAACATACCTTCTTAGATGAACCTTGGCTAGATGTAGAACAAGCACTTTCCAATAATCTAGAGCAGGGCTGCCCAATCCCAGTCCTCGAGAGCTACTATCCTGCAGCTTTTAGATGCATCCCTACTCCAACACAGCTGAATCAAATGGTTTGATTACCTCTTCAGCATGCCATCATGTTTGGCAAAGGCCTGATAACAAGCCATTCATTTGATTCGGGTGTGTGGGAACAAGGATGCATCTAAAAGCTGCAGGACGGTAGCTCTCGAGGACCGGGATTGGGCACCCCTGATCTAGAGATTTCAGATCTACCATTTATCAGCTCAAACATCCAAATTATTGTGCTAGCTTACATGGTTCAGGTTCTACAGGGATTTAAAAATAGTTACACAAAACGGAGCGTGCTGCTCTGACCAGATTTAAAGGGTTAACAATAACAATGTATTGAATAATGACTTTAAAAAATAATATAAAATAGTGTGCAACACCACTGAAGTTTTTTTTACCTCTCTTTTCAACCAACGGCAGTCACTCTCCTCTCCAAATAACTTCTGCTTATGTAACCCACATAAAATGGGGGTACCACTTTAAGGACTGATATGAGGAGAGATGGACAGCCTGCCCAACCAATCGAAATGCACAGGTCCCAGTATGTTTTGACCAATGGGAGAGCAGTCTGCCGCTGTATGTCCCACCTACGTGCTCTGTGTTTGCTGCTATGTGTGGAGGTAGTCGCGTGCTGGCAGGAGAAAAGAGAGACTGAAGCTTTTGAGCTGGAAAAAAAGTATTAGATATAAGTTGCAACCACTGGTTATCAGCTACCTTTCATGTTAAAAGTAGCCACAGTTAGTAAGCAGGCAAATGCTGCATTTTTCTGGTGACTTTAAAAAGTACCGCGTGGAGCTAAACTGTTAGCCTTTGTTAGCTCTGGTTGCTATCAACTGCCTGGAAGTTCATCTCAATCTGCTTCCAGAAGTAAGGTAACACTTGAAGCGCAACTTATGTTTATTTTTCCTTCATGTCGTATTACGGTTATTAAAGAGAAAACATGTCCTGTTACGTTATTTAGAGCCCTGCATTTTCCGACCGAGAGACACTATGCCATTGTCTTCGGCCGTGATGCGCTGAGATCGGTGAGCACATGTTGTATGTCTCAGTTAGTTCATGTCTGTTTCACATTTTATCGTTGAGAAACTGAATTAATCTCAATTGTTTGATTAATAATTGTCGCATATGCGACATATATGCATATGCACTGACTTTACTTGGTTTAATGCATAGTTTATGTAAGAGAGATGTTTTATTTTTGCAAAATTGAGTATTTTTATTGCAAATTTATGTTGAATGTGATTTAAACAAAATCCTAAGTTGTGAATTATAGCTAGAACAGCATAATTAATATTTGAATTGCTCTTCTGACCCTGTCTGTTGACAGGTCAGGTTTTTTTTGTATGCTGAATTGTTCCTGAGGTGGATTCCTCCGGTGAAATAGATGGCGAGCCTTCCCACCTGGACTTAGAGAGACTGAGATTCGCTTCTTTTCCACTTGATGATCTGCTGCACCTTGCGGTGTGGTAGGACTGTATCACTCACACTTTCACGCACAGCTGGTTATACATAAGACCACTGACTGACATTCTTTCATCCCTATTTTCTTTCACACCCTAGGAATTTTTTGGACTTTACCCCTTGGACATTTTTTATTTGGGACTTTAAATAATGAGCTGTTGTGTAGAGCATTCTCCACATGTGAAAAGAGTGTGAGATTTTCATTTGAATGTACATTGGATTTGTGTAATCTGTTTCTATAAGAGTTAAGGAGTCAGGTTACTAGGGTGCACCCGAGCATTGAAACCCGAACATTGAAAACCAAAAATAACACTTGGCCAAGTCATTGCTTTAGTAGTTTGTGTTTTACTTTTCTTTTAATTTTTGTAAGTTTCCTTTCTACCATTGTAAAGTGTCTTTAACCTGTGCTTGTCAACCTTATGGTTTATGTCACTAAAGTTGGCTGGTTCTTTTGAGTTACATTCTTGTCTCTGTGTCTCATTTGAACACACCCCTGTGCTCCTATAGTCGAGCCTATTGGGCGTCTATTGTCTTGTGTAGTCTGGAAGATGAGTGGATGATGGGGTGGGTGCAGTTTTCTCTGAGGTGGGGTCGGGTGGGTTGTCCCGGGCTCTGTGGGGCCGGGCAGTGCTGCTGCACTGGGCCCCGGTCCAGATGGGCCTGGGCCCCCTTTCCCTGGTGGGTTGCAGAGTATGGGGGTGCCTACTGGGGTCAGCAGGGGAGCTGGCCCCAGGGAGGGGTCACTTGCCCCTCCCTTCCTTCCCTCCCCATCTCCAGCTGCCTCCCTCTTCCCGCTCCACCGCAATCACCCACACATGCAGGGCCTTGGGGTAAAGATGTGTCACCAGGGTGCAAGGGAGACATCCCCCCCTCTGTCCCCTTCTGGCTGCCTGTGCCTCAATTTTATCTCACAACTTAGACATTCACATTACTCACACTCTCATAACACATACATATAGGATCTTGGGGGTGGGCACGCTACACGGAATCCAAAAGACCATCAGGGCGTACACCTCACCCCTGGCGTTATTGTCCACCTCTCAATTTTAAATACACGTAGACACTGAGGGCTAGCAGGAGGGACTATGCGCTTACCTGCTGCTCTCTGGCAGGTAGCTTCATGCCCTCCTGGGTTTTAAATGCACCTTAGAACGCACATGCATCAACACTACATATGAGCGGGCGGAGGGAGGTTTAGAGTCTTCACACACCCCCGTTCTCTGCAGCCTGCTGGAGCGGGGCGGCTAGGAGGAGAAGTTGGCTGTCCGATTGGGGTCTGGAATGTGGGGCCTCCCTGCTGCTGTGATTGTGTGTACAGTGTCTCTCTATGTCTGTCTCCACGTTGGGTGAGTGTTGAGTAATTGCATATGAGAGCATGAGGGTGGGAATGGATGTTTGTATCTGTGTGTGCCTGTTTGTCTGTGTCCATATGTCAGGTTGGGTATCAGACGCCACCTCTCTGGGGACATCTCAGGTCCTCCAAGGTATGGAGGCCTTTCTCCCCCCCCCCCCCACCACTTCCCCTACCAGTGGCAGACACCCTCAGACATCGGTGCGTTGGTGGTTCTTTGTGTCCGGGGTGGGCGTCCAGGTACACACCGGCTCACTCCTTGGTGGCCGCTTGTCGGGGCCTGGAGCCTGGGGCTCACTCAGGCCACTTCGGGGGTGGGGTGCCCTCGGCTTCTCAGCCTGGAGCTCGGTCACTCTGGCACCGCTGGCTGCTCACGGAGCTCACGGGCACGTCACTGCAACCACCCCCCCCTGACTTCCGCTCCACAGCTGCTGAGTGACCCCTCATCTGGGACTCTCCTCAGCTCTTTCTGGGATAGTGGCGCGGCTGCCCCTCTGTTGGTCTTCCTTGGTCTCTTGTGTTCTGAGGGCCTCTGGATGTCTGGAGTTTTGATCTCCTCCATACCTGCTTTATGTCCTGGTGGACGGGGCTGTGGCCCCCCCACACCCTCTAACAGATCATTACATGAAGAACCTTTTAAAAACAAGCGCGTTCATGCTCCCAGGTGTACACATGGGTGGTCACACACACAAACTACACCCTTTTGGCTCCTACCTCAAAGCACACTGTGCGCTGTCGATCTTACATGCTGTACAATAATGTTTAATATTTAGTATTTACTGTTATATTCCCATATATCATAGTGATGTTGTTTATTATGTTGCTCTCGTTTTCTTCTGCTTGTTTTCTTTTTTCATTCTCAACAGGTGAAATTAAAAAAACAAAAAAAAAATACAATAACATGTAATATTTAGTATCTACTGTGTTAGCCAGTTTATTGTGATGGTATTGTTTGTATTATGTTGCTCTTTGTTGTTTGTTTTCTCTTCTGTTTTCTTTTTATCTCCATACAGGTGATCCAGGTGTTTTGTTTGTTTTTCTTCTTTTTTTTCTACCCCCTTTCTCACCATCTCTTCTCCCCTCTATTTTTCTTTTTCTCTCTCTCTTTCTTTCATTCTTTCTCCCTGTCATATCCCCCAGTCATGTCTGTCTTTAAAAAACGAAAATGAAATAAATACATAATTATAATAAAAGGTCAATCAAATGGACCAACATGGCAAGGCCATGATGATCCACTTGGTAAAGTAAATCCACTTGGCATCTTTCTTGGCCTTCAGACAACAATTCTGATGGCTAAAGATCCAAATGGGACAGACAAAAAAAAGAAAAGAAAAAGAAACGGGAGCTGGAAGCATGTAAATACAATAATAACCACTGCAGCCAAAAAGAGTGCCTGATGAGTCCAGTTGTAAGTACGCTATTAAGACTCGACTGTACATGGTGTTCGTGTTTTCCTCTGAAACAATAAGTTCAGTTGGAGCAGCCTTTCAACGCCTCTCTCTGTCTCTCGCTAGCAAAGTTGACCCAGACAACAAAGTAAGGCTAGTTTTCGGCTACGCGCCCGACGTATTAGCCAGAGGTCCCTTTACTACGGTTCGGAGCCGCGGACCTGTTTTATATACGCGCGGAATAGTTTTCTATACGAGTTGTGGTTGCTCGTTTTCCTTTTGTTTTGCTTTGTTCATTTGTCTCTTTTAATTCTATTTTGTTGTACTTTTTCAATATGTTCAAAATAAAGATTCAATCAATCAATCATTCAATCACTGCAAAAAGTGCAGCCTTACCTAATGTCCACCTACTGTTACTCATTTTATATTAAGATTTAAACATCTAGTTGGTATGTCGAGTAGCCTTCAGTAATAGTAATAAATCACACAGCAATAGGACATTCATGTAGTTGTAAAAAAGCAAGATAATATATTAAGTAATCCAAAGTATTCAGAATACGTTACTTGAGTAACATAACGGAATACGTTTCAAAATACATTTTGGGGCATGTAATCTGTAATCTGTAGTGGAATACATTTTAAAAGTAACCTTCCCAACACTGCTCTTGTTTATCATCAACAGGAACACAGTGGAAAGAAACTATATCATTCGGATTATCTGCATTGGAAGGAACTACTTCCTCTTCCGCCTTTCATAGTAATGTGCGAAATACGGCTGTATAAATGTGTAGCAGCCCCTGGCATGCACACTCACAACAATGACTGAACGTAAACGGAGTCATGTGTGGGCGTATTTTACCTCCACAAACAGCCAAGACGTGGTTTGCGATACATGTGGCAAGACAGTGAGGTGTTGTGGCAACCAGAGATGGGCAGTAACGCGTTACTGTAATCCGATTACTTTTTTCAAGTAACGAGTAAAGTAAGGGATTAATTAGATTACCATTACTTTCCCGTAGGAACGCTGCGTTACTGCGTTACTAAAACCGTGATTTTTTTGCGAGAATGTCTCATGACAGTGACGTAAGCAAGTGCGACGTTCGTGAAAACAGCTGCGTGTAGATCAACAACCGATCATATATCGAGTGCAGGAGAGAGTATGAGCGTGCAGCATTTAAAGCTTGGAAGTACTGACCTTACTTTGAGTTTGATTCCATAAAAAGTGACAAAAACATTAGCGTACCTTGTGCGTGGGAAGAAAACTTCTTTTTACAGCGAAAAAAACCCCTAAACTTCCAAGCAAGCACCGAGTGCGCTACGACGTAATGTGAAATTCACAGAGAAACTCGCGGATTCTTCCACTGACCACTGCGGCACACCTGCAGTGGCGCTCCTAGCCAGTTTGGCGCCCCCTCCCCTTCACACACACACACACACACACACACACACACAAAACATATTAAGGATTGTACATTAACATAAAATTGTTGTGTACACACACACACACACACACACATATGAAGAGAGCGAGAGAGTATGCATAGTATGCAAACGGCTACCAAACAGCCATCATAATTCGTCATACAATGAGAACAGTACGAATCAACAACTGACAATGACTAATTAATATTAAAATCTGTAACATAATGTATTGTTTAGAGTTTAGTCTGTTACTGTTGCTATTTTTACCATTTCTTCTGTAACTCACATAATTTCCTTAGGGATTAATAAAGTATTCTGATTCTGATTGTTTCAGGATGACCTGCCATTATCCAATGACACATCTGCTTACCTGCATCTTTTGCTCGTTTCTCCTCCTCTTCTTTCCTATTTTTCTAAACTGAGCACCTGATGGCTTTGAACTTACACCTTACACCTTAGTTCACAGATTAACTTTGTCTAGGGTGCATTTCTGAGATTTCACACAACCCAGGATTCAAATCATGAATACATAATGGGTTTGGATTTACAACATTATAAATGAAATGTGCTCTATTTGGAAGCAGCAAGCCCCCCCCCCTCCCCCCCCCTTTCGACGGCTTGTATGTGAGACTTTAAATCATCAAACTGTAAATTTTAAATTGTTATTGATCCCTTTACCCCTGGTCCTAAAGTGTATATTTATTTTCTTACTCTTCTTACATATATTTTTTGTTTGCTTGCACTGCTGTAACTGGAGCCTTGTCGTCTCGTCTCTCTATATCAGGGGTCCCCAATCCCAGTCCACGTGGGCCGGTGTCCCTGCAGGTTTTAGATCTCACCCTGGGTCAACACACCTGAATCACATGATTAGTTCATCACTAATCTGAAGACATGGAGAACTGAAGACATGTTGAGAAGGTAATTTATCCATTTAAATCAGCTGTGATGGATCAAGGACACATCTAAAACCTGCAGGGACACCAGCCCTCGTGGACTGGGATTGGGGACCCCTGCTCTATATACTGGACTGTATGTAGCGGAGATGACAATAAAGTTTACTTTGACTTGGCGCACCAAGGGCTCTCACGCTCACTTTTCGTGTATAATTTCGAAAAAACATTGGTGCAAATTATAAGTCTGTATCATAATGTCTGGTATTTTTGTGTATGCTGATTTATTTTTATTTTGTTTTACTTTGCGAGTTGGTTATTAGATGCTGCTCCAGCCGGTCAGAAAATCCCCCGCCGCCCCGTGCTCTCCTCTCTGCGCCGCAAACAGCAGGCGCACCTCGCAAACGAAGGGCGTCCTTACTCCCAGCAAATGGGCGATAGAAAACCGATCGGTGCCTATGCCATTCCCAATATGCGCTGGCTGACGTCGGGGCAGCATGAGTACAAGCAATTTTTTTTTTTTTTGCCGATGCCCGTGATGCCGCCCCCACCACGATGCCGCCCCGGGCAACCGCCCGTGTCCCCCGTATCTAAAACCGCCACTGCACACCTGCACCAGGGTAAACCTCCGCCTACCCTACTCCTGCTTTACAGGTGAAAATAGAGCAAAAGGACCGCTGAGTCTTTGACTTTATTTATTTTCTGCTGTGTTTTACTTGCATCTATTTGAAAGAGTGAGTGTAAACACAAAAAATATTTTATTTTATGTGCTGGAATGTGCAGAAAATAAGTTTAAATATTATACAAATTTCTTCAAGTCAGAGAAGGTTGCATATAATTTCATTTTTGCTTGATGCATAAAGTTAAAAGATTAAAACTAATAAAACAAGTTTTAAAAAGAGACTTTTCCATTTGATCACATTTTGTATGATGGATTATGCAGAAAAAGTAGAATTGGGCTGAAAGATCTATCGCTTTATCACCTATTCAGGTTGTAAATCGTGTTTTTAAAAAGTAACTAAGTAAAATAATTACTTTTGAAAATAAGTAATCAGTAAAGTAACGGGATTACTTTTTTGGGGAAGTAATCAGTAATTAGTTACTGATTACTTTTTTCAAGTAACTTGACCAACACTGGTGGCAACACCACTGACCTCGTCAAACCCCTCAGAGTAAATCATATCCCAGAATATGACGAGCGTATGTTGAGCAAAACTGAAGAGGAGGAGAGGGACAGGTGCTGCCAGGGCGAGACAGACGTCTCTCACGGAGTCCTCTAGTGCTGCAGACAGGCAACATGCTCAAATGGCGCACAACTTCAGTTGTTTTTATTTCTATATGATAATTCTGCATTACTAAGTGATATACTCAAAAATGGCGCCGGTGAGGTCAGCTGCCGTGCTGGATGCTCTGCCCTAACTTCTCCACTTTTTGCAGTTTTTCGTCACTTTTTGCTATATCTGCGATAATCTTGCATGGGCATCATGCAAAACACACAAATCCGCTACAGTAGAGACACTTTGGTTTCTATTGGTCTGCAATACACGAACATTTCACCATGTTTAACTCCGGACCCAACCTGGCCAAAGGAGATCCTGAGAGAGAACAAAGGACGCGACCCTAAGCGACGGCCTCGAGGTAAAAGAGCCGGCATCAGGAACAGGCTACGGGCTCGCGCACACCGCGCACCCATGCCCAGTGCTAGCCAATGTTCAATCCATCAAGAACAAGCTTGATGACCTCAGAGCCAGAATCAAGTTCCAGAGAGACATTCGGGACTGCAACCTCCTCTGCTTCACCGAGACTTGGCTGAACCCAGCGATACCAGACCACGCCGTGCAGCCGACGGGGTTCTTTTCGGTTTACCGCATGGACAGGACAATGGAGTCGGGGAAGAAAAGAGGTGGTGGAGTATGTTTGATGGTGAACAACAGATGGTGCGACAGCACAAACATCTCCACACTCACACACTCTTGCTCGCCCAATCTGGAGCTTTTGATCGTTAAGTGTCGCCCTTTCTATCTCCCTCGGGAATTCACTGCGGTCATTGCCTGCACTGTTTATATTCCGCCTCACGCGGACTCGAACACTGCCTTATGTGAGCTACATGAGGCTCTCACATAGGGATGGGTACCGGTGTCCGGTGCCATGATGGCACCGGTTCTGACATAAACGGTAGTAACCAGACCGAAAAGCAGCGCACATTTCGGTGCTTTTTTTTTCCTGAGCTGTGATACACTTCTAGCCAATAATTTTACGTTTCCGAGGATAGTAGGCGGGTCCAGGTACGTGCGTTCTTTTAGAGCAGAGCTACAGATTAAAAATGTCCAAGGCGAAGCGGTCAAAAGTCTGGCTGTACTTCACAGCAAAATATGCAAACTCAGCAGCAACAAGTGCTTTAAGGTGATACCGTGATACTGTCAAAGGAGGTAACACCTCAAATCCGATGAAACACCTGGCGACGCATAGCGGGTTTTTTTTTTAAAGCCCAGAAATGCGCCGTATTTGATAGCTTGCTGCGAGACCTCACACCGAGCGCATCTACTGCGGGTGGGTTGCCTGTTAAGCAACATCCCCCAAAAACACGAAGAGGAGAGTCCTGGCCCCTAGCCCTGCCAGTGTAGCAGAAATGATGAGAATGATGATGCAGCAGCAGCCGTTCTTCTCTGCGTGAGTAGCTTCATGTTGTTCGAGTGTAATTTACGTTGAGTAGGCTAACCACGTTATTACATTAATGCATGTAAGGTGAACTAGCAAACATCATCATAGCTACATGCGGCTGTCCTCTTGTTTGATGGCAGATGCTCCCTTCACCCTGGCCAAAAAGGCTAAAATGACCAAAGAAAAAGTGGAAAACAGTTAAACATGAGAGGTTTTGGACAAAGTTTGTGTTTTTTTCTTTCTTTTTTTTTTCTTTTTTTTTGCCTGTCCCGTTTGGCTCTTTTGCCATCAGAATTGTTGTCTAAAGGCAAAGAAAGATGCCCAACGGATTTACTTTACCAAATTGACCATCCCAGCCTTGCCGTAATGGTCCATTTGATTCACCTTTTATTGTTTATTTTATTTTCACTTACTGAATACGGGACAGACTTGACTGGGGGAAAGAAGGGGAGAAAGAAAGAGGGAAAGAGAAACAGCTGAGAAGAGGGATGGGGGAGAAGGGCAAAAGACAAAAACCAACAGAACGGGCAGAGAAAAAAAATGCATATATCAATCACCTGGGTCACCTGCTGAGAAAGAAAAAAGAAAACAAGCAGAAGAGAACAAGAGTAATAGAATAAACAACATCACAATGATATATGGGAATATGACAGTAAATACTAAATATTAAACATTATTGTGCAGCACATAAGATCAACAGAACACAGTGTGCTTTGAGGTAAGAGCCAAAAAGGGTGTAGTTTGTGGGTGTGATCACCCGTGTGTACACCTGTGAGCATGGACGCGCTTGTTTTTTGTTTTTTAAAAGGTTCCTTCATGTAATAATCTGCTAGAGGGTGTGGGGGGGCCACAGTCCCGTCCTTCAGGGCATGAAGCAGGTATGGAGGAGATCAAAACTCCAGACATCCAGAGGCCCCCAGAACACAAGAGACCAAGGAAGACCAACAGAGGGGCAGCTGCGCCACTGTCCCAGAAAGAGCTGAGGAGAGTCCCAGATGAGGGCTCACCCAGCAGCCGCGGAGCAGAAACCAGGGGGAGTTGCAGTGACGCGCCCGTGAGCTCCGCCGGCAGCCAGCCGTGCCTGAGTGACCGAGCCCCAGGCCGAGAGGCCGGGGGCACCCCACCTCCGAAGTGGCCCGAGCGAGCCCCAGGCTCCAGGCCCCGACAAGTGGCCGCCAAGGAGTGAGCCGGTGTGTACCTGGACGCCCACCCCCGGACACAAAGAACCACCAACGCACCGATGTCCGAGGGGGACCGCCACTGGCAGGGGAAGTGGTGGTAGGGGGAGATAGGCCTCCAAACCTTGGAGGGCCTGAGATGTCCCCAGAGAGGTGGCGTCTGATACCCTACCTGACATATGGACAATTGGAATTGGGTGTGGGTCCCAATCAGCCAGAGTTTCGGGTGAGCTCATTGTGAAACCTGGCCCCACCTTATCATGCGAATTCCTGAGATCAGATGGCCCAGGATGTGGGTTGGGATTGATTAATTGGGACCCACACCCAATTTCACACCTTGGCTCAGGCGATTAGAGGATCATCAGGGGGTCCTTTTGTCCCCTGTGGGGGGACACTCCCACTAAGTTTATATCTGGGACTCTCCACCATTTGACCTTAGAACTGAAGAAGCTTCTCGGATGATGTAGAATGACCACTCGGTTGCTTTCTTGTAACGCTGCTTTATTGAACGTGTATCCAGCATGGGTTATAACAGCTCAACAACGTGTGTGTCAGCTAAGACATAGAACAGGATATAGACAGCCCCCTGCCGCAGAGCAGGTCCTAGTGGCGTAAAGCCGTAAAGCCCAGTACATGACATCTCCCCCCTTTTCATGTTATGTCCAATAACAAACCCCAAATAGAACAGCAATGACACAATGATAACATGCGACACTATAATAGCCTCTGGGCGGTTCTCTTAGGGTCGAGCACAAATGGCGTACTGTCAGCCTGAAGGGCAGTGTCCACAAAACAGGACCCATGAAACATGGCAAACCTTTAAGGTAATTAACTCAACCAGGTAACAGCAGTATTGGTTGCAGCTGAAAACATAAGTGCAAAACAGCAACAATACAACATTCCCACTCCCCAGTCCTTCCTTCTGTCCCATCACCCCAATGTCTATAGATCCAGCCTGCTGACTGGCTTACGTACCCGGCCGCACCTCGTGCGTAGCAGAGTCAGTACGTCAGCGTGAGTGGGTGTGAGCGGAGTGACGCTCTCCTTGGAGATGATGGCCGGTGTTGTCCAAGCCTTCTCCTGGTCCAGCTTAGTTAGGACAGCATCCCCTGGATGAAGTGGAGGTAGGGGCCTAGCACCATGGTGGCGGTCGAAGTAGAACGCCTGCTTGGCCTTCTGACCAGCATCCCTTCGTTTAACTTCTCTTTTGTTTGGCCATTTAGGTCGAAGATTCTTCTCCAAGGTAGGCAGGGTTGTCCTGATCCTCCTCCCCATAAGAAGTTCCGCTGGGCTGAAGCCTGTAGTGGCACAGGGAGTAGACCCAAAGCACATTAGCGCCATCAGTGGGTCGTCGTGCCGGAGGATTTTCTTTGGAGTCTGTACTGCCCTCTCCGCGTGACCATTTCCCTGTGGGTGGTGGGGACTAGACGTTATGTGGGCGAAATCCATCTCTCTCGCGAGGGCCTGGAACTCAGAGCTGGAAAACTGAGGGCCATTGTCACTCACCACCACGTCAGGGATCCCAAACCTAGCAAAGGTCGACTTCAGTTTCTGAACAACTTGGCCGCTGGTCGTGGATGGTAGGTGAAGTATTTCCAGAAAACGTGAGTAGTAGTCCGACACAACGAGGTAATTATTCCGGTTGTGTTCACAGAGATCCAGGGCTATCCTTTGCCATGGACGATCTGGCAAAGGTGTGGGGATGAGCGGCTCCTTTGTCTGTGTTGGCCTCTGGGCCAGACATGTGTGGCACTGCAGCACTACATTCTTTAACTCAGTGGAGAGCCCCAGCCACCACACAGATGAATTAGCCCTATCCATGCACTTGGTGAGGCCTTGGTGCCCTTCATGTAGTTTGTGTAGAATGGCTGTTCTCTGCGACTTTGGAATGACGATTCTGCAGCCTCGTATAACCAGGCCGTCAGCCTCTGATAGCTCGTTTTTCACTTTCATGTACGCTTTAATGTTCAATGGCACACTGGCTCCGTGTGCAGGCCAACCCCTGCGAATGTACGTAATGACGGTCTGTAGTTCAACGTCCGTTGCAGTGGCTGCTTTAATGCTTTCCATTCGGCTTGGGGATGCTGGAATGCCCTGTAACACGGTGGCTATGTAGCAGTCCACTTCACTGTGAGTGCTAGTGTCATCCTCAGCCCAAGTCTGTGGACTCCGTGACAACGTGTCGGCGATGACAAGCGTTTTGCCAGGGACATAGACAGCCTCCGGCTTGTACCTCATGAGCCTCATCAGGAGGCGTTGACACCTCAATGGAACATTGTCAAGGTCCCGGCTATTGACCAGGGGTACCAAAGGTCTATGGTCGGTCTCAAGCCTGAAGCGATCTAAGCCACATAGATACTTATCAAACTTCTCGCAGGCCCAAACACTTGCCAAACACTCCTTTTCAATTTGTGCGTAGCGTGTTTCAGCCTCCGTGAGGCGTCTAGAGCAGTAGGCAACAGGTTTCCACTCTGCGCCATGAAGCTGAAGCAGCACAGCCCCAAGCCCGTAGCTACTGGCGTCGGCAGATACGGCTGTGAGTCTGTTGACATCATAGAAGGCGAGAACGGGTGCTGATGTAAGCGCTCTCTTTATGTTCTTGAAGGCTGCCTGCTGTGGGTGATCCCAGGTCCAACTGTTTTTGCTTTTAAGCAACTCGTACAGTGGCTGGCATATTGTGGCAAGAGCAGGAATATATCTGCCCAGGTAATTAACCATACCTAGGATCCGTTTAAGCTCTTGCACATTTTCTGGTGACGGCAGCTGAAGAATGGCGCTCACTTTCTCAGGGTCTGGCCTGACCCCAGAATGGTTGATCAGGTGCCCTAGGAAGCGAAGCTGGCTCTGTCTGAAGGAGCACTTCTCTCGGTTGAGCTTCAATCCTGCTAGCTCAATGCGCTGCAGCACCTTCTCAAGTCGGGTGTCGTGTTGTTCCATGGTGGCCCCATAGACCAGGATAATAATAATAATAATGGATTGGATTTATATAGCGCTTTTCAAGGCACCCAAAGCGCTTTACAATGCCACTATTCATTCACTCTCACATTCACACACTGGTGCAGGCAAGCTACGGTTGTAGCCACAGCTGCCCTGGGGCAGACTGACAGAAGCGAGGCTGCCATATCGCGCCATCGGCCCCTCTGGCCGACACCAGTAGGCAAGTAGGGTAAAGTGCCTTGCCCAACGACACAACGACCAGGACAGAGAGCCCGGGGATCGAACCGGCGACCTTCCGGTTACAGATACGCTTCCCAACCCCCTGAGCCACGGTCGCCCCTAGGATGTCATCCATAAAGACCTCCACACCTTCGAGCCCCTCTAAGGTCTCCAACATCTTTCGCTGAAAGATCTCTGGTGCACTCGTTATCCCAAAGGGCAGCCTCTTAAAGCAATACCTGCCAAATGGCGTGATGAATGTCGTTAGTTTGCAACTCTCGTGATGCAATGGGATCTGCCAAAATCCACTGGCTGCATCCAGCGAGGAGAAGACCGTTGCCCCACTCAACCTGGACATCGTTTCCTCAGGGGTAGGCAAGATATAGCGCTCTCTTTTGACAGACTTATTCAGTTTTGTCAGATCAACGCAGATCCTGGCCTTTGCTGTGGTCTTCTTCAAGACAGGCACCATTGGGGCACACCATTCGGTAGGTTGGGTCACCCTCTCAATGACACCATGGTTCTCCATTCTTTGTAGTTCCTCCTTCACTTTCTGCAGCATGGGGAAAGGCACACGGCGTGCCGTATGCACCGCGTATGGCACAGCATCGTCCCTTAACTGAATTTTGACTGGCTCAGTTTTTAGTGTTCCGTGTTCACCGTAAAGTGGTTGGTTCCTGGTGGGTGTGATCGTTGCTTCATCAATTCTTCTCACCAGGTTCATCTGCACTGACAAGGAGCGGCTGAGAAGGTTGCTGACTCTGTGTCCACGAACCACATACACCTTGGACAGGTAGTCTTTGCCTTTATAACTTATTGTGGCCTTTAAGTAACCGAGACATAGCAGCTCTCCTCCTGGGCTATCTAGAGGGCGATCTGAAGGCTCTAGCGTTCTCTTATGAGCAAGAGTGTGCAACGTGTCCTCATTTATGATAGTGACATCTGCTCCTGTGTCAATCTTAAATTCTATTGGGGTAGAGTCTAGCAGTAGCTGCACAGTCCATGCTTCACTATTTTCGTTTGCATTACACACTGAGCCTAGAAAATATGAGGCATGCTCTCTTTTCTCTGTCTCTGTAACCTCATTCACTGATCTGGTGTTATGACACACCCTGGCCCAGTGTCCAATTTTTTGGCATCCATGGCACACAGATTTTGCTGCCGGGCACCTTTCATCCCTGGCATGCTGTGTCTTCCCACATTTACCGCATTTTCTGTCACGCCCCGCCCATTTTGTTTTCGCGGGTAGCCTACCTCGCTGTTGTTGTGATTTCCAGTCCATGCTTTTCCGTTTATCCCGTACCTCCTGTACTGAGCCTCCCGCATCTCCCTGCAAGCTGACCTGCGCTGCGACCTCCTCTGACTGTCTGACGATCTGGGTCGTTTGTGCCAACGTGAGGTCCTTCATCAGCTGTAGCCTGCGGGAGAGGTCCTTGTCTCGTATCCCGACCACAATACGATCGCGGATATTTTCCTCTTTACATGCACCAAACTCACAGTGCTCTGAGAGGTCATACAGGGCTCGGATAAAACTCTCTGCCGTTTCGCCTGGCCGCTGGACTCGCTGGTGAAAACATGCTCTTTCATGTATCGTGTTCCGCTGCGGGAAAAAATACTCGTTGAACTTCCTCATTACGACGGCGAAGTCGTCACGACTTTCATCGGCGGCGAAGGTGAGTGACTTGTAAATGTTCTCTGCTTCATTTCCCATCGCGTAGATTAGGCAGCTCACCTGTACCTGTCCTTCGTCTTTGTGGAGTTTCGTTGCGATCCGGTAGCGCTCGAAACGCTGTTTCCAGTCGGGCCATTCCGTCGGCTTATCGAAGGGGAAGCCCGTCGGGGGATTAAACTTAGCCATTCTGCTGTTTTCTCCCCTATGGCGTTATTCGGCGATGGTCCGGGCCACTTCTGACACCATGTAGAATGACCACTCGGTTGCTTTCTTGTAACGCTGCTTTATTGAACGTGTATCCAGCATGGGTTATAACAGCTCAACAACGTGTGTGTCAGCTAAGACATAGAACAGGATATAGACAGCCCCCTGCCGCAGAGCAGGTCCTAGTGGCGTAAAGCCGTAAAGCCCAGTACATGACAGATGAGAGGTGAAACGTCTTCAAGTAACTTAAAGAAGTCCAGACGCTTTTCTTTGTAAGCTCCTTTGACTACGATGACCTGGATGACTGAGAACCTTCACAGACTTATGGAGAGGAAATGGAGAATTTTTCACTTTTAAAGTAAAAGTTGTGTTATGGTCTGGGTGAGTGCTGTGTTTTTTCCATAGTGCCGGTGATTCCAGGTGCGGAGTCGTCATATCGCCTCTGTTTACGCCCCTTACTCACCTGTCTGCCTCCCTGCCCAGTTCACAGGCAGCTACGGACTGATTCAATGGACTTTCTCCCCACGCCTCACCCGGACCACCCTCCTCTCTATGCTTCACCTCCACCTGCAATAAGTAAGACTGTTGTAAGTTGCTGCTCTCTCTTCGGATCTGCTTCTGGAATCCCTGTTAACTCCGGTTTCCCTTGTTACAGTGACTCTGAGGTCCCCGCCTAATAACTACCCCCTGCCTCGTGCTTCAAGGTTCCTACACTGGATGTTACCCACTGTTTGGTTCCCCAGCCCTTGTCCTCCTCATAGGACTCCCTCACTGTCCTCTTAGTGACTCTCTAGCTCAAAGCTCTAGATTTATGTTGGGATTTTGTGTAACTCAAAGTACTGCTAGAAGTGTCTCATAGTACTGCTAGTTATGCTCTTAGTACTGTGCAAGTGTCGTTGTTCATAGCAGATCATAGAATTATTAAGAGTTGTATTTATTTAGAATTATTTCAGAGCCTGTTTTTGGTCTCTCACCTTTAGTATATGATTATATTATTATTATTATATTATTTATTGTTTTTGCTTTCACTTGTGACGCCCGTCACTTTCCCACATTTCCCGTGACTCCGAGTGCTGTCTGCAGTCGAGTCCAATCTCTTGTGTTGGCCACCTGGCAGTGACAAGTTGAACTTTTTAAAACATGTTCATTCCCTGGGGATTTCTTCTGCTTTGCCTTGCACAGTTGTCTGTTCCCAATTTTGGACTAAGCAGCTCGTTTTGTGTTTGACTCCGGCCTCATGTACTTTGCATTTGGATCTACAATAACCAGCTCACACAGAACTAGACAAACTTGTTTAGTATTTGTGAAACTGCAGAAACTCCCCAAGTGGCATTTCTGTAACTGAAAGCGTCTGATGATGAGAGTTCAGAGGAGAATGGTTAGACAGGTTGGAATTGAAAGTAAGATTATGAGTCTTTACAAATGTCCTGGGGAAAAAGTGCCTGAGAATGAAGAGTTTAAAGGTAGAAGAGCTACAAGAGCAGAAAACTGAATTTGCTTCCTCTGTAAGCCAACAACATAAATCTAAGGCTGCAGTGGGCATAGGATCACACGGGGGAGTTGAAGACTGCCAGCCTGATTAATCTCCAAATCTGCAGATTGTAGAACTGCAAATGACATCAGTATCATCAATCTGTTGATCTAACCTTCCTTGTGTCAGCAATTCAAGCTGCTGCTTGTGGTGTAATGGCATTTTTTTGGTATATTGTTAGCCCAGTAAAACCAGTTAACTCATTCACTGCCAGCCATTGGCAGTGAATGAGTTAAACCCATTGACTCATTCACTGCCATTGACGGCTATAGACGTCAATGGCAGTGAATGAGTTAAATATGGTTTAAATATCACAGTGTGCATCCATCTATCTTTTACCCTCTACTGGCTGATCAGTCACTGTCTGTACAGCAGTGAATCCAGAAGAACATTTAAAACAGATTTGCATCTGACAGATCTGAGGACATTATGTGATGAATCATCTAAACAAGGATGCAGAATCTCAAAAACAATATAGTGTGATTCAGAGGAAAGTGTCTGTAGCCTTGTACGCAGGTTTGAGTTTAGCAGAGTCCAAACGTGTTTCAGAAAAGATGATACAGTTTCTGTGGACTTTATAGTAAACAGCAGCAATTATATCAGACCTGCTGTCAGACATGCATCGTGGGCAATTTAGTTTTTTTTTATTATCATTCTGAAACCATATCAGTGATTTAAAATGTCCTAAACAGTATTCTTAGATTTTGTTTCTTGGAGGAAAATAAAGATAAAAACAATTATACTGCAGAGATGTCAGAAGTGAGAGAACTTACTGATAAGAAAGCTTTGGACCCAAACCTGTTACGCAGTCATTTTTCTTATACAGCATCATCACCTGCTGACACCTGTGTGAGAAACTTAAACACGGCTTGACCCTGTGAGCCATCACTGATGGTGATAAACAACCTCTATGATGGAAGAAAACTCTCTCAAGCCAATCAATCTTGTGGGAGATGCTCTAGGAAGCGTGGGATAAAATCTCATCAGATAACCTTGAAAAACTGACAGCTAGATTGCTCAAGGTTTACCAGTCTGTAATTACTACAAAAGCTGTTTTTTTTTTTTCATCTATCTATCTCTCTATCTGAAAATTCACATTTCTAATGTATAACTGGTTTGCCTCCTTGGACAAACTGGCTATTGATTGCTGAGAAACTATAACTAGGCCTTTTTCACTTCGATGAGGTAACATTGTGATGGTAAATGTCAGAGAAATGTCAAAGCCTTCTGGACTCAGATTAAAACTGATGCCCACAGGTCAGATGGAAGTCAACCATTACTGTGGCACGTCGTACACTGCATACACATTACTCTGCTAAGTCAGCAAAAGAGACTGTTTGGGAATTAAGCGTGACTCTGCAGAAGTGTTGGGGAGTAATGGAATACATGTTACGTATTTAAAATACAGAAAAATGAGTAACTGTATTCCGTTACAGTTACCGTTTAAAAAGGTGGTATTCAGAATACAGTTACTTTGTTGAAATACATGGATTACACGGCGGTCATTTTCCTGTTTCATATGTTAGGCTATGCTCTCTCCATTTTTGGTAATTCCACGGCGGTGGAAACCCAAACAAAACATGCATTAAGAGGCTCTGATGTCTGTGTCTCAATCTTGCGGCCCATGTCACCTCTACTTGCAGCCCGCATAATGAACGTAAACAAAAAAAGTTATTGTTCAAAAAATTATTTAATATGAAAGCAATAGGCAGAGTGTTACAGGCATAGCATGTTGAAGCATGTAAATATAATAATAACCACTGCAGCCAAAAAGAGAGCCTGACGGTGTACAGCTATTAAGACTCGACTGTACACTGTGTTCGTGTTTTCCTCTGAAACAATAAGTTCTGTTGGAGCAGCCTTTCAACGCCTATCTCTGTCTCTCGCGAAACCTGCGGTCAGCTGAGACTGAAGAAGTCACTTGGATGAGTGACTGAAAGCACTACGTCCAGATGAACCGAATCAACTTTTGAGATTTACTTACCTGGGTGATTGAGGATCCATCAAGACATTTTCAGATGATGTAGAGCAGAGATGGGCAGTAACGCGTTACTCTTAATGCGTTACTGTAATCTGATTACTTTTTTCAAGTAACGAGTAAAGTAAGGGATTACTATTACAAAAACGGTAATTAGATTACCGTTAATTTCCCGTAGGAACGCTGCGTTACTGCGTTACTAAAACCGTGATTTTTTTGCGAGAATGTCTCATGACAGTGACGTAAGCGAGTGCGACGTTCGTGACAACAGCTGTGTGCAGATCAACAATGGATCAGTATGAGCGTGCAGTGTTTAAAGCGTGGAAGTACTGACCTTACTTTGAGTTTGATTCCATAAAAAGTGACAAAAACATTAGCGTCCGTTGTGCGTGGGAAGAAAACTTCTTTTTACACCGAAAAAAGTCCCCTAAACAAACTCCGAGTGCGCAACGACGTAATGGGAAATTCACAGAGAAACTCGCGGATTATTCCACTGACCGCGGCACACCTGCACCAGGGTAAACCTCCGCCTACGCCACTCCTGCTTTACAGGTGAAAATAGAGCAACAGGACCGCTAGTCTTTGATTTTATTTATTTTCTGCTGTGTTTTACTTGCATCTATTTGAAAGACTGAGTGTAAACACAAAAAATATTTTATTTTATGTGCTGGAATGTGCAGAAAATAGGTTTAAATGTTAAACTAATTTCTTCAAGTCAGAGAATGTTGCATATAATTTCATTTTTGCTTGATGCATAAAGTTAAAAGATTAAAACTGATAAAACAAGTTTTAGAAAAAGAGACTTTTCCATTTGATTACATTTTGTATGATGGATTATGCAGAAAAAGTAGAATTGGGCTGAAAGATCTATCGCTTTATCACCTATTCAGGTTGTAAATCGTGTTTTTAAAAAGTAACTAAGTAATTAATTACTTTTGAAAATAAGTAATCAGTAAAGTAACTGGATTACTTTTGGGGGAAGTAATCAGTAATTAGTTACTGATTACTTTTTTCAAGTAACTTGACCAACACTGATGTAGAGCAGACATTTTAAAGCAGTTCACTCACATGTGGTAAAAATGGTCCATTAAGTTCCTTCCTTTTCCTTATGGTGTTGGGCAGATTTTAAAAAGGCTCTTCACTTCACCAAACCAAAAAGGAGGAGTCGGAGGAGTTTGGTGGAAAATTGAGGACATAAATGAACTCAGTGGTGTGACCTGAGCCCAGCTGTGACTGAAGACAGAGCTGTATTTTTGAACTGAAGCTCTTCTGACCCAGAGGACTGTCCTCTGTCATCTAGTTAGCTTCATGCTAACTAAATGACAGTGTAGAGGACTTACATGTCAGCAGTGGGTGATTAATGATGCTGAAGGCAGTTGAAACAAACTGAAAGTGAAACCAAAGGAAGGTGGAAAGCCCTTGTAGTGTCTTTTGGAGTTTTACTTTGAGCCCCAAGGGCAGAAAAGAAGTTCACGATCCATGAAAGAGCATAATGACTCAGAGATTTCTGCCCAGGAAGTTCAGGGTCCCTAAAAGCGCTGCATGTGTTCTGGCCCTTTTGTGACCCATGCACTGGAACCTCATCTGCACTCTCCATCTTTAATTAGAAAAACTGTTAACTTTCAGCTGAATCCGTGATGATGAAAAATAAGGTGATAATGAATATTTGAACCAAATAGCACAGATGTGTTCTACTAAGATACACCTCGAGGTCAGTTTACAAGTTTATACCTGCTGTTATTCTAAGTCATATACTTAGTCTTAGTTTAACTTTGTAACACTCACAAGATTTACAGTGGTTTGCAAAAGTATTCGGCCCCCTTGAACTTTTCCACATTTTGTCACGTTACAGCCACAAACATGAATCAATTTTATTGGAATTCCAGGTGAAAGACCAACACAAAGTGGTGCACACGTGAGAAGTGGAACGAAAATCATACATGATTCCAAACATTTTTTACAAATAAATAACTGCAAAGTGGGGTGTGCGTAATTATTCAGCCCCCTTTGGACTGAGTGCAGTCAGTTGCAAATAGACATTGCCTGATGAGTGCTAATGACTAAATAGAGTGCACCTGTGTGTAATCTAATGTCAGTACAAATGCAGCTGCTCTGTGATGGCCTCAGAGGTTGTCTAAGAGAATATTGGGAGCAACAACACCATGAAGTCCAAAGAACACACCAGACTGGTCAGGGATAAAGTTACTGAGAAATTTAAAGCAGGCTTAGGGTACAAAAAGATTTCCCAAGCCTTGAACATCCCACGGAGCACTGTTCAAGCCATCATTCAGAAATGGAAGGAGTATGGCACAACTGTAAACCTACCAAGACAAGACCGCCCACCTAAACTCACAGGCCGAACGCTGATCAGAAATGCAGCCAAGAGGCCCATGGTGACTCTGGACTGCAGAGATCTACAGCTCAGGTGGGGGAATCTGTCCATAGGACAACTATTAGTCGTGCACTGCACAAAGTTGGCCTTTATGGAAGAGTGGCAAGAAGAGAGCCATTGTTAACAGAAAACCATAAGAAGTCCCGTTTGCAGTTTGTCACAAGCCATGTGGGGACACAGCAAACACGTGGAAGAAGGTGCTCTGGTCAGATGAGACCAAAATGGAACTTTTTGGCCAAAATGCAAAACGCTATGTGTGGTGGAAAACTAACACTGCACATCACTCTGAACACACCATCCCCACTGTCAAATATGGTGGTGGCAGCATCATGCTCTGGGGGTGCTTCTCTTCAGCAGGGACAGGGAAGCTGGTCAGAGTTGATGGGAAGATGGATGGAGCCAAATACAGGGCAATCTTGGAAGAAAACCTCTTGGAGTCTGCAGAACACTTGAGACTGGGGCGGAGGTTCACCTTCCAGCAGGACAACGACCCTAAACATAAAGCCAGGGCAACAATGGGATGGTTTAAAACAAAACATATCCATGTGTTAGAATGGCCCAGTCAAAGTCCAGATCTAAATCCAATTGAGAATCTGTGGCAAGATCTGAAAACTGCTGTTCACAAACACTGTCCATCTAATCTGACTGAGCTGGAGCTGTTTTGCAAAGAAGAATGGGCAAAGATTTCAGTCTGTAGATGTGCAAAGCTGGTAGAGACAGACCCTAAAAGACTGGCAGCTGGAATTGCAGCAAAAGGTGGTTCTACAAAGTATTGACTCAGGGGGCTGAATAATTACGCACACCCCACCCGCAGTTATTTATTTGTAAAAAATGTTTGGAATCATGTATGATTTTCGTTCCACTTCTCACGTGTACACCACTTTGTGTTGGTCTTTCACGTGGAATTCCAATAAAATTGATTCATGTTTGTGGCTGTAATGTGACAAAATGTGGAAAAGTTCAAGGGGGCCGAATACTTTTGCAAGCCACTGTATAGTGACCAGTTTAGGGTTAGTACTTGGTCTCTGATTAGGTTCACACCTTTTTCTTCTTTCCACTGCTCCCTTTGGGGCCCCACAGAGGTTCATCTTCCTCTATCACACCAACCTTCTGCATGTTCTTCACACTACATCCAAGCACTTTCTCTGTGGTCTTCCTCTTTTCCTTCTGCCTGGCAGCTCAGTATTCAAAATCCTTTGACTGGTGCGTAAAGGATTCCTCTTCTGTATAAACAATGTCAGCCTTGCCTCTCTATCTTTGTCTCCAAAGCCTTCAATCTGAGCTGTCCCTCTGATAGTCTAAATTTAATTGAATTGAAGTTTCCTCAATATGCTTTATATTGTAAGACAAAGATGCTACAGTAAAGAACGGTTTAAATTGGATTTTGAATTCCACAGGGATGTAATATTGTAGGGTCTGCATTACAATATAAAGCTCCTCGAGGCAACTGTTGTTGTGATTTGCCTCTGTATAAATAAAACTGAACTGAATTTAATTTAATTGAATAGGGTGTCAATGAAGAGAAGCCAATATTGTCCTTAGTCTCTGTCAGGACTCTTGCACCTGTATTTTGGATCAAATGAAAGCTTTTCTAATTTTGTCCATCCTAGTAACTCTTAGAAGACCTGCCAACCTCCATCCTGGCTCTTTGGCATTTCTTTTTAACCTGGCTTTAACCACTCTGTTCTTGAAAACTGGCACTGGTACACTTCTTCTTTATTCCTTAGGTATCCTCTAGCACTCCAAGCTTTTGCTCAACAGTCTGGTTAAAAAGTCCACTGCCCTCACTCCAAGACATCACCATAACCATCACCATCACCATGCTGGTGCTGATGGTGATGTCTTCATGGCAACTGCTGTTGTGATTTGGCGCTACGTAGATAAAATTGAATTGAAAAACACCATTAATCCTCTTCTTTCTTACTAATCCTACGCAGTTCCTCATGTACACGCTTTCCTCCATCCATCCTCCTCCTAATTTTCTTCATTCATGAGCTCCTCAAAGTACTTCTTCCTTCTTCTTAACTTGCTCTCTTCATTCAATACATTTCAAAATATCTTTATTGTTAATCACCCTAACTTCCTTTCCACCATGACCTCCTTCCCTCGTATCAACACAGTTCCTTTGCTTCTTCCTTAGGGTTCAACCTCAAATACAACAAACTATAAGCCATGTCTTTTGCCTACTTTCTCTTTGCTGTATGCCTTCATTCTAAGTACTCCTGTCTACTTTCTTCACCTCTGTGCCTATCCTAGATTTTCTTTGGTCTTTTCCTGTGCTTCTTTATTTCACAACCAGGTGTCCGTGTCCTCTTTCCTCTGTCCAGAGGATACACCTTCTTGGCAGTTCCCCTGTAATCTGCCAGCTTTTCCCTACCACCTGTCTCAACTCCTCCCAGAACCCTGGACAATGTTCTTCCTTCTTCAACTTCAACCATTTAATTCTTGGCCCTGCTGTCACCTGCTTCCTGTTTTTGATGTCCAACATCATTCTAACATCCTACCAATTCTCCTTTGAGACTACCTTGTGTCGTATTGCTTTCAAATTGCACCTTATGCATGAGCCCAATACGTGGACTTTTCTCCACTTCATATCTCATCCTGTGTTCCTCCGTCTTCTTAAAGTACATGTTCACCACAGCTGTTTCCACCCTTTTCAGAAAGTCCACCACCAACTAGCCTTCTGCCTTTCTGCCCTTAACACAATACCTGCATACCTGTATACACATCCACTGACGTCTGCTCCAATCACCCCACTGGGAACATTCTACTGCTTCATTTAACTTCAGAATTCATCCATGTTTTCAAACTGACATCCAATTTGTGGGTCAATGACAACAACCAGCTTCAAACCTCCACACCACTTTTCACATACTCTTACTTTAAGATTACCACTACTCGATTTCTCTGCCCATCTTGTTCTACCATGGCAGTGGTTCCCAAACACATATTACGTTACTTTCTCTTCGAGTGAATCAACAAACGGCGAAATGAAAAGCCGAACAACAACAATGCTGTTTTTTTTTAAGAGAGTCTTGGCTTACATGTGTGTTTCATATTTTCAGTTGTTTCCCTCCACGGCTAAACAAAGCACTCTAAATTGGTTTCAGTAATGTACTGATATACAAGAATAGACATAAGGAGCTTCTTTCAAAGAAAAAACTCAGGTAGATGTTATTTTATATATTATGTTTTGTATGTTGTTCAATATATTTCTATGCAAAACAAGAGGAGTTTCAATACACAGCAGTATATTCACAGTTTAAATCAGATATTTACACACACTTTAGGGAAAAAACATAAAAACTTTTTTTTTTTACTGTTAAACATCAATTTAGAGTAAACTTGGTTGTTTTAGATGAATAAATATTGAAATATCTTTTGAATTAGTTAAATGTCAGAATAAAGAGAGACAGAGCTGTCTATTTTTTATCATTTTCATCAAATGTAGGAGTACATGTACACTAAGTTTATTGTTAATTAATAAGAAAACTCCAGACGATTCCATTCTGAGCTGAAGAAGCTTCTGATTGGTTAGTAGAGTCCATGTGAGTAAATTGGTGGCACAGCTGTGGATGCATATAAGGCAAAACACAGAGCCTATTTCTGTGACATGGGAAAATCAAGAGATGTCAACCAAAACACCAGGAAAAGAATTGTGGAGCTCCATAAGTGTGGCTCAGTTTGAATACAATTTGGTGCCATTTACAATTAAGAAATACAGATAGTTTCTCTCTTTACTCTTAAAGTTAACAAATATGTTTTTTATATTTATCAATCTAAAAAAATAAAAATTTAGTCTGATTTGATGTTACAATTAAAAAAAAGTGTTTTTATCTGAAGAGTTTGTAAACATCTGGTTTCAACTGTATATTTGATGATGTTGGTGTTTGGCTTGATTGTCAGCACAGAGAGGGAGAGAGAGAGGGAGAGAGAGAGAGGAGAGGAGAATGAGGACAGAACAGAGATGGAACAAGAGCAGGTGAGACACACATGTTAGTCAAATGGCTGTTTGCCCAAACTCACCAGAACATGTATCTAGTACCTAGTGTAACTTTTTAGATACCATTTGTGTCACGGTCCTGGGTCATTTCGACCCAGTATTTTGAGTTTTTCATGTTTTGGTTGGCTTTTGTATTTTTGGTTATTTTCTTGATTTCTTGTCAGGCTATGATGATGATTATTAATAAGTATGTTCCAGCTTATTCTGGTTTAGGTTTAGTTCTGCCTGTGCAAAGTCCGTGTTTTCTTAGTCGGCGTCTTTGTGTATTGTTTCCTGTTTTATTTTGAAGGGTTACATCTTATGTCAGTGTGTCTAACTTCGCTCCCCCTGCCTCCTTAGCCCTAATCTCTCCCGGCTGTGTCTCCCTCCTGTTCTCCATTCCCTGATTACTCCCCTGTGTATATAAGCCCTGTGTTTGCCTTTGCTCAGTGTCGCGTCGTACCCTCAGATCCTGCCTGTGTGTGGTTCTGTTTTCAGCTTTCATTGTTAGGGCACTTATGCAAATATGTGATGTCTTGATGAATCAAGCAGATATTTGAAGTTTACACAGCACCATGAGCTCGCATGAAAATATCTTAAAAGTTTATTTTGTGACCCAGAAAGAGTAATATGTCAAACTCTGCCACTCTGTGTTCCTCCGCCACTGCCTCGTTTGAGTTTTGGACGAAATGCATTCTGGGATTTTGCATTTTGTCATTTCGAGCTGATTGGAGACCAGAACAGCCAATCAGATATTTTTGCATCCAAGTCTGTGATTGGCTGGTTTTGTGGCACAAATATAACGGTGTGCAGAAAGAGTTGAGCACGCACGGGCAGAAATGTTGAGAGCGCGAGCAACACATTGGGAGTGAGCGCAAATGCAAAAACTGAGCGAGATGGGCTGCTATTGTGTGTGTGTGTGTGTGTGTGTGTGTGTGTGTGTGTGTGTGTGTGTGGATAATAGCAAACACTGAAATACGTTTTTTGCACGCAGCAATGAATTTTGTTCACTCAAATTTAGCTTTTCTTGGCTCAAAATAAATTTCTCCTCAAAATGCAACACTTGCACCTGCAAACTTTTTTTACATGCGCTCAAATTTTTTTTTACGTGAGCCAATCCAGCACTCCGTGGCTCCCATGCCACTGTCTGTTTCCGCTGGCAGTTCAGGAGAACTGTTTCAGCCATCCGCCTCTGCTGGAGGGTCCGAGGGGCCGGTTCAGCCACCTGTTTCCGCTGGAGGGGCCGGGAGGCCCGTTCAGTCGTCTTCTGTTTCAGCTGGGGTTTCAGGAGAACCCAGCCACCATCAAGTCTCGTCATCTGGGGGTTCTGGAGAGCCGGCCAGCACATCCTCGTGTCCGCTGACGGCTCTGGGGAGCACATTCAGCCACCTCCTGAAACATCACCACCTACAACTTCCACACCGTCGCCTGCAACGTCTGGTCCTGGTCCTTCCTCGTCTGGTCCTGCGGTTGCCACACCGCCGTCTGATCCCGCTCAGCCTGTACCACCTCGCCTTTGCCGGCCGCTTTCCAGGCCTCTAGTTGGATGTCATGGCCGTCGCTGGCTTCCGCGTGGCTGGCCTCCGGACTTGTTCTGTCGCCACTGCTGGCTTTGCAGTCGGCCTCCGGACCTGCTCTGTTGCCGCCACCGCCTTTCGCGTGGCCGGCCTCCTGATTTGATTCACCTGCGTTGCCGCCGCTGCTGTCCACACGGCTGGTGTTCTGGGAATCAATCCTACCTGACAAACCATCCTACCCGTTGTTTCTACGCATGTGCACAACACAAAATTCAGTGGCAAACCATCCTACCTTTGTGAATATGAGCTAGAAATATACTCTGACGGGTAAAATTACGTGCCAAACCATGCTAGCTTTGCGAATGTGACCTACAAGCATACTTTACCGGGTAAAATGAAGTGGCAAACCGTCCTGGTTTTATGAATATGAGCTACAAGCACACTCTCATGGGCAAAGTTAAGTGGCAAACCGTAATACCTACTTACATTTGTGCTGGAATTACTGTGACAGCAGAAATGTGCATAAACTACTCACGGTAGGACGTTTTGCCAAAGTAGGACGTCTTGTCAGAACACCGGCTCCCTGAACTGTTTTGGATTTGGCTCATGTGCTGTCAACCTCCAGGTTGACTCTCTGAACTTTTTGATTTGTGGATTCATGTTTGATCTAGTTTTGTGTTGAACTGTTTTTGTGTGTTTATGGACTCGTCTGGACCTGTTCTCCTTGTTTTTTTTGTTTTGTTTCTGTTTGTGTGGGAGCCCCGTCAAAAAAACCTGTCCATTATGTTAGCAGTGTACAAGCATTCATTTTTTTTTTTTTTTTTTTTTTGTTTAATTCATACCGCGCTGCCCCTGCAATGGCTTTGCACCCTAGGAGGGTTACAACAGTGGTTCCCACTGTACTATGGTACCACGGTTAAAAGTTTGAATCCATATCCAATGCTCCGGGCCTTGCTTTCTTTTCACTTGGTCTCCTTTGCACACACAAAATCTCTACCTTTTCTCAATTACATCATCCCACTCTCTCCCTTTACCAGTCATAGTCCCTATATTTAAAGTCACCTATGCACTGCTGTCTTTCTTTCCCTATCTCCTCTTCCTTTGTCTAACAGTAAGAGTAGCACAGTTTCCACATGCATCTTGTTCTCCAGCCACTTTGATATTTAAATCCCAATCTTCTCTTCTCCGCTGTTTTTCTTTCCCTCTTTCTTTCTCCCCTTTCTTTTCCCCAGTCAAGTCTGTCCCGTATTTAGCAAGTGAAAATAAAATGAAATAAACAATAAAAGGTGAATCAAATGGACCATTACGGCAAGGCTGGGATGGTCCATTTGGTAAAGTAAATCCGTTGGGCATCTTTCTTCACCTTTAGACAATAATTCTGATGGCAAAAGAGCCAAACGGGACAGGCAACAAAAAAAAATAAAATAAAACAAAATAAAAAAATCCCAATCTTGATGATCCACATGTTTTGTTTGGCAAAGATTTAGCTTTGAGCACACTGGCTTGTGCCATTCTTAGCACTTAAACTACTGACAAAAAATAACTAAAATAAAAGTTAACAAATGTATACACTTGGCCTCATCACTCACTAGTTGTTGCTGATAGTCTGCATATTTTGGATAGTATGGTAATGAATCAGGTATTAAACTGCGACAATAAAAAGGTCTTTATAGTAGAAACTAATGGGCCCCACAGACACCCTCAAACTGGTCAGTCAACCCAACCTCACCAAGTCACATACTGAAATGTAATAATTACAACAGAAATAAAAATCCAAAATGCAAAGACTAATGAACCTGATAACGAATGCAGACACCATGTTAACACCAGGTGTGAGCAGATGTTTAGTTGGCTGAAGCATGGGAAAGCAGCTACCTTCTGGACTGCAGGGAGTCTGTTTTTAGTCAGGTCACACAGAAGATCTTGTGGCTGCTGCTGGGAATCCCACATCCCAGATTCAGGATGATTTATCACTAAACCCCTTGCAGCATGAGGTGACATCTGACTTCTTAATATTTTATTTTTTCACTCGGTGGTCATAGAAAAATCGGAGATTTAATTCTTTTTTAAATGTGAATACTCTGCCTTTTCAGTTTCATAAATCCTTTAACACAAAAAATATATATGTATAATGTATCTTTTAAAGTTAATATTTTACACCACTGCCACCACTCCTGAATCTTTAATGTCTAATCAGCTATTAATTTTTTATTGGCCTTTGCCCGAGTGATATATGGCCCATTCTGCTTCTGCTAAATCATGTGGTCAGAGACTTTAATGACCTGTGAGTGCCAAAGATGCTGCTGCTGTAAAAACAAGAACATCTCAAACATTTTATCACCTTGTCTTACACACACACACACACACACACACACACACACACACACACACACACACACACACACACACACACACATGTGTTTCAATAAATTTTTTTCAGTTGATGGGAAATCCTTGACATCATGCAAGATTTTAAACTACTGGAAAATCACTGGGGTTATAAGGGACAGAAACGCATGCACACACTTTGTGTATGCACAAAGTGTGTGCATGCGTTTCTCTCAGCAGACTGAGAGACAGCTTCTTCCATCAGGCCATCAGACTGCTGAACACGTCATAGACACCTCACCTTCACTACTGGAACTCCAACATTATGCACTCCATACTGTACAGTAATGCCACTGTTTTGCACATGTCTCAACTCTGTAAATTTTTATATATTTTATTTATTGTTTACTCTATTTAATTTGTAAAATATGTGTACACACACAGAAAAATATTTAGTATACACATCCAGAAATGCATATACTATTATATATTGTACATATATTTATTAGTTTCAGATGTAGCCATTCTTGCATTTTGCTTGTTACATTATTGTATTTTGCACAACTCTGTTGCTTGTGAAGCTCGCACACAAGAATTTCACTCACATGTGCTGTACCAATGTACCTGCACATGTGATGTGACAATAAAAGTGATTTGATTTGATTTGCTATGGTGTTTAGTGTGGTTTAACCTGTTAAGGGCAAAAATGTAAAGAAAAATTCTATCAAACCCTGTAATCATAGTTTTCCTACTCTTTTTAAAGCATGGGGCAGTGGCGTGGTGGTTAGCCCTGTTGCCTCACAGCAAGAGAGGTTCATTGCTGATTCTAATTGATTCTAAATTGGCCATGGTGTGAATGTGAATGGTTGTCTGGACAACCCTGTTGACTTATACTCCCCAAGTTCCACTGTAGGTTTCTGTTTCATTTTTAGGGGTTTTATGATGCAGGAAATGTTTGCATTTTCTGCATTTGAATATACACATTGTTGGGAAGCACTAATGCAGAAAAATGTTTGTAAGTTAAGCTGGGCATACACTGTGCAATCCAGTCGCGCGATTCAGCTCCTGCTCAAACTGTATGATTGACTTGACGCAGGGGTTAGAAGTTCGTAGGTCACGATGCAGGGTCTCACACTATACGGCCCGATGCTCTGATGCGACCTGAGTGCTCAAACTGTGCCTCCATAACATGAAGGTTATAACAGAAAATCTGTCGCTCGCTCTCCCTCTCTTTCTTTCACTCACACAGACACGCACACCACCACCATCAACTTTGCTAAATTGCTAATGGAAAAACATTGATCAAGCAGCTGTGATTGAGCAGTAATGTAAATCCAACTATTTTCATGGTTGTTGTGGTCGTGATAATTTTGTGAAGCCACATTGAAAAGGCTCGGATGAGCTTTCCAAAGTTCTACAAGTTGTGCCTCCATCGCTTGTGTCCAAATCACAGGCTGCACTGCTGTGCTACTCCGTCTTTTTGACCGACGTTCATGTGTTTGCGCGTGCGCAGTGTGAGCGGCTGCGGCGACACCCTCACGACGGTCAGGAAATCCTCCTGACCAAGCATTGATGATCGGGAGCTGGTCGTATACTATACGATGCACGACGCACGATGAAGGCCAAACTCGGGCCGATCACCAAAACGGTCGCACGACTCAAAAATCGGCTCAAATGAACAGTCCGGGCACCTTCCCTACCATGTTCAATCATAACATCAAAAATATTCAATTTGGTTTGGGCAGGCACACACCTGAGATGGAACTTTGATCATCCAAACACACGTAAAAAAAAGTAAAATTATTTCATACCATACAAATTTGAGTGCTAGACAGTAGTTAACCCTTTAAGACCTAGCATAGAACCAAGTCCGCCAGAGCTTATATTATATTTTTACATGCTGTAGTGCCATTTTTGGGAGCATTTCAAGTTGATATACATCAATATAACCATTATAGCCCAAATTCTAATAATATGTCTGCATTAAGTGCATAGTAATTACATAAAATGCAAAAAATGCAATAAACTACAAAACAAATTGAAAATCGTGGTTTTTTTAACATATATTTCTAGTTAGAGAAATTTAAAAGGCTTATCCCTCAAAACTGTAAATGCAAAAAAGTTGCACAAAATAGTTTCCCACCACAGGAAATTTATTTTAAGTGTTTTCATAGTTATATTTTTGAAATACACCAATTTTCATATACTGAAGGAAAAAACGAAAATAAATATTATAATGAAAATTTGCAAAAAAACAGCATGTGTATCAAAATAAACTATTTCCAGCAGTGCAATATAAGTCCTAAGCATCCCAGAAACGATACAGAAAGTCATAAAGTCAAACATAACTTTTAAAAACACAAGTATAGGCTCATAAGGCCCTGATGGTAAAAAACTACATTTCCGCAAAATGACGTCACTTCAGGTTTCGGGCAGGTCATGGTGGACATGCGATAGTTCGCGCTGATGGACGTAGGAAGTGTTACAAACCGCTGATCAGATCGGCAAAGCGTGTTTCTGGAATATTATGTTTGTTGTTGCTGCAAGTGCTTTTTATGCAGTTTTTGCAAAGCTTTATGTGGAAGGGGACTGTGACCTAGGACAAGCTGATGGCATAAGATGTAAGTACAACTCCTCCGGTATCATATGCAAAAAGAATTATTGCGCTAGCTTATGTGCCCGCTCCGACCGGCTTTAAAGGGTTAATAGCAATATTGATCACTTTATTACCCAGTTGTCTTCGCCCGATGTATAGTGTTCTTTTCCACAGATGTGTAATATCAGAAACAGTTCTGTATTCTTTGTGGAACTCCTCCTTACTCCACCTGGTCCTGTCAGAATGGCAAAGAGTGAACTCACTCCCCTCAGTACGCTCTGGCCAGAAGTGTTCTTTGCCTATGGTAATTAAATTATCATATGTTTCATGGCCTTGCAGAATGATTCGAGGTGGAGCTTCGTCCATTATTAACTTCTGGTACTGTCCACACTTTCTCAGAGTTCTTGGCTTCCACTCCATGGGAGCCAGTCTGACCTAGCATCAAGGAAAAAAAAAGAAAGTTATTTTTTAATATATTGCTGACAGTCATACACGTAGCTTCAATTTTTAACTAACCTTCAATAATGATTTGCCATGGTCCAAACGTTTATCATTCAATGGAAACTGCCTTTTCTTTACTTGAGGCTGTAGTAGTTTCTTGGCTTTACCAAAGGCCTCTGCTGCACCTGTAATGGATGAAGCAAGCAAGTTCTATATTACAATTGATCTTAAAGCAAAATAATTGGGTTTTCTTACTGAGAAATTCATTGCCACGTGTTGAAGTAGTGTCATCTGCAATATAAATAGGGCAGTGATGTGAAACGTGGTTTATAGAATTCTACTACAATAACAGACTACTGCACAGTCATCTGCTTTCAAAATGTATTGCATCTATAAATAAAGTTGTTAAAGTGAATTGTTAAATGTTGTCATTTTTATGCTTACCATCTAATCAAATCAAATCACTTTTATTGTCACATCACATGTGCAGGTACATTGGTACAGCACATGCGAGTGAAATTCTTGTGTGCGAGCTTCACAAGCAACAGAGTTGTGCAAAATACAATAACATAAACAGGCAAAATATACGAATGGCTAAATCTGAAACTAATAAATATATGTACAATATATAATAGTATATGCAAAAAAAAATTTAAAAAAATTTCTGGATGTGTATACTAAATGTTTTTCTACGTGTGTGTGTGTGTGTGTGTGTGTGTGTGTGTGTGTGTATACACATATTTTACAAATTAAATAGAGTCAACAATAAATAAAATATATAAAAATATACAGAGTTGAGACATGTGCAAAACAGTGGCGTTACTGTACAGTATGGAGTGCATAATGTTGAAGTTCCAGTAGTGGAGGTGAGGTGTCTATGAAGTGTTCAGCAGTCTGATGGCCTGATGGAAGAAGCTGTCTCTCAGTCTGCTGGTACGGGACCGGATGCTGCAGAACCTCCTTCCTGATGGAAGTAGTCTGAACAGTTTATGGCTGGGGTGACTGGAGTCCTTGATAATCCTCCCCGCTTTCCTCAGGCAGCGCTTCCTGTAGATGTCTTGGAGGGAGGGAAGCTCACCTCCAATTATCCATTCAGAGCACCGCACTACTCGCTGGAGAGCTTTGCGGTTGTAGGCGGTGCTGTTGCCATACCATCTCTACATTGTTTCAAACTCTGTGATCAAAGGAATTCCTTTGTCCCCCTCCCCAGCTTCTCGAGGTTCTGGGGGGAGGCTGTAGTGTTTTATCACAAGCACAACCCTTGTGAAGGTTTGTTTGATGTTTGGTAAGCTTCCTGCCCTTTTTATGGCTTCACTGTGTTGTTTATGGTGAACCAAAACAGGAATTGAACCATATATTGGGTGTGGGGGAGATTACCCCCTTTATGACCAAGGATGTTGTTAGAAACAGATGTGATCAGGAAGTCACGCACACAGAGACACACACACACACACACACACACACACACACACACACACACACACACACACATTCTTGCACATGTGCTTACACGTGCACACACACATACAGTGCCTTGTCTTTGTAACCAAGCGGGGTTTTACGAGGGGAGGTGTTTGTGTAAACTATTGTAAACTATTGTTTATTGTAACAGTTTTTTCAAGAAAAGGCAGCGAGCGGAAGCCGGAGTCGGGGTCATTTGTGATAGGATTCGAAGTGTGTTCCCGAGATACCGACGAAGCCTCCCTTGCGCAAGTAAATCGATCGATCGTTGTTGCCTTATTTTTTCCTTCACGGGAATAAGTCTCTGAGTCAGTGGGCTCTGAGTTTAGACTCTACAAAAGCGGTTAGTCAATCATAACCTGCTAAGCATATCATGTTAAATAAAGGAGATTATTTTACATGTTGTTCAAAAGTATCAAAACCTACCTGATTTTTCTGCTGTCAGGAGCTTTTTTACATTGTTATCAAAGCCTTTTTGGGTAATCTCACCTTCAAATTAAATTTTAAAAGGGTAAGGAGTTACAGATTGACTGTAGGAGCCAGATCCTACATGACTATCTAACTTTTCAATTGCAATAAAGTCTTTTAATTTTGTGAGAAATCCATCTTTTGTCAATTTTTTTTTTAAATCAGGCACTCCGACAATATCAGAAAGTAATAAATATATACGTCTTTTAACATGCATATTAATTAAGAGAAGTAAACAGGAATACCAAACAATGTTAAATCATTAAAGCACGATATTGTCAGGGTTCTTTGCAGTTAAAAAATGAACTTGCAAGCATTACAAAAACATTTAATAAAGTGTTTGATTACCATTTTCAAGGTCTTTTTTCAGCTGCTCGTAAGCTTTCAGCTTGTCCATTTGCTGAAACGTATACAAAACAATTGCTAAACAGTTTAAATTTAAATGACATTTCACCACCACTGTCGCTAGCTAGAATGACTTAGCCAGACAAAAATAGTGCTGATTTGGTTTCGTACAAAACTAGCTTTCCTTCTCTGATATGTAAGTTTCACAACATAACCGCAACGTAATATAACACAACTGTGGTAAAAATATGGACAAAAGGGAGAAAAAGTTAAACTTACTTTAGGAATCTGAACCGTGGTAAAACTCCGGTGAGGTCAATGACGTTACACTCTCCCACTGTCACACGTTGATGACGTATTTGGAAATCAATTCGGGTGGGACATGACAACAGTGCCATCTTTTCATTCTTCCTATTCTTTTATCTCTACTGGTTGGCCCTGAAGTAATAAAGCAAAAACCTATGTCACAAACAACAACTTTCCTGATGTATGACCTTGACTAGAAGTCAGGGATGTCAAATTCTGGCCCTCATGGACCCCTATCATGCACGTTTTAGATGTTACCTATACCAACAGAGCCAATTCAAATCAAATAATCCCCAAACACCTAGTTGTGCAGAAGTCTGTAAATGATTCTTTAAATCAGCTGTGTTGACGTATGGAAACATCTGAAACCGGGAGGACAGGAGCCTTGAGATCCAGAACTGCACATCCCTGCACTGAACATGGCACAGGGGTGATTTACACTCTATTCATAACATGGAGCTGGCAGATAGGATAAGTAATGAGAGAAATTAGCTAAACCGCACAGTGTAGTGTAAGTGCTGCGTTATGGTAAACTTTAGTAATATTGATGTATAAAGAACAACACTGGCTGATGATGAAGTACAGTCAGCTGGCATGGTGACACTGCCAGTATTAACCTGCAACCAAATCTGCAGCTCCACACAGCAATGTTACGACTTGGATTATATCTTATAACCAGAGATGGGCAATAACGTGTTACTGTAATCTGATTACTTTTTTCAAGTAACGAGTAAAGTAAGGGATTACTATTGCAAAAACAGTAATTAGATTACCGTTACTTTTCCGTAGGAACGCTGCGTTACTGCGTTACTAAAACCGTGATTTTTTTTTGCGAGAATGTCTCACGACAGTGACGTAAGCGAGTGCGACGTTAGTGACAACAGCTGTGTGCAGATTAACAATGGATCACATATCGATTGTGGGAGAGAGTATGAGCGTGCAGCGTTTAAAGCGTGGAAGTATTGACCTTACTTTGAGTTTGATTCCATAAAAAGTGACAAAAACATTAGTGTCTGTTGTGCGTGGGAAGAAAACTTCTTTTTACAGCGAAAAAAAACCCTCTAAACTTCCAAGCAAGCACCGAGTGTGCTACCACGTAATGGGAAAATCACAGAGAAACTCGCGGATTCTTCCACTGACCGCGGCACACCTGCACCAGGGCAAACCTCCGCCTACGCCACTCCTGCTTTACAGGTGAAAATAGAGCAACAGGACTGGTAGTCTTTGATTTTATTTATTTTCTGCTGTGTTTTACTTGCATCTATTTGAAAGACTTTTGTGTAAACACAAACAAAATATTTTATTTTATGTGCTTGATGTGCAGAAAATAGGTTTAAATGTTAAACTAATTTCTTCAAGTCAGAGAATGTTGCATATAATTACATTTTTGCTTGATGCATAAAGTTAAAAGATTAAAACTAATAAAACAAGTTTAAAAAAAGGAGACTTTTCCATTTGATTACATTTTGTATGATGGATTATGCAGAAAAAGTAGAATTGGGCTGAAAGATTTATTGCTTTATCACCTATTCAGGTTGTAAGTTGTGTTTTTTAAAAGTAACTAAGTAACTAAATGATTAATTACTTTTGAAAATAAGTAATCAGTAAAGTAACGGGATTACTTTTTTGGGGAAGTAATCAGTAATTAGTTACTGATTACTTTTTCAAGTAACTTGACCAACACTGCTTATAACCAGTGTTGGGTAAGTTACTTTAAATTAGTAACTTAGTTACATTACTAGTTACTTCTATCAAAAGTAACTCAGTTACTTCAGTTACTCGTTACTTTCAGAGTAACTAGTTACTAGGGAAAGTAACTTTGGTTTTACTCAGAATTCTCTTGTTAATGTGTTGCTTCCGTAACTGGATACCCAGCAAGATTGCCAGTCTTCTACTTGCCACAAGTGCATTGTGCCACCTACCAATAGAAAGGAAAAAATAATGTGCACATTTCCATGAGAGAAATCCCACACCTGATTCTATCCTAGCCTGCTTTTTACATCCAACACAAAAACTGCAGTCGTGGTGCTTTCGATTGTACTCACAACTCGAAAATTCTGCTTTCTGAATAGGAAGATTTAGGTAACACCAGACTGCAGATGAGCTGCATACAGAGCTGGACTGGGACAAAAAAATCGTCCCGGGCATTTTGACTAGAGACCGGCCCACCATTATAGGAAAAATCATAAAGCCTTTGAATGAAAATAAACACTGTTGTGACAGTGATGTACACTGTTCTGATGGTATATATGCATCAATCTATGAATTGTTTGTTGACTCAGATAATTATTTTTTTTTAAAGTGAGACATTTTAAATGAGAATAAGAAAGTATTTCTTTGTGCCCCCCTTTCCCTTTTAATGCCCTACATGGACCCGGGCAACACTTTGCTAGACCCGCCCCTGCACAGTTACCAGCTGTCAGCTACTTAGAAAAGGATCCTGGTGTTATTTGTCTCTCAGAAACAGTTCATAACTTCCCTTCAACTCATTCATGTCACCTAAAAGGTAAACATGTTTCTCCATCACCTGTTCAGCTCTGATGATTCAGTAAGGACATCTCCTGGTTTCATCTTCATGTTTCCCTCTCACCACACAACCAAACCGATATCATGACCAGCAGGTTTACAGCTGTGGCTCCAGCAAACATCAGCTGATACTAGAAATTAATATTAAATAAATTCTAACAACAGCTGATCAAGTTTAAAAGTGCTGCTGTTGTTTAACGCGACATCCGCTGGTTTCCTCTTTCTGGCGCAAAGTGGGAGATAAATAAACAAGAGAGAAAAGCTGATCAGCTGATCATTGATCAGTTTCATGATTGAAGTAGAAACAGGAGAGGGAGGGTGAGAGGATGAGAGGAGAAGAGGCAGCTGTGCAGCGTAAAGACGCAGAATAAATCCAGCTTTGTGTCTTTTTCATTGTAGCTGAAGTCTGGGACAAACTGTCTTCCTTTTCACCTCAATAAGAAACGCGTAATATTTTCTCTGAATACGAGACGATTCCGTTTTTTACGGGACGGTTGGCAACTCTAATAATTAAGCTTATGAACAAAATAAAGTTCAACATCAGTAACATAGCTGTATAGAAACTCCGTCATGCTAGCTAGCACGCACTACGAAAAAGTCAGCATAACAAAAATAAACTCCACCTAAACTTGGTTCATATCTGACCCAGATGGACTGCAGGTCATAACTTCTTACCTGAAGTTCAGTTCACCTGACACTCTCGGACCAGCTGCTGCTTCGGGTCTCTCCTAGTAACTAGTTACCGTGCTCGTTACCACAATAATAACGTAGTTACTGTAACGCGTTACTTGATAACGCGTTAGTCCCAACACTGCTTATAACTCATAACTCTTATGTTAGCTCCCCCCAGCAGCCTACTGTCTGAAATATTCGACAATTGCAATAATTCTTTAAGTGTTATTTTTTTCTTGGTATTCTAATTTCACCGAAGTTTACTAAACTCAACAAACTTAATATTACTTACCGGAACATTTATTCTCTCCTCATTATCTTTCACCGAAATTTTTTTTTTTTTGCTGTGCCGTCTTTCGTGCTTGGCTCTCCTTCCTTTGCTAACGCAATGCTCATAGTGCAGAAGCTGATGCTGCATTCACTTACACTCGGATATCTGAGCTTCACTGTCAAGACATAATCGTACATTTGATATTTCATTAAATTTTATTGTTTTAGCTTTGGGGTGGCACCCGGGGTAGCCAGTCTGGTTGGAGGGGTGGCCCGCTGGACACGCCACTGCATATAGTCTAATAGAATAAAGCAATTCTTATTATTTTTGATCACTAAGGTCAAAACAGTGCCTCAAATTTGTATTTGATTGTAAGTAGAGCTTCAGGAAAAGCAGCCCTCCTTATTTCATTCTCGATTAAACTGTTAAACAAAGTAAAAGGGTTAAAATATTAATGCAATGACACACAGTACAGTTCCCTCTTGCTATACATTATCAGTAAACTGTTTGTCTTATCTGAGTTACCAGACTCAAAGTTAAAGAGCTAAATAATTGAATAGGTATATTATGCCTGCTTTTTAGAATATAGCGGATTTTTTGTATTTTGATCCTGTTGTTATTGTGAGGATTGTTATAAACATGACTCTGTATACTCTGTAATCCCACCCCTACTCTACCTAGATAAATAAGGTAGAAACAGCACAATTACACAAACAACTCTAACCTTTTCACAGTTTCTTTGCTGCCTCTGTGAAGCAAAATTCCTAAATCATTCTATATAGACGAGTAATGAAAGTGGAGTTTAAGGATCAACTTAACCCACATCTGGACCTACGTTCTGCCTGTGTCACAGCCATTTCATGACACTTTGCAATATACGAGACTCACTGTCAGAGGGCGAGTGTAGAGGATGTTAAGAAGCAGCAGAGAGCAAGTGTAAATGTTTTAGAGAATGGGATGTTGATAAAAGAGAGAATGTGGGAGGTGTTTCTCAGTCAGATAAGGCACGGTATGAACCTGACCTTTTCCTGACCTTTCAGAGGTGGATAGCTGTTGCTCTGCCTCAGTCAGTTAATGACCTGTCAAGCTGAGTGATCTCTGAAAGCGCTGGAATGACACCCAAAACACATCCTCCATGAGATGAGGTCAGGTCAAATCCATCAGCTGGGCTGACACATTTTTATGAAATCATCATCAGACATATAACGCTAATTATTTTTATTAAGTGCCCCCTTCAAAATCTGCATTTTACAGATACTCCCTGAAATCCATTCCTATGGTCTTTAACAACCCAGAAACCTCACTGCTGGCTAGAATTAATTCAGCGTTGAGCCCTAATATGTAAGGGTTAGGTTTGCCAAGACTTTGGAAAACAATAAGAAAAGGTTCTGAAAAGACCTCATAGGGCTGTCTTATGTATAATTCATGTTTTTGCTGTTTTATTTTACCCATATACCACTCTAACACTGTAGTTTAAGAGCTTGTTAAATGTTTCGATGTCACAAACTGGAAACTGGGTGGTTCAATACTAGCTTCCGTTAAGGTGGCTTAACTGGACCTGCTGTTCCCTGCAGTAAACCTGACACCCAGCCAGTAGACCAGGGCTGGGCAACCCCAGGCCTCGAGGGCTGGTGTCCTGCAGGTTTTAGATGTGTCCCTAATCCAACACAGCTGATTTAAATGGCTAACTGACCTCCTCAACATGTCCTGAAGTTCTCCAGAGGCCTGGTGATGAACTCATCATTTGATTCACCCAGGGTGAGATTTAAAACCTGCAGGATGCTGGCACTCGAGGCCTGGAGTTGCCCACCCCTGCAGTAGACCATGGTTGCATTCCAGTGGAACATTTGTCTTTTGCTATTGTTTGTCTTTTCTCCCATTTGCTGAGATGTTTTCTTTTTCCACTAGCTTTAATATTCACATTCCCTTGCTGGCTTTATTAACCCAGTGAAAAGTTATTGATTAGATTTAGAGGTAGAGTGTGGTTGGGGTGGGAGTAGAACAACAGTAAGGACACATCAGTGTCACTAATGTCATATCCCATTGCCCAAGTACACCAAGGGCATTAGCTTATGTCTTGGGAACGGGCTGTGTTGTTATTTCTAAAACCAATTACTTTACATACCTAAGTCACCAGTAGGTCATGTCACAAAATTATGACGTTATTTTACTTTTTAGCATTTTAATACTAATAAACAGTGTTTTCTAATGATGAGTCACTAACATGGTGTCACAGGTTCAGCCTAGACGGGAAAGATAGAACAGAGCTCCCTGCTCTGGGACATAGCTCCAGTCAGCCTCATAGTAACACTGTGACAAAATATCATCAAAGGAAAGAACCATGGCAACTCCTTGGCTGAGTCAGCAACCTCCTGTCCCAGCAGCAGAGGAGAAGGAGGACAGATAGAAGGAAACAGAGGAAACTGCTGTGTCTTGGTTTTGATAACCAGCCAAAAATCGCTGAACCTTTCATCTGGGGCCTTGGCAGGGTGGAGTATGTGTGTGTTCTGCTGTGAGCGTTGGGGCTTCTCCATCCAGTTTCTGCTTCCCTAAGACAGTCAGACAGAGATGCTAATCCATCTTCATCTGTTATGGCTGCTATGCTGTGTGCAAACTGTGGCCTCTGAGGGAAATGCATGCACATACACAAACACTCTTTTGCCTAACATGCTGAGCTAGTGCAAATTTGTTAACAACGGCCCTTATATTGCAGGATGCCGAGTGACCCCCTGCTACTAATCACAAGTTTTATAATAACTCAGAACAGGGCAGTCATCACATTTCAGGATCAGTTATGATTGCTGATTAAGCTGCAAAAAAGGAAATGAATATAAATGGAAAAGAAAAAAGAAAAGAATTTGTGGGCTTGGAGATTTGAAGTATCACTGACGTTACAGATTTTGAAATTAAGCTCTTAGATTAAAAGCTAGGAATGTGATCATGGAGGGCCCTTGTCCTCTACAATTGTCACGGTTCTGGGTCATTTTGACCCAGCATTTTGAGTTTCTGGTGTTTGGGTATTATTCTGTATGTTGGCTTATGTTCTGATTCATCAGCTGTGCTGTTTTGATTAGTATTATCCTATGTTTCAGTTTAACTCTTGTTAAGAGTTTAGTTCTTAGGCTTTGGTTCCCGTGCTCCCTCTGTTCAGTGTCTAGTCTGTGTCTCTGTGCCTGCCCTGGTCCCACGTCTCCTGTCAAGTCATCCCTGTCCTTATGTTCCCTCTGTACCGTGTCAGTATTATTGTAGTGTTAAGCTCGTGTCTCTGAGTCCGTGTCTGCGGGAACGTGGCGTATTTCCTGTGTATCTAGTTTTGGCTTCCCTCATCTCATTATGTCTCATTTGTCCCAGCTGTGTTTCTTCCTGATTCCCCATCCTGTCGTGATCCCACCTGTGTATTTTAGTCCTCAGTCTTCCCTTGCTTGTTGTTGAGTCAAGCGACACACACCGTGCTGTGTGTTTCCTCCGTGCTCCTGGTTTAAATGTAACTTGTTAGTCTCACAGTCTCTAGCCTCTTGGTTCTCTGTTTCCAAGTTTAGTTTCCAGTTGTTATATTCAGTTCTCTGTATTTTGGCATTTGGTTATGGATGAAATCCAGTAGAATGAGGCTCCCATGTCATACATGTTCCAGCCATGTATTCCAACCCTAAACCTAACCAGCACTTTAATAACATTAGATAGTGTTTTCCAAAGCGATTTAAGTAAAATGAACGTACATGTGTAGATTCATTCCAAACAGTTCTCATGTTTCCTCGTTTTTCTGATCTTGTAATATAGGGACGTGTTGAGTGCGCGGAAGTTTAATATACCGACGATTTGTCACCTAGCGTAAAATATTACGCTTTGGGAGTGAGAACGTGTTGATATGCAGCATTCACTGAATCTTACATTAAAAAGATGACAAGGTAATAAAAACGTAAATGTAATGAAAAGAAAAGAAAACTGAATAGTGAACGAATACGGTGAGCAGATGCAGACAGAAGACAAGTGTTTGTTCAATAAGGAGAGATCATTTGGAAGAACTGAACATAGAAACCCAGTATTCACTTAAGCTTCCTGGCGAAGACAGCCCAGTGACCCATCATACCAGAATGTAATCTCAGTCATTATAAGAATTAGGACTGGGCTCCCCAGAGTCTAGACGCTGTTGGAGGCTAGAGGTTTGGATGGAGCACTGAGTGACGAGGGTGAGGCAGAGAAGGGGAGGAGGCACAAATGAGACAGAGGATGCAGAAGAGCACTGAGGTTTAGAGTATGCAGGATGGAGGCTGACTGCTTTGAAAAAGGCGGGCAAATAGAGCAATGATGTCAGCACTGATTTTGACAGCATGGGAAAGTGGAAGTGATGTAACACCTAGGAGAAAAAAGTAAAAGAAAAAAAGTCATTGGATACAGATGTTTCAAGCACTTCCATGATCACAGGTGTATCCAGCCTAAGCACCTGCATGCAGACTGCTTCTACAAAAACTTGTGAGATAATTGGTCATTCTTAGGAGCTCAGTGAATTCCAGCTTGGTACTGTGATAGGATGCCACATGTGCCACAACTCCAGCTGTTCGTGGTTTCATAACAAAGATGCAATTCAGCCATGAAGTGGTAGGCCATGTAAACTCACAGGGTGGCGTTAGCAGATGCTGCAGTGCAGAGTCAATCACTACAAACCCCCAAACTTGTGTGGTCTTCAGATTAGCTCAAGAACACTGCATGGAATAGGTTTCCACGTCCAGCCAGCTGCATCCAAGCCTTGCATCATCAAGTGCAGTCAGAGTGTCAGATGCTGTGGTGTAAATCATGCCGCAACTGGACTCTAGAGCAGTGGAGACATGGTTTCTGGAGTGACAGATCATGTTTCTCCATCTGATGGACGGGTCTGGGTTTGGAGGTTGCCAGGAGAATGCTACTTGTCTGACTGCATTTTGCCAAGTGTAATGTTTGGTGGAGAGAGGAATTTGGTGTGGGGTTGATTTTCAAGGTCGCTCCTTAGTTCCAGTAACAGGAAAACTTCATGCTTCAGAATACCAAGACATTTAGGACAATTTGATGCTCCTAACTTTGTGGGAATAGTTTGGTTTGCCTCTTCCTGTTCCAACATGGCTGTGCACCAGTGCACAAAGCAGAATGAGCAAAGTCTCTCGATGTAAGAGAACTGAATGCCATTGGTGGTAGTCGGCTTACTTTAGTAGTTACTGAAAGTGAAGAGAGCCGCAGTGAAGTGGAGATTGATTTTGATTGCAACTGTGCTGTTGCTGGCTTGTCATCATATGCATAATTTTTTACATTTTTAAAAAAATATCACTCTTCCTTCTTTTCACAGTTCCTTTGAGTTTGCTCTTTTCCAGCACCGTGGCATTCATGGAGGGTGAGGTTGGAGCACACTCTTTTTGTTCCCCTTCTTAAAATAAAGGTAGGTCACCATCTCATTTTGCCAGTCCAGAGGCGCTGTCACCAAAATTTGATTTTATTGTTTATTTTAATATTTTTTGATATTTGTGTACAGCGCTTTGTGATTGTCTGTCTGTGAAAAGCGCTTAATAGATGAAGTTTACTTACTTACTTACTTACTTACCAACCTCAGTGTGACGTTGCAGACCTCACATGATTCTGGGCCTTCAGAAACATGGGTCAAATCTTGTCTACCCCAATGAAGTCCCTTAGACTTCTCTGCAACTCTGAAAGCATCTCAGAGTTTTGAAGATAATTGGGGAAGAGCAGAGTATTCTGTTTGCAAGATGGCTTGATGCAGCATCAACAGCAATTCGGATGCTGAGCATGAGTCTGAAGTCATTTACTATTTCATCCACATTCCTATTGTTATCCATGGCTATTGAACATGCCATGAACTCTCTAATGAGAAGAGACCCAGTGGCAGACCCGGATCATGCCGGGGATGTTGTGTCTCTCAGCTGGCTTGAAAAACCTCACTCTTCACCTGGAATTACAAGAGGTGGTGGTGTTGGAGGAGAGCTGGCCATTTCTGCTTAGACTGCTTTCCTAGTGCTCTAAACCAGTAGATCATGCACTTGGCGTAGTCCAGTAGTCTACAGATTAAAAGTTCCACCTTGCCTTTACTACGTTTGCCATTATCAATTGGTTATCACCCTTAATCAGCTTTTCATCTGATTTTCAGAAACTTGTCTAGGGTTAGGATCAGGTTTTCTTTGAGTTTCTTAACAGATTGTTTTTCTGTTAAATCATCTGCTTAACTATTTTTTTTTAGCTATTTGAAATATCTATCTGTGTGGTAGCAATAAATATCAGCTAAATGCCATAATAAGGTAAACTGATTCATGTGTGAGCTGAAATGAATGGATTAAATGTTGAATTAAGATAGGTGGTGGTGGTACATATGCTGAAAATAGTTAATGACACTGTTTTTTCACAGCTCAGGATGTAGTTTAAATAGTCCAGTAATTATGAGATCAGTGGTTTGATCCCCAGTTCCTCCAACCTGCATGTCCATGTGTAGGAGTGGATGTGAACTGCTGATGCTGCTGGTGTGCTGTCAGAAATGGTCCAAGAAAAGGAAAAAACTCAGGGCCCAAAATTAACACTGATTCATTTGAAATTTGTCTTTTGAACACATCCAAATTTATCCTCCTCTAATTCCCTTTTTTTCCTTTTGGTCATGTATCTGGATAAACGTCCTGTGTATTTTCTTCTTTTTTTCTTCTTTTTTTCTTTTTCTTTCTGTATATTGCTTAGAGTCTACTTCTCACTGTGAATTTTGAAATATTCACCTTTGTCATTTCATCTCCTGCCTCTTTCCAACTAGCAGGAGTACAGGAGAATGTGTTCTCAAGAAATATATCAATCAGTGTCCAGAAGTAGCTGGAGGGAGACACATATCTTTCTTTTCATCTCTTACATCTACTATTCAGCCTCCCACGTCTGCCCAGGCTATTGAAAAGCACCGGTTGACCCAGGTATAATAGAGCATGTCATGGTCATGTCCCAGTCATTGGCCAGGGAGTCATCTAATTAGATATGCTTGATTTTTAAAAAGTGGCTTGCGCAGAAATCTGTTAACGAGAGAAGCTGAATATCCTTTGAATTTCCTGTCACCTTTCCCTCCCTGTGAGCTTTGGCAGGCACAGAAAAATCTTTCAATCTGTAGTTTACTCTGACAGCTTCTACACATTGAGTAATGCAAGCAAGTGAACTCTAAAGAGACACGAAGACTTATATACAATCTGCAGTTGAATTCAACCTGACAAAGTGCACCAATTGGTGAAGTGAGCAAAACTACTTTGTGTTAAAGTTTGACCTCTGAGAGTTTTCTATCAGGTCATTGAACATGTTTGCTCTTCAGCTTGAAATATATTCCTTACAAGAGAAACTGTTTTACTCCTGACTTCTTTACTGGACCAGGCAGGATAGAGTAAGTCGTCACGCATTCAGTGACTGGTTTTAAAAGTCTTCATGCTCCCCAACTGCCAGTGTCTTACTGGGAGAATACAGCACTGAAACCAAAATATAGCCAGGAAAAATGAGAACTGAAAGCTGGAAAGCTAAATTATGGGCCACAGCTGGGACACATGTGCTGCACTGATTTGAACGAATTGAACTGATGAGTGAAGAGGTGGGTCAGGTAACACCACCGCTGGGAATAGGCGGTCCTGTTCTTTCCTTTTGGGATGCATGACATTTAATTTGATTTGCCTTATGTTGTGTTGTTTTGTCATGTATCGCACACATTGTGGTTATTTTCATGTTCTATTGCTAAAATGTGCACTTTATATTAGGCCCATACTGAGTTATAACTTAAACAGACATATCTTTAAAAAAGGAAAGAAAAATGATGATGATGAGAGATGAACACTCTTAAAACAATTCATTACTCATTTTCCCTTTTAAAAAATGAATACTCCCCAAAAAGATTAACTGTGCTTCAAATCTGCTAAGTCCCGATTTGCTGTTTTGTCCTCAAGACATTTCTCTCCTCTGGTTGTAATCCGTCACTTTTTACAACTTTGTTCTTTCTGCCTGGATTCTCCACACACTGATGAACACTTAAACACCACCACCCACTTTCCCTGCCAGTTTGACACCTTGCGATGTTTGTTAGCGTCTCTCCTCCAGGCTTTGTCTGGAAATAGCAATTTATTGTCAATACAAAATGAGGTTAAATAAATGAGAGAATATGCAGATGGCAGAAATTACCATCATCTTTGCTTTTATGTGTTCATAGATGTTTTCAAGTTGTGTGTTGGTGCATGCATATGTTACTTCCAAGACTTATCTATGGTAAATCCATGAATACTTACACTAAAAAACGTTGTCAGGTTGATTCCACTAAACTAAACCTTTGTTAAGCACCTACAGAAAAACGACTGAACAATGTTAGCAACTGTAACTAGGAGCAAGAAGCCTGTCAAGCATTCAGAAGAGTGTGCATGAACCTGAAAATTCTCAGTCACTGATGACTTTATTTACAGCTGAATCCAACAAAGAGCATTTAATCTCCTAATAGGTTTGTCAGGGTTAGGCTACTCCTTATGGAGTTTTCATCTGTATCTGATAACCAGGCTGGAACAGAATACCTGGGCCCTATTTCAGGAAGCCGGTTTAGAGCAAAATCTGAGTAAGTATACCCTGAGTTAACGAAAACTCTGGGTTTTCGGTTTCACAAAGCGAGTTTAGATTAATTCTGAGCGAGTTACTATGACGACACACTCCGTGAAGCTAACCTGCCCCCTAGCAGGTTTACTTCAACTAACCCTGACGTTCTCCGCCTCTTTGTCAGAAACCTGACTGTAGGAAGTGTCAGACATGGCGTGCTCCTTCCTTGAAGAGCCAGTAGATGTTGAAGCCCAAATTCTCCGCAGAGCTCTCCGCCGGGAGAGAGTGATTAGAGCGCGTTCGGACATTTTATCATTTTCTGATGATTTCCTGTGTGAACGTTACCGTTTTTCATCACAATCTATAATTTATTTGAATAACATCCTCAGGCCATATATTACGCATGTGACACATCGCGGACATGCTCTCAGTTCTGTACATATTATTTGTATTGCACTTCGGTTTTTTGCAAACGGGAGCTTTCTGTATAATATTGGTGACGCTGAGCACGTTTCCAAGGCTACCGTCTGTCGGGCAGTCAGGAATGTTACAGTTGCACTGAAACGTCTCCTGTACTCGTTTGTGGTGTTCCCCGGTCATAGACCCACACGATTTATCAAAGAGGGATGCCACAAAATTGCAGGTAGCAGGATGAACAAAACTTAATTCATGATGTGGTGATATTTGAACTACTACTTAAATTTTACATTTATTTTCACGGTTCCCAGGCGTGATTGGCTGTACAGATGGCACTCACATTCCAATCATTGCTCCTTCAGTAAATGAAGGAGACTATGTGAACAGGAAGTCTTTCCACAGCATTAATGTACAGGTACATAGTTCCCTGTAGCATTTCAAACTAACAAATTATTTCATTATAGTAATGGATGCTAATTTGTGTTCTCTGCACTGTGAAGATCATATGTGATGCTGCCAACATTATCACAAATGTGGAAGCCAACTGCTCAGCCTCTGTGAGTGGTGGTGGAGGAGGACCCCCACCTGTTTTTCAGGCCTCCGCTTTTTTTCTGTTGGCTATAACGGGTCGCATATGAGCATACAGAGTAAGCAAATATGTACTTGTAATGTGCTCAGATAATTTCAATAAGTGCTTACAGAAAGAAAATTAATGTAGCCTCTAACTGCAATTGATTTACATCGGACAAACAGACCAAGCACTATGGCTCATAATACAATTACACCTTACCTGTTTGGACTATATTTTTATATTTCATTTTTACTTGCTGCCAGGAACATTTGGGGCCTGTTGGGTTGCACCTGCGCTCACATCACATCACAAAATAAAATGTATGAAATAAAAAATAAAATAAAATATAATAAAATAACGTGTTAAATGGGTGGAAATCCCTAGATCAATGTTTAAATTAACACTCACGCATTGACTCTGTCGGCTATGTTTTGCCATGCATGCTCCCTTTCTTTTGCAGCTGAGGCTGTGTTACTTTTTTTCCGCAAAATTTGCATGTTATCGCCCACCCCCGTGACATCACGCTCCAAAGCCCTATACTGCCATCAGAATTTCGGCCTCAAGCGCTGTAAAATACATTGACCGCGCCTTCTTTCCCTCCGTCTCCATGGTGACTCGCTTAATCTGTGCTCCACTAATCAGGGCTTTATGTATCCTCGTGCGCGCGCTTAACTTGGGGTTAAAGCAACTCCACGTTGATTGAACTAATTGCTATCAGCCTTTATGAAACCGAATATTCTGAGTTGGACAGTTCGGGGTTACTCAACCCTGAGTATCGTTTTTCACTCTGAGTTTTCTAAACCGGCTTCCTGAAATAGGGCCCTGGAGGTGAGTTGATTTTTAAAGCTAACTTTGACTTTCTGTGACTACTTTTGTTTAGCATGTGACTAAAATGCAACCAAGCCTCACCTTTTAGGGGTTCATTACTGACCTGGTGGATATGAAGAAATCAATTGTTCCAAAGGTAAGCAAACTTGAATACACAGACAGGCTGTATACCCATTTACCATGTGAGGTCCAAGGCCTGATGTTTCTGCAGTGATTCTTTGCAGAGCCCATGACGTAACCTACAAGTGGGTGATTACCAGGGACCAAGGAGCCAAGGACATACAGGCACTGATGTAATCTTAAAAAAAAACCCGGTTTTACTATACCCCAAAAAGGCCAAAATTATTACAAAAATTCAAAATGACAAAAACAAACTATTTTAAGAACCAAGTGGGTCCATAAAAGAGGTTAACAAAACTCTACTCAACAAACTCACCTGCCCAAATGAGAAACAGCTCCAGTTATATAGCAAATGAATAAACCATTGTATACAGTGGTCCCTCATTTATCGCAGGAGTTACGTTCCAAAAAAACCCAGCGATAGGTGAAAGAAGCCAACTTAATTTTTTACAATTATTATAGATGTTTTAAAGCTGTAAAACCCCTCACTACACACTTTATACACTTTTCTCAGACAGACATGAACATTTTCACACTTTTCTCTCTTGTTTAAACTCTCAAAGTTCAAACCTTCGTAGAAAAATAAGTCCAGTGTTATAGAATGAAACCAACAGCAGCTGCCTATTATGGTGAAAAACGTTTCATTGACATTGTTTTGTTTGTTGGGGAGAAAACTTACAAACATACAGTACTGCACTTCAGAGTCACACTGCTAGCGATCGAAGATTTATGTAAATTTGACAAGCTGAATGCGTTCTGTAACGTACAGGAGAAATGGGACGAGAACGAGATTGATTAAAAATGGTCTACAGCCAATCAGGACGCAGAGCACAATGAGCTGTTTAAAAAAATACAGCATGTAAAATGGCACAAATCTGTGAAAAGTGAACCGCTTTATAGCGAGGGACCACTGTACACCAAAGGTGAAAATTACAGAGATAACAGCTGACCCCCCACATGATCACAGTAGATGGTTCAGTCCATTTTATTGGCTTCCGTATTTAATCCAGCTTCACCCTCAGCCTTCTCTTTTACCCAAACCAGGAAGGACAGCCAGGTAACTTGAAAGAACAGAAATATAATTAATATAGCATATCCCCATATAAAATGACAAACAATGCAAAACAGATTCTATGCCACCACTCGGACTATCCGGTTGTTCAGTCTGACGTCACTAGCCGTGTCTGGGTCTAAACTCCGCTGCAGGTCCATATATCAAACGATCACTATGGCATTACTGAGAGTTGAAAAACTGTCTAAAGTCTTTCATCTTTAATAAAATGATCAGCGTTCTGCTCTACCAGGTGTAACAACTGAGTTTAACATCCAGGCATCCATGAAAACGGAATTTATGGCATTTAACGGAGTTAGAAGTTAGCAGGAAGTTAGCTCGCTAGCTTCTATCTAAATACAATATAGCATGTCCTGACTGCGGAGTTTTGGAAACAAATTAGAACGTACAGCTCTGTTATCACTTCCAACATAAATGAAGACAGAAAACTAAACAGCAGTGACGTTTGTAGGGTTACTGAAGTTTGGCTAGCTGGTATATAATGATGTGCTACGTGACCGCTAGCGACACAGCTATGTTAGCATAATATAAACAAGCTAACTTTTTTCCCACTCGATAAAAGTTAACGTGAGTGTTCTCGGTGGTCAGGAACAAATGTAATCGCATGGCAGGATGCTGTAAAAGGACCAAACTTCAGCCAGGAGAACAACTGAGATAATCCATCCACAATACGAGGTTAGTCATTCATATACTGCTGCATGGGCTGGGCTGTAGTTACATCCTAAGGTTTTAAAAACTGAGCTTAAATAAATGATTAGTGGTAATAAAAGCCGAGGGAGGTCAACAGGGATCACTGACTGTTTTAGGAGCTTTTTGAGATCAAATAGAAGAAAATACATAACATTAAACATGTTAACAACACAAAAGCCATATTAAACGCAGACTACTTTAGGCCCGGAAGTAGGATTCGTCACGTCATCACTGAACAACCGGATAGCTCACTGCTGTCACGCATTACAGAGAAGCTCAAAGTTTTGAGCTGGTTAAATTATGATCACAGAAGCTTTATATTACCCAAGTACTTCAATTGTGTGGTTGCATGCAGTCATGACACTGATGTTCAGTTCAGTTTTATTTCTATAGTGGCCAATCACAACAACAGTAACCTCAACACACTTTTTATTGTGTGACCCTACAATGATAAATAAATTGCCAGAATTTATCACAACAAGCTTTTCCACTTTTTCTGCATTCCCTTGTGTCTATTCAGCAATCCCCCTCCAGGAATTTGCTGACATCTGTGAGCCCTTATATTGATTATTATTCCTAATACTGACATGAATGTATGTTATTCTCTCTGATTATTTCATGATATGCAGCAAAAAAGTAGCCAGAAATTGACAGAAGGAGCAGCACTGAACAGACCAGAGGTGGCAAAAGTACAGATTTTCTTTACTTAAGTAGAAGTACAGATACCTGGTTTAAAAATACTCCAGTAAAAGTTAAAGTACTGAAACAACTTCTTTCAAGTAAATGTCTGAAATGTACTTAACTTACTTAAGTCTGAAATGTAAGATAGTAAAAAGTAGCCAATTGTAAACAATTCTACCAACCATTTTGGTACAACAGTAACTGAACATTGTGCTATATTAATATAATAATAAAATAATATCAGTACATGAGAATAATAATATTATTTGAATCTATATTCCAATTCTGTATGTACTCAGCTTGAATTTGTTACAGTGAAAGATAATAAAAAATAATTCTGTTGCCTACGTTGTAGAGGGTGACTTTGACTCCACAACTAAACAGTGAAATAAACAGTCGGGGTTACAGTGGGATTCAGCAGGTGAGAGAACACTAATATTGGTTGTAGTGGCTCAGTGAGGGGAAAAGAATCACAACTCAACCTTCATTTCTAATGTGAGCTTCAGTAGATTTTCTTAGTGTGCAGGATGTGATCAGCTGACCTGCAGCTCTTTACACAACTTAATTCATCGAGACGTCAGTAGATGTTTCACAGCTGTGTTGGCTAATGTCCATCCCCTACACAGTTTATACGGTCTTTATTTAGACCGTTTACAGTTGGTATAAAGTTGAAATTCACTGAATGAGTCTGTGCATTATCAGCTTAAATGCAAATGAAACTGTGCTACACTTGTTGTAACCTAACATGTGCATCACAGCCACTGTGTCCCAGCACAGCTTTACTGTGAACTCACCACAGTACTGCAGCTAACTGGTTTATCCTACACAAAACTATCCAGTGTTTTCATGTAAAATTTCAATAACACAATAAAGTTAGTAATCGCTAATAGCACCTGGACTTTTAGCATTCAACACATTGTGTGACAAACTGCACACAAACAGTTTGTGTGTTGAGTTGGGCTGCGTTTGAAATGACTTGACACTTAAAAAAATCTCATTCCCTTCATGTTTCATCCTCTTCTCTAGTGCTAGCTAGATGCTGAGGACCACAGGCACAACTTATGCACACACGGCCCTCCTTACTGCCGAGTATAAACTATTGATGAACCTTAAGTAATGATCCTGTTCGGAAAATGTAAGTAGAGTAAAGTACAGATACCTTAAAATTCTGTTTAAGTACAGTAATTAAGTAGTTGTACTTTGTTAATTACCACCTCTGGAACAGACCAATCACAGTAGTTGTGGGCTGCGTTGACGTGACATGCAGTTAAGCCTCTAGGGGGGTGCACGTCACATTTTATGTCCCAGGGCTCCAGATGGGTTAATGGTTACACTCATTTCTTTATCCTTTGCTTGCAAGGAGACAGATCTTCTTTTTATTTAAAAGTTATCTTAAGCAATAATTTTCCAGGCACATCTGCTTCACAGTACTCTTTTGTTCACTTTTGCATTAAGAAAGAATAAGGTGTCGGAGAAGAAGAAGTCGTTGCCTATTTATGTGCCGACACATAAGTCATTAAAAAGTGGTTGTACACATCAACGGATCATCATGAGAGATTAGAATTCAAGGGATCCTTCATGCTCATTGGCTAGCAACCTGTTAGTCACATGGTAGAGGATACCCTGCTTTATTGTCCTTTTGATGTTGGTGCCATAATTTTAAAATTTCTGGCCTTTTTACAGCTTTATTTGAAAGGGTACAGTGAAGAATGACAGGAAAAACATGCAGCAAATGGCCGCGTGTCAGACTCAAACCTAGGCGCTCTCAGACATGCAGTTTATGGTCACCTACTCATCCCAGTGGGTGCCATAATTTACAAAATAAACATCATACATTTAATATGACTTTCAACAAGCAGTTGAGACCGTCATTTCATCAGTTGCTAAACTCACAGAGTTATGGGGCCATTTTTCCTTCAACTTCCACTCTTGTCTATTACAAAGGATGAAGGTTTAAGGCATATTCACATTTAATCCCAGAAGCTACGTCCAGTTTTAAACACAGTTTCTCATATAAGCACACGTTGGTGATAGGAAGAGCTCCTAATCATCCTAGCTTGCCTAGTTCAATGCTTCATTATTGTTTTTGTTAAAAGGAACTTTATTATTATTTATAAAGAGTAATCGAAAGTCTCATTTCTATTTTATATATTTCTCATGCATAGTTTTATGGCTGTGTGAATACTTGTGTAAAACAGCAGAAATGAATGTGATTCCAAAAGAAATCTGGTGAGATGCAATATTGCATATTTTTCTTATGTGATTCATAACCAAAACCTTCAGTAACCCTGCCATGCAAAACATAAATAAATTAAAAAATCCTGTGTTTGTGCTGACTATGTACTGCTGCCAGGTTGTGGGGAGCCTCATTCTTATATTGGCAGTGGTATGTCTAATTATTTGACTAGTTCTTTATCCTGCTCAGCTCTGGGTACAATGAGTGGAATTTTTATATAGATAGATAGATTTTAAAATCTTTCTCTGTAAGGAGTGAAACGTGAAGATTTGCACAGCAAAGACACTTACCATTCTCTGAGGAGTCCACTCTGACATGTTGCAACTACCACCCTGACCTCCATTCACTGTGCTTTTAGTTGTGTCGTTTACCCGCTGCCTGCATCCACCTAAGTTTGAGTTTCAGACTCTGATGTCACTGTAGCCCCTGAAGGCTTTGTGTGTGTGTGTAATGTAAGTGTATGTGCAAGGGAAAATAGTATGTGTGCACTCAAGCTGTTCAGTGTCTCTATCTAGACTTCATTAGACAGTGATTTCTAATTTGCATCCAATGCTGGCCAGACTGATGCTTCTAGTTAATGTCATCTTGGTCAATTATATTTATATGCTTCCTATATTAAAATGGGATATTAAAATCTTTGGTAGCTCTGTGTATGTGTCTTTGTGCACATCTGTGTGTGCAGGTCAGCCATCACCACCGCAAGCTATAATGACTTCTTGCGACAAAACACATTCATCAGGGTGCTGAACTCAAGGCCAATCAGGCGGCTAATGACGCCTGTGGTGTAACGAGGAGCCGAGTAACAGTGACAAACTCGCAGGGCGACTGACCTTGACAACTTTATTCCAGTTGCTACTTTCACATACACACCTACACATATACACTCGCATCTTAGTAGACTCTCGCTCAAGGCAGAGAGCTGGTGTCACGGAGACCTCCTCTTGCTACCTGGTTTGTTTCATATCAAGGGTTGGCCCCCAAAGATCCACTGCTGCTCTGGGTTTGTGTGTCTGCTGGCCCTGCAAGTCTCACTTGTGCTGATATTTACATCTAGGGCTGCTCAATTAATCGAATTTTAATCACGATTACGATCTGGGCTTTCAACGATCATTAAAAATGACTGAGCCAATTATTAGCCCCTCCCTCATTTATCCGCGACACCTTAAAGGCCGGTCCGTGAAAATATTGTCGGGCATAAACCGGTCCGTGGCGCAAAAAAGGTTGGAGACCGCTGATTAAGAGGACCCGAGGGAAGCTCGGAAAGCTAAGCAGAAGTTATTTGGAGAGAAGAGTGACTGCCGTTGGTTGAAAAGAGAGTTAAAAAAAAAAAACTTCAGTGGTGTTGCACACTATTTTATATTATTTTTTTAAAGTCATTGTTAACCCTTTAAAGCCGGTCAGAGCAGCACGCTCCGTTTTGCGTAACTATTTTTAAATCCCTGTAGAACCTGAACCGTGTAAGCTAGCGCAATAATTTGTTTTGCATATGAAACTGGAGGAGTTGTACTTACATCTGATGCCATCAGCTTGTCCTCGGTCACGGTTTCGTTCCACATATAGCTTTGCAAAAATTGCATAAAAAGCGCTTGCAGGAACAAAAACATAATATTCCAGAAACAGGCTTTGCCGTTCCTATCAGCTGTTCGTAACACTTCCCACAGTGAAATGATGCACATGCTGTTTTCTTTGCAAATTTGCATCATAGGATTGTTTTTTGTTTTTCCTGCAGTATATAAAAATTGCTGTATCTCCAAAATAAAACTATGAAGACACTCAAAATAAATTTCCTGTGGTGGGAAACTATTTTTTGCAACTTTATTGTATTTAAAGTTTTGAGGGATAAACCTCTTAAATTTCTCCAAGTAGAAATATATGTAAACAAAACAAAAGCAATTTTCAATTTTTTTTGTAGTTTATTGCACTTTTTGCAATTTATGTAATTACTATGGACTTAATGCATACATATTATTAAAATATGGGCTATAACAGTTGTATTGATGTATAGCAACTTGAAATGCTCCCACAAATGGCACTACAACATGTAAAAAAATAATATAAGCTCTGGTGGACTTGGTTCTATAGTAGGTCTTAAAGGGTTAAATAAATATCGTCAAATAATCGTGATCTCAATTTCAGTGAAAATAATCGTGATTATCATTTTTGCCATAATCGAGCAGCCCTATTTACATCATCTGTAAGGATCAACCAAAGACATTTATACGAAAATAGATTATATTATGTTGGAGTGTATAAACATTCCTGATCAAGATAACATTGTTACTTTGTCATTACAACAACATAAATAGAGCAAGAGATTGTTAGTTGACATGCCATTACATCATGACCCAAAGGTTTTGTGTTCTTATATAATCATTGGATAGAAGATTGATACTTTATTGATTCCACAAGGAAATTGTTTGTTACAGCAGCATGAGTAAAAAGAACAGTCTACAAAACAGCAACAACCATGATAAAAACATAGGAAAGTAAGAAGTTTTTAGAAAGAAATTCAAATTGCATTAACCGGCATCTCTGGCACTGATACTGATCCCCCAGCAGACAACAGCAAAACAGATGGCACTACCGCAGACTGGTAGAAGATCTCTGACATTTTGCTGAATACATTAAAGGACCTGAGCTTCCTTAGAAAGTACATTCTGCTCATCCTGTGCTGGGAGGTTAGGGTTAGCATCTGTGTTGGTCCTCCAGTCCAGTCTGTCATTCAGGTAAACGCCCAGGTGCCCGTCCACTGTTTCTTCGCCCATGATGTTGATGGGCCTAGTCACAGCTTTTTCCACACCATCTATTTTGTCTTGCTGGCATTCAGAAGAAGGTGATTTCTTCTGGACCACTCCATGAAGTTCTCATTGGCTCCAACTCCTGCTCACCCTCAATACACCCAACCACTGCAGAGAGCTTCAGGTGGCATGTTTCACTGTTGTACTGGAAATCTGAGGAATGGAGACAGGACTGTGTAGTTTTTGATTTCTGATTAACTTTGTTGGTTTTATGATGACTTTCAGTTTAGTGATATTATTGTTTTAGGGTTCTGTCTTGATTGTCATCTCCCCAGTCTTTCCATGTTTTGCTATCTATGTCTTTATACTGTAGTAATTCTGTGTTCCTCCAAATCTGGTTTCTTTATGCTTAGCATTTGAGTTTCATGTTTCAAGGTGTACTTCTGTTTTAATTTAGTTTTGTGCCATTAAATTTAGCATTGTAATGGGTAAGTCCAGCAATTGTTGAAAATCCATGCCATTTAGGAAAACAGCACCAACTTTACAGACACCATGCTATTACAGTTTTTTCTGATGGCTTTAACCCTAACTGTGATTCTTATAGCACAATTCCTAAAATTATTAATACTTAAAGCAAAACCACTCACTGAGTTTGCAAAAACTAAAAGCACAAACACTGCTTTGCACTCAGTTTGCAATTTTGTAGCACACACTTTGCAAAACTGTAGGCACAATTCACTGCACAACACTCTTTTTGCAGAACTTTAAACACAACTCACTGCTTACACTCAATTACCAAATTTCCAACACACTCCTAGCAAAATTATACACATGTATGTGTAACCCAGTTCCTAAAATCATCTCAAACAAAAAGAGAAGAAAAATTAAAACATTTAATGTTCATTGTCCTGTTCTTACTGTCCCTGTTAATGAAAGTGAAATGAGATCAAAATATTTATTTAAACATAGAAGGAACGCAGATTATATATGATATGCTCTGGTCAAACAAGGGTTAAGTTTTCTCAGAGGGTTGATGAGCTCTGATGAGAGCCTATTGTTTTATTCCACTCCTCGCATGTCAGCCAATCGGTGAAGCTCTAGGCAGCTCTTGTCCCTCCTTAGTACCAGCTCCCAAGTTTTCAGTCTCTTGCTTCTACAGCCGAACAGAGCAGACGGACTAAAACTTTTGTTATCGGTAAGCTGGAGAAAGTAACCTCTAACGAGTTAAAAAAAAATACGATCTAAACTGATATTTTTCACAAATTATGTATTTGCACTTGTTGTTGTCAAGGGCAGAGCGAAACCGGAAGGTTTACTGAGCTGTGGCTCCACGTAAATGCTGAGCATCCACTCGACGGCGGTAAGCTAAATGTGGCTAATCAGACACGTGATGTGTGGAGTGTGGGTACAGTTGTTCGATGTCTCTGAAACGCACTGTTGTTATGCTAGTTAGATCATTAACTAAGTCATTAACATGTGAAAAGCTGTAAATTGTTAAAGCAGCTAAAAATAACTTTGAGAGATAATTGTAAGCAGACTTTAACCTGCTTCCTGTTTAAATTTTGATGTCAATCAGTTGTTTTACAATACTCAGTATTGAACACTTGGAGGTAATTTTTAGTGTATTTCCACTTGTACTAGTAGGCCTATGGTACAAGCGGAATTAAGCACGTCTATTTTAATACTCCTATTTGTGGACTGAGTCCTTGTGTTTACGTGTTATTGAAATTGATTATTTGCACTTTGTTCAATTTCTGATAAGCATTTGCATATTATTCCATTTCTTAAAAGGGGTAATATGCTTATTTATTTGTGATTAGATATATATGTACAGTGAGTTATTTTGATGGATGTAATTAATGTTTACAATGAAAGTGAATCATATGGTGACTATAATTCCTGAATGTTTGCAACCTTGTAGATAATCTTTAATGTTACTGCAGGTTACAAATAAGTATTGAACCTTGATACTGTGAAATTTTGGATATTGATACTTTGGCCTTTGAAACTTGATATTTTAATGTTGTACAACATGACTGAGTTGATGATGATTGAATTGATGATAGCTGATCTGAATAGTAGTTACTGCACTGTGACACTACCTTAGGTTAATTTGTGAGAGTCATCCTTAAAGGGTACGTGACATATATTTGGCCATTGTTTATAGGTCAGGTTTTTATATGGGACGAATCCAAAGACCAGGTCAGCAATTCCAGAACCCAGAGTGTTCCAGTGTTCACTGGATGGCGAGCCAACCCAAGATCCTAGGAGACGATATACATATACACGCACACTCATTTGCACATTGATGGACTACAATCCTCTACTGTACAAGTAGTACGGTAGGACAGACAATCACCCACACACTCTGCTATTGGAATACACCTGTTTGTCACGGGCCCCACCGGTACCATTTGGACTTAAAGACTAATTCTTTTACTTGTGTGCACAAATTTTATTTAACTCTATTTTTTTTGCTACTTTGGGGGAAATTTATATACTTGACATTCTGTTAAAACCTGTTGTGATACTGTGTTGTTTACAAATTTATTTTACAAGGCTTAACATCACTAAAGTATTTTTAAAAGCCACACAACTGTGTTTGTCTGGTTTCTCTGCCATTCGTGTGCCAGAGCTCTAAGAGTCGTTCTCAGTCTTCTGATACTAGCCCAAATTACTTAGTACCTTAGTAATTATCCATTGGTACTTTATGTAACTCCACGTAAGTGCTACATATGGCTATCATTAACACTATTTTGCCAACTGTCTGGCACACTGTCACATGTGAAAACTGTTTTAGATAATTAGTCCACTTTGCAATCAGTCTAAGCACTATAAACAGGCCACAGGTAAGCTGTCTATGTGGAGTACAATGGAAGGAGCAGTAAGAGTGAGAAGAGTGAGAATCAGAGGAGGCCGAGGGAGAGGATGTGGAGGTGAAGAAGTTGGAGGAAGAGGACGTGGAGGTGAAGAAGCAAGAGGGTTAGAGGAAGTTAGAGGAAGAGGACAAGGAGGAGCAAGAAGAGGACAAGGAGGAGAAAGAGGAAGGGTAAGAAAAGTAAGAAACAGAATAACTGATGACATCAGAGCTACAATAGTGGACCATGTCATCAACCATGGGATGACCCTGAGGGAAGCTGGCCAACGGGTTCAGCCTAAACTGAGCCGCTACACTGTGGCAAGTATCATTAGGACATTTCGAAATGAGAATCGGTAAGGACTTCGTAGCACTGCCATACTCTAATGAGAAACACAACAGTACCATACATGCAAAAATACCGAAATTGTTACTTTACAGAATTGCTAGACGTCCAGATGTTGGGGGCAGAGGCAGAATGTTCACTTCAGAGCAAGAGACCCATATAGTGAACATGGTGATTGCCAATAATGCAATAAGACTGCGCGAAATACAGCAGCGCATAATTGATAATGACACCATCTTTCAAAATATGCGCAGTGCAAGCATTTCTGCACTAAGTCGTGTACTTGCGCGCCACAGAATAAGAATGAAGCAAATTTACAGAGTTCCTTTCGAGAGAAACACAGAACGTGTAAAGCAACTGCGATATGACTATGTGCAGGTAAACTAGTGTCATTGGTTCTGAATTTGGAAGTGCATACTGTAGTACTGTGCATGGGCCCGATGTGTTGCATTTTTTTTTGTCTTGTCCAGAGAGTGATGGAACTAGAAGCAGATGCAATGGGACATGAGCTACTTTTTGTAGATGAGGCCGGTTGTAACCTCAGTAAAACCAGGAGACGTGGCAGGAACATTATTGGACACCGTGCCATCATCAATGTCCCAGGACAACGTGGTGGTAACATAACCATGTGTGCAGCTATAAGCCAAAATGGTGTTGTTCACCATCATGCAACCATAGGCCCATACAACACTGCACACATTACTGCATTCTTGGACACCTTGCATGACATGCTCACTGTTCAGAGACCAGAGCAGACCCGATATGTCATCATATGGGACAATGTTAGTTTCCATGGGGCTGCTTTGGTCCGCAACTGGTTTACAGACCAGCCATCCTTCATGGCACTAAACCTCCCTCCATACTCTCCATTCTTAAATCCCATCGAGGAGTTCTCTGCCTGGCGCTGGAAAGTGTACGACCGTCATCCTCATCAACAGGTAGCCCTTTTACAGGCAATGGAGGAGGCATGTGGAGATATTGACCAGGCATCATGTCAGGCCTGGATACGGCATTCAAGGAGATATTTTCCCCTTGGACTGAAGGATATCGCATGCGATGTGGACGAAATTTTGTGGCCGGACCCAGAAAGACGACATGATGTAGGCTGATTGTCTTTTTTTTCCTTTTTTTTGTGAAATTCCTATTTTGTGTTCTGACTTTGTCTTAGTTTTGATGAGTGTGAATAAACACCAATACTTGAAGTTTGGATCCTTGTATGTTTACATGATACTATGACAAAAGTGTGACCTCAAATTGACATCTATAGACAGAGAAAGCAAAAGCCAGATGTGTTTGGTATTCATACCATCAGTGTGCAGTTGGCGCATTGTGTGCTTAGTAGATGATGGCTTGTGTATACTGTTTGATACGAAAACACCATTTTTACGAAGGTGTGAAGAGTTAACCCTTTAAGACCTACCATAGAACCAAGTCCACCAGAGCTTATATTATATTTTTACATGGTGTGGTGCCATTTTTGGGAGCATTTCAAGTTGCTATACATCAATACAACCATTATAGTCCAAATTTTAATAATATGTATGCATTAAGTGCATAGAAATTACATAAATTGCAAGAAAGTGCAATAAACTACAAAAAAATTGAAAATCGTTTTTGTTTTTTTAACATATATGTCTAGTTAGAGAAATTTAAGAGGCTTATCCCTCAAAACTGTAAATGCAAAAAAGTTGCACAAAATAGTTTCCCACCACAGGAAATTTATTTTGAGTGTCTTTATAGTTTTATTTTTAAAATACACCAATTTTCATATACTGCAGGAAAAACGAAAATAAATATTATAGTGCAAATTTGCAAAAAAAGCAGTATATGCATCAAAATAAACTATTTCCAGCAGTGCAATTTTAGTTCTAAGTATCCCAGAAACAACACAGAAAGTCATAAAGTCAAACATAACTTTTAAAAACACCAGTATAGGCTCGTGAGACCCTGATGGTAAAAAACTACATTTCTGCGAAAATGACGTCACTTCCGGTTTCGGGCAGGTAATGGCGGACATGCGAAAGTTCGCGCTGACATCTATTCCAACATAGGAAGTGTTACGAACAGCTGATCAGATCGGCAAAGCCTGTTGCTGGAATATTATGTTTTTGTTCCTGCAAGCGTTTTTTATGCAGTTTTTGCAAAGCTATATGTGGAAGGAAACTGTGACCTAGGACAAGCTGAGTGGATAAGATGTAAGTACAACTTCTCCAGTTTCATATGCAAACAAAATTATTGCGCTAGCTTATGTGGTTGCAGTTCTTCCGGGATTTAAAAATTGTTACGCAAAACAGAGCGTGCCCGCTCCGACCGGTTTTAAAGGGTTAATCTAGCTGTGTTCGCTTTTGCAAGAGAACTACAATGTTTTGATAATTGGGTGACAGGTTTTCTTATTTGTGTGTAGAGTTTTGCAAAAATAGCCAATAGTTACAAAAAACGTGCTTAAGCAATCAGAAAAAACTGTAATAAAAAAGAACAAACAAAAACATTCCAATGATCACATTGCTACGCAAAATTTGATGAGATTTGGTTACCTTAATGCCAAAAGGATAATTCAGGAGACTCATATGTAAGTTGTAGGACTATTTATATGGTTTTACTTGGTACCAGGAAGAAACTGCACAACCACACAGAGCCACAATAATTCTGAGGCTGTCCTTCTAGTATTTGCTTACTTTAAGTCCAATCCAACTTAATTTATAGAGCACTTTGAAAACAACATGGTTGACCAAAGTACTTCCCAAAGAATGATGATAAAAGTTAAAAATAAATACTAAAACATGAATAAAACAGACAATAAAATTAACAAAATAAAGAAGATTAAAAGTGACAAAAAACTGACTAATACGGATTAGAAGCTGACTGGTGCTACACCTAAACTGCCTTGAAGAAAAGGTGGGTTTTTAAAAGTGATTTAAAAATCTCAAGTGTAGGGGTCAGCCTAATATGGACAACTTATACCATAATTCGGGGGCCACAACAGCAAAAGCTCGGTCCCCCCAGTGTTTCAGTCTCCACGTGGGGACAGCTAAGAGCGACTGGTCAGTTAATCTGAGAGAAGTATGTGCTCATGCATGTCCCTGTCTGCAGGCGAGCAGCATTCTCGACCATTTGTAAGCGGGATAGTGAGGCCTGATCAATACCAACAATAATCAAGGCGAGTGGTCACAAATGCATGTAAAACTCTCTCAAAAAGTCAGAAAAAGAGATGAAAGGTTTGACTGACTCAGCTGAAAAAAAGCTGTTTCTCACCACTAGGTGCTTGGTTGTAGGTAGAGAGAAGAAGAAAAAGCAACATACACAGTGCAATGGTGTTCTTTATGCTGGGTGCATGCAAGAAACCCTTCACAGACTTGTATTCAGAATGTGATTACTGACTCAGCATACCTGCCAATCAAAGCAGCCATCGCTATCATTATACTGCTAACTTAAAAGTAGCCATCTAAATGAACCAAAGTACAAAAAAAAAAAAAGAAAAAAAAAAGAACTGTTTACCATAAATTCATTTCATTTGCATGCCCAGTAAATATTATATATATTTTGCAATCAAATCCTGAATATATAGAATGATTGTCTGAATACATGAATATATGGAATGAAACTTGAATACATAGAATGAACTTCTGAATATATAAAATGAAACTAGAAAATATGGAATGAAACTTGAATGCATAAAATGAAACTTGAATGCATAGAATGAAACTTGAATGCATAGAATGAAACTAGAATATATGCAATGAAACTTGAATACATATAATGAAACTAGAATATATGCAATGAAACTTGAATATATGGAATGAAACATGAATACAAAGAATGAAACTTGAATATATGGAATGAAACATGAATAAAATGAAACTTGAATATATGGGATGAAACTTGAATATATGGGATGATCTTCTGAATATATGGGATGATCTTCTGAATATATGGAATGACACTTGACGTCACGGAGGTACTTGTGCCATCTAGTGCTTTCCTTGTTTGTAGCTGCGAGGAGTGCCAGTATGAGCCAGTCCACACGGAATCTTGCGGTTCAAATTCTAAGTAATGAGGAGCTAATTAACACCCTGGCAAATGCATGTTCTGGCCAACCTAATATTAGTACTAGTATACCGCATCGTACTACTGATGAAGAAATTTATTCACTGTTTTATCGTGGAAGACCAAATGCAGTGAACCTCACTGGTCAGATAGCACCTGGTTATCCAGCTAACCTTATGGAGAACACGCCTTCCACATTACAGGAGTCCCCCACAACGGGTCCCATCTACAATCTTAGACCTTTTACTCAAAAGGGCCCAAGGCAGAAGAGGTAAGAACAGAACTAAATGCATTGAAATTACTAGTGGAAGGTTAGTAATTGCCCATAGGTTTCATTTGCTCAACGAAGCTAAGTAAACAAAAATATTACAAAAAACAAAACAAAAAAACTGTTCAATAGACTGACAGCATGTCGATGTGGAGACTAAACTGTGCACAACAGTTAATTTGTTTAATTGTGGAAACATGCGATTTCACACCCCGTAAGCTTAATCTGCAAACATTTTGTAAAAGCAAAGCACATCATTCAGTTGTTACAATACATTTTTTGGCAATATATAATTTAATGAAACTTTTTTTAAAGCAACAAAATGTATAATTTAAGAGATTTTTTTATGTGGTTAAGTTGTTAAGTTTCTTCACCCACCCATCCCACTATCTTCCATCATGTATCCATCAATTAATCCATCCATTCTCTTCCACTTAGCCAATTCAGGATTCCAACAGCCTATACTAGGTACCATGAGGCTAGAGGGTGTTTATTAATGCAAATTGGACATGTGTACAGCATGGTGTTTTTTTGTTTTTTTTTTAATTAAATGTACTTCATTGATCAGAGAAGTGTGAGTATATTACATGCAGAAATGTTTACTTTGCCTTTATCCTCTATTAGGTTTCCAGCACAGCTAAGCAGGTCACATTCTGTGGCTCAGTCTTTCACCAAAGAAGCGATTCTCTTGCCAGACCATCTTACTGCACATGTGCCAAGGCGTAACAAAAACGCTTGGCTTTTTGAAAATGGACATATAAAATATGCACTGGAGTTTAGCTGTGACTGGGACTCAAAGTAATGCAGCCAATAAGGACTGCCTTCCAGCCAGTTGTGGAAGGATGCAGGTAAGCTTTAGATCCTTTTTCATAAAAAGATTTGTTTTTGTTACTTAGATTATTAAAGGTCAACTTTGGGTATTTCCAAAAATGATCTGGAAGCACTGATCAGATGACTGGATTGATATCTTTTAGAGTTAACAAAAATGAAACCTTTTAATGTACTGTATTGTATTGTAGTCTGTTAGCCTTAACAAAACTTTCATATACACTGTTTTCTTCTTCCCTAGGCTACAGATTTTGCTGGCATGCCACACCAAACTAGTTGAGCCATCACTCACTTCCAAACAGACTTTGAATGGAGACCTTCAAAGGTTAAACTACTGTTCTTTGTGTTGTCACAGTTGAAATTTTTAAAGAAGTTACCTCAGCCATTCCCATTGTTAACACACAGTCCATGTCTGTTGATGATGAGGTCATCTGGTGTGTTGCTACCCAAGATGTTTGTACTGTTGAATCTTCCATCTCTGCTGACACCCTCAAAATGTCCACCAATCCTTCTGTCATTGCTACTGATGAGGATAAGCCTTACTCCAGTGGAACATCTGCCAGACAGCACACCTGGCTTATCAGTGGGTTCTTCTGCCAGTGTTACTGGTGACACACGTGTCTTCTCTAGTAACACCTCCAGTGTGTCCAAAGGACCTACCCAGCCTACAGGTATGTGTTTTGTACATGTTTGTATCTTTTAATCTTTTGAGCTATATTGTGCAAAAGTCATGAGCCACCCCTCCTTTCTTTGTATTTTGCTGGGAAAAAAAGGAAATAAGTGCATTGATTTACTGCAGTCTACAAAATGATGTCTACAAACAGACATGGAAGCACAGTACATTAGGGTAGAACAAAACTTGTAGAATTTTAATGAGCTTAAAATTCAAAATGTGATATGAGCTACTTTAGGCTTCAACACAGCTTGAACTCTCTTAAGCAAGCTTTCCTGATGGTGATGTCTTCTTTTTATTGAATTTCTTTAAGCATGGTTCAGGAAAAGTTTTCCAGGCTTTTTGTTCTGTTCTCTGTCAAGATGATCCCACAAAACTTTAATAATGCTGAGGCCAATAAATAATTTACAAAACATTCTGGCTTTGCAGTACATATCTTGGCCTGTTTGAGGAAGAATACCTGTCAGATGACCCCGACCTCCAAGAAGCCATTTCAACGTCTTTAGACTCAAGTGCAAGTGAAAGGTCAGTACAACAAAAACTTTTACTTGTCATGTTGAAAGGTCAACATATTAACCATTATTTGATATTTGTTGCAGAAAAGGAGTCACCGGCTGTCTAGTTTTGAATTAGTTTGAATAAGCAAACTACAACCTGCAATTTCTGTTGTCCTTTGAAGATTACCAAGGCTATCAAATTAATTATATTTTATTTGATATATGTTTTGGTTTATGTTCACTTTTTTTGAATGGAGGTTGGTTGTCAGTGTTGGATCTTGTTTTTTTCATGTTCTACTTGTATTTATACTATTTATAAATACTAGTGTATTTATGACAAGATAAAAATTTAAACTTATCTTTTTTCCATTATCACAAATATTCTTGATTTGTATCTCTTTTATGATAAATATCAATTACAGTCTTAAGGATGGTACATCATTATTCTGTTGGTGGGTTATTGCCATTGAGACTAGCATATTTCTTTACTGTGTGTGTGTGTGTGTGTGTGTGTGTGTGTGTGTGTGTGTGTGTGTGTGTGTGTGTGTGTGTGTGTGTGTGTGTGTTTCAGTGACGTCCAGAGCTTAGAGAGAATCTTGGAGCAGATTGTTACTTATTGAGTAAATAATGACAGCACTACACACTTCAACATCATAAGGCGAAATGTGTGGGATGGAGCATCCAGAGCCACGGGCACATGGGCAGATCCAATTTTTCACCAGAGAATAAAATATTTGTGAAGTTTACTGTTGACAATGGAGGACCTACTCGGGAGTTCTTCGACTTTGCCTCCGTGAAGTCAAGGACAAGCTTGGCATCTTTGAAGGTCCACCCAATGCTAAAGTTCTTACGTGCAACTCTAAAGGTGCTTATGATTTAATTAATTGTTGCCATTTGATTTATTTTACATCAATACATTATACATCAATTGGTTTGTGATTACATGTACGAGTTTAGTATCTCATACAGTTAACTAAACACATTTTTTTGGCAATGATAGAATTTTTGTACTACCATCTCTGCTTTGATTGAAAGGTTTGAAACAGTACTGCATATTTAGAAATTCTGGCCATTTTTATACATGCTCTCTCATTTTCAAATGTGATTTCAGTTTGACTTCAGTGTATTAACTAGAGATGGACCGATCCGATATTACGTATCGGTATCGGTCTGATACTGACCTAAATTACTGGATCGGATATCGGAGAAAAATAAAAAATGTAATCCGATCCATTAAATATCACGAAAGCACCTCACAAAACTTGCAACACGCCGTAACTCACCTCAGAACGTTAGCACGTCGGAGCAGTATGCATCATGTGATAGAGCGGCTGTGGCATGCGGGACCTGTGGTCTGGATAGCATTTGGAGCTTCGCTAGCAACCTGGCATTTCATCTCCGACAAAGTTATCCCAAGAGAAGTAAAGCAAGTGTGTAAGTCCATCTCTGAATGTTTGTAAAGCATTCCTGCGTTAAGCTTAACAAGCGACTGCCTCTTCTTGCTGCTACTTCAATCATGAAACTGCTTAATGATCAGCTGATCGGCTTTTCTGTCGCGACTCTGTCTCTCTTCTTTGTTTTTGGCCCACTTTGCACCAGAAAGAGGAAACCGGCGGCTGAACAACAGCAACACGTTTAAGCTTGATAAGCTGTTGTTAGAATTTATTTAATCTTACTTTCTACACCAGGATCCTTTTCTACGCAACTGACGGCTGGTAACTGTGCAGGGGCGGATCTAGCAAAGTTTAGCCAGGGGGGCCGATAGGGCATTAACAGGGAAAAGGGGCACAAAGACATACTTTTCTTTCTTATTCTCATTTAAAATCAGAATCAGAATACTTTATTCATCCCGAGGGAAATTAGGGTTACAGCAGGCAGCACGCTAATGGTGCATGCGCACTTACAAAGGAACCTTCTGACCAACTTTACACAAACATCACATTGGGCAGACATGTCAGAAGGTAGGCTGATAGGAAAAAAACAACGAAAATACACTACATGAGGTAAGAGGAGGAGAAAAAAAACTCCACTCAGACTTAGCTCCTAGTGGGAGAACAGTTTGATAACAGAAAAAAAAAAAAAAAAAAAACACCTCAGCACAAAAGCACATGACTATCAATACACCATAGAAACACAGGACAAGCAACAATTGAATGTCTAGCTTTTAATAAATAATTATCTGAATCTTACACCCAAGTTTTAATCTGATGTAAAATGTATAGAAGTCCATTACTGTATATAGTAACTGTTAAGTCTGATATACCCTAGTAAGCTATAGTACATTTTCCTTTGGGAAGGTACCATCTGTGCAGTCTGCAATTTTGTTGAAGAAAGATGTTGAATCTATTTAATATTTCTTGAAAAATAATTGATTTCTGTGCATTTTTTTTTTTCACACTGCATCAAATTAAGGTTGATTACGTCGATTAAGCATCATGGGGTGGTTCCCTATTTTTTATTTATTTATTTTTGTTGTTGCTGGGAGTTGGAACCCTATTAGTTAGGTTGCTTAATATTTAAGCTAAGTACTCTTTAAAATACCAGAATAGGGAGGATGGTGTAGGTTTAAGTTTATTAGATTGATCAGTATTGCTGAACTATGAAATATTTGTTTTTTGCATACAGGTATAACAGAATAGCTTTAGTGTAGTTGTTGTTTTAAACTTGAGTATGAACTTATACAAAATGCAGCAAGATATTTAAAAAAACAGTTTTGTTGATTAAAAAAAAACACTATATCGGATTCATATCGGTATCGGCAGATATCCAAATTTATGATATCGGTATCGGACATAAAAAAGTGGTATCGTGCTATCTCTAGTATTAACAAGATAAATAAATAACAGGATAAATAGGAGGATAACTAAATAAATAAATTATTACCAATCCTGTGTACTGAGTACAAATAATAGGCTATTTCTGCATCCATGTACGCTTAATATGTTGTGGTCTCCACTAAATTCTTTTTTGACATTATGGTTTCACTGCAGCTTATGGGGATAGGTTAATTGGATAATCCAAATTGCCACTAGGTGTGAATTTGCGAGTGAATGTGAGTGCGAATGGTTGTCTGTCCCTGTGTGTTGGCCCTGCGACAGACTGGCGACCTGTCCAGGGTGTACCCCGCCTCTCGCCCTATGACAGCTGGGATAGGCTCAAGCGCCCCCCCGCGACCCTGAAAAAAGGATAAGCGGAAGTGAATGGATGAATGGATGGATGGTTTCACTGTATAGACTATATTAGCTTCAGGTGTGCCTTTCAAATTAAAGCTTAATTTTAAAAATATACATGTTTCACTTTTGCTTTAATCTTTTGGTAATTTAATGTATTTGTACACCAGTAGTCTTAGTCAGAATCTCATTTTCATCTTGTATTTTTCTATCTTATAGTTGAAAATGATGTCTCTTTGGAAGCGTTGAGGGAGATTAAAAATGCTCCAAAAGCTCCAACAGCACAAACATAGCACAGAGGTCCAGTTTAGCTGAAGCTACAACCACTTGTGTCACCTGTCAGTCAGAGAGGCCACAAAGAGGCTTCTGGAGGAGGTAAAACAGCTACGCCTCCAAAATGCCGAGAAGGACAGACGGATCATGGATCTCGAGCGGCGGGTGGATGAGCTGGAGCAGTACACCCGTACGAACGACGTGGTCATCAGCCGTATTAAAATCGAGCGCGCGGTGGCCGGGAACATCGGGGAGCCCAGCGACGAGGAGACCCGCTCGGTGGAGCAACAGGTGGCGTCCTTCCTCCAAAGCAAGGGAATAGAGATGGACCTGGAGCACATAGAAGCATGTCACTCACTGCCCAGGAGGAGTGACAGACCGCCGGCCGTCGTAATGAGATTTGTCAATCGGAAGAACAAGGTCGCACTGCTGAAACGAGGACGCAAACGAAAGGCACGGACGTTTTCATTAATGAGCATCTGACACGAAAAAACGCAGACATCGCGAGGAAGGCAAGGCAACTGAAGAAGAACGGTAAAATACAACATACATGGGTAACAAACTGTAAGATTTTCATTAAGCTAAACGGGACACCAGAAGAGGCAAAAGTACTGATAGTGAGGAACATGGAGGATCTGGACAAGTATAACTGACACCAATGTATCAATTACACCAGGAAATGACATGGACACGTTGAAATTAGTTCTTCAACAGAAAGTAATTGATCTAGATTGTGAATATAAGGAGCATAATATAATAGATCCAGAAATAGATTCTGAAAGTAACTTTCTCTCTATTTTTGTTAAAAATTGTAATTATTTCACTCAGGAACAATATGAAAAAGAAATTAACCTAGACGGGAAGCTCTCATTAATTCACTTTAACAGCAGAAGTATGTACTCTAATTTTGATTTCATTAAGGACTATTTGCAACAATTTTCTCGCCCCTTTAGTATTATAGCCATCACTGAAACTTGGTTCAATGTCGATAAAGGAATAGATTTTTGTTTGAATGGATATGATTTAAAATACATGAATAGATTAAATAAGGCGGGCGGTGGGGTTGCTATATATGTTCATAACTCTATAAAATATAATGTTGTAACAACTATGTCTATGGCTATTGATGGAATTTTGGAATGTTTGACTATTGAGATTATGAATGAAAAAAAAAAAAAGTTATAATAAGTTGCATATATCGGACACCCAGTTCAAGTATTGACACTTTTAATGAATGGATAGAAAAAATGTTCGCTTCGGTGAACCAAAAAATTACTATTTATCTGTGGTGATTTTAATATTGATTTGCTAAATCCAACAAGGTAAAAGCCATTGATGACTTTACTGACACGATGTACAGCTTATCACTATATCCAACAATAACAAAGCCAAGCAGAATAACATCCCATAGCGCCACTATTATTGACAATATTTTTACTAATGTCATGGATTTCCAAATTAATAGTGGCCTGCTTGTCTGTGATATAACTGACCACTTACCAGTTTTTACTTTGTGTGACTGTGATTTAAAAAAAAAAAAAAAAAAAAAAAATAGATACCAAGATCATGATAGCAAAGCGAACAATAAATGAAGAAGCAATTCATGCCTTAAAATTTCGATTTAGCACAACAAGATTGGAGTTCGGTGTGTGAAGAGTCAGATGAGGACAAGGCTTATGATAATTTTCTAGATATTTTTACTATGTGGTACAATAAACATTGTCCTGTAAACGAACACATGACAAAGAAAAGATAAAAAGTCCTTGGCTCACAAAAGGAATTATTAATGCTTGCAAAAAGAAAAACAATCTGTATAAACAGTTTATCAAAGTAAAAACAAAAGTGGAACAAAGATATAAAGCATATAGAAATAAATTGACTGCTATTATAAGAACGAGCAAACAACTTTATTATAGAAGATTATATGGAAATAAAAATATAAAAGGAACTTGGCATGTGTTAAACAACTTAATTAAACAAGGATCTTCTGGAACATCATATCCTGAATATTTTACTGATGCAAATGGTGAAAATCACAACATGAGTAATATTGTCGATGGGTTCAATAAATTCTTCATAAATGTTGGCCCTGAACTAGCAGCGGACATCCCGTGTCATAAAAATGAAAATATCAGTAATATAAAATCAAATCCCTTTTCACTGTTCCTCTCAGCTACAAATGAGCAAGAACTAATAAATATCACATTAAAATGTAAACGTAAGTCTTCAATGGATTATCAAAACATAAATATGTCTGTAGTTAAACAGGTTATTCTGAATATTGCTAGTCCCTTAACATATATCTGTAATTTATCATTTCAGTCCGGTTGTTTTCAAAAAGTATCATAGTCCCCGTGCCCCGCTGGTCAATCCTCTATTGGGCAATATGTTTGTGGTTTGTTTGCTCTCTCTCTCACTCTCTCTCTCGCCACGGCGATGCTCACTGCGGGCTCCCGCTGCTGGCCCACACACCTGCTCATCACCACACTGGCCGCTGATCCCAGCTGATTACTGCACTACTTAGATGGCGAGTCTGCACTAGTCTTCGCTGGATCGTTGAGCTATCAGTGTCAGTTAGACTTGTGTTTCTGCTAACCTGTACTTTGAGAATTTCTTATAATTATCCTGCTAACCCGACGTTTTGTGTGTAGATCGTTTTTGGAACCCGATGCGGAGAGGAGTGATTGAGGGGGAACGTTTTTGTACAGAAAGTGTGGAACACCCTTCTCCCAACCCTGTTTCCCACGGACCCTGGCGACCCGGACCCGTTTCCCCTGCACGTTGTATATAGCCACTTGGTGTATGTGTTCACTGTAAATAAACGCACTGTCCTTCGCTTAAAGGAAAACCCTGGCCTGCGCCTCTTTCGGAAACCTTATCAAAAAAAAAAAAATTGCGAAAGTAATACCACTATATAAAAGTAATGACAAACACAGTTTTACCAATTATAGGCCTATTTCTCTACTGCCTCAATTCTCAAAAATTCTAGAAAAACTTTTTAATTCCATCCATCCATCCATTCGCTTCCGCTTATCCTTTTCAGGGTCGCGGGGGGCGCTGGAGCCTATCCCAGCTGTCATAGGGCGAGAGGCGGGGTACACCCTGGACAGACCAATTATTGGTTTTTTTTCCCTTTCCTTTGTTTTTAAGCCTAGCCCCATTACTACAGAATATTATTTCCTTCGTCTGGGTGCTGGAAATACACAAGTAAAGTGTTCTGTGTTCCTACTTTTTATGCACTTTGTGTTTTTAAAAAAAGAGTCTAAAGAGTTTAAAATGTATAACATATTTTATTTAATGAACGAATCATAATTCCTGTTTATTAACAGATAAATTAGTACATCATACAATCATATGTAACATATACTGTAACATTTTGTACTATGCCAATTATGGTTTGTCATGAAAGAAAAGTGTAGTCTAAACACTTTATTTGTCTACTTTTATGATTTCAATGGCACAAGTGAATATGAAGATAAAACCAGTCTTTTTACCTTACCTTACCTTTACCTAAATAATAGCCTTTCAGTATCATGATATTTCACAATTTTTAGTGTCTGGCACTCAAATACATTTTTTAATTAACACAAACAAATTTACTAATAACTTAACTGAAGCATGTGGCATGCTGTCAAAAAAACTTCTAATCTGTGATTTCCATCGTCACTCAAGGGGTCGAGCTGCCTCACAGCCGTCAACTGCTGGTGATGGTAAGAACGATGTCTGAAGTGCACTTGACTGAGCGGTCTGTGATGCTGAGGAAGCTGCAACATTCCAACAGTCCACAGCTGCAGCAGGGAGTTATTTTCCATTGTCCTTAAGCTGTGATGGTTCCACTGATTTACAAATTCATCCACAGATCTGTTCATTCTTGGAAGATATACATGATGAAGAGCCGTAATATGACATGGGTCAGTGCTATCTAAAATCCCAACATTTTCCATAAAGAGGAAAAGGTCTTTGAAGTATGCTGACACAACTCTGTTTAGTTCAACCCAAAATCTTTCAATTCTTTGATTTTGCACACTTCATCCAACCATAAAGCTTCCTCTGTTTGGAACTTGATGTTCAATCATAAACCATGCAATATCAATATTCTCACTGCCAGCATCACTCCTGACATGTTGTGGGAGGCCAAAAAGATCAATGGAACTCTGGAAAAGTTGCATAGCAGTTGATGCTCTGCTATATGTGCAGCATCTCATGTAGGTAATGCAGTGACTATCCGGTTGTTCAGTGATGACGCGACGAATCCTACTTCCGGGCCTAAAGTAGTCTGCGTTTAATATGGCTTTTGTGTTGTTAACATGTTTAATGTTATGTATTTTCTTCTATTTGATCTCAAAAAGCTCCTAAAACAGTCAGTGATCACTGTTGACCTCCCTCGGCTTTTATTACCACTACTCATTTATTTAAGCACAGTTTTTAAAACCTTAGGATGTAACTACAGCCCAGCCCATGCAGCAGTATATGAATGACTAACCTCGTATTGTGGATGGATTATCTCAGTTGTTCTCCTGGCTGAAGTTTGGTCCTATTACAGCATCCTGCCATGCGATTACATTTGTTCCTGACCACCGAGAACACTCACGTTAACTTTTATCGAGTGGAAAAAAAGTTAGCTTGTTTATATTATGCTAACATAGCTGTGTCGCTAGCGGTCACATAGCACATCATTATATACCAGCTAGCCAAACTTCAGCAACCCTACAAACGTCACTGCTGTTTAGTTTTCTGTCTTCATTTATGTTGGAAGTGATAACAGAGCTGTACGTTCTAATTTGTTTCCAAAACTCCGCAGTCAGGACATGCTATATTGTATTTAGATAGAAGCTAGCGAGCTAACTTCCTGCTAACTTCTAACTCCGTTAAATGTCATAAATTCCGTTTTCATGGATGCCTGGATGTTAAACTCAATTGTTACACCTGGTAGAGCAGAACGCTGATCATTTTATTAAAGATGAAAGACTTAAGACAGTGTTTTAACTCTCAGTAATGCCATAGTGATCGTTTGATATATGGACCTGCAGCGGAGTTTAGGCCCAGACACGGCTAGTGACGTCAGACTTAACGACTGGATATGCCTGGAATAAGAAGAAATATATTATTATGATGACACTAGATGTACATTAAAATAAAGGTCTATGACTTTGACATTGTACTTCTGTCATGTAACCTATTTCTGGAGATAAACAATATTTCAACCCAGACATACAACATTGTTTATTAAAACACAAACAAAATATTATATTACTGCCATGCAGGAAGTAATAATTAACATTAATCAAATTTAAAAAGTGAAAAAAGGCATACCACACTTGATTTGAGACAGTGACATTGTAGACCCTCCGCTGAATTGCTCTCCGTCCTCTCAGCTCTTCCCACTGGATCAACTATTCTTAAACGTTCTCGCACTCGCCACCGTTGAAATCTGAAATCGAGCTTCTGCTCGAAGTGTTAGCTCAGTTGACATCTCCATCAGTGATTGATAAATTCCCTCAAGAAGCGTGCGTAATCTTCTCCCAGACACGTTTTGTTGAACATTATTCATGAGCACTAGAAATGTTGCAGTAATGAAAAGGTGACGTAGTATAAATTCCAAATTATTTCTACTATTTGCAGTTTGAACAGCTGTCGCAAAACAGTTGTCAAGCTCTATAAAACTATAGTACTGAAATAGTTCAGCTGATGCCATTTTGTAAAGGCAGAGAATTAAAAAAAACTCATCTCTAAACATGAGGTTCATACATTCTATATATTCAGACTTTGATTGTGCATTTCATTATATATATATATATATATATATATATATATATATATATATATATATATATATGATTTCTCTCAGATTTCATAAGCAGCTTTCAGTCAGATGGTAATGATTATCTGCTTACCTAAGCTGATAGCCAGTGTTTACAACCTTCGCAAAATCCTCAGGGAAATATCTTCAGAGCAGACAGCTGTTGCACCAATTCATAGTTGGCTGTGTCTGTTTTGTTCTTATCAGAACATTATATCTACAATGGTTTCATGACATGTGCAGCTACCCAGTAGGTCAAAATGATACAATTATTGGAAAGTGCATCTGCATTACAGGCTCTCTGCTCTCTCTTTTTGATCTCGGCTTTTCAGTCCCTCTGCCTTTCTCTTTGGCTTTTTTTTGTCGTCGTTTGTTCAGTCTAGTCTCTGAACCTGCTCAATTTATCTAAAACCTTTCATCTTGTAAAGGAGTTACTGGCTTATGTCCTTCCACTTCAAAAGATTCCACTACAACGACTTTGGCCTGGACTCTAAGAAGTTGCTATCTGTAAATATGACAATTCACATTTATAAAGTGCTAGTCATTTAGGACTGCATCAAGTGTTAGCTCAAGGTCACTCATTCCGATATTTGCAGAAATGTGACTTAGGTGGCACAACAGACAAAATAAGAAAAAAACAAGGGAAAAAACACTCAAACCTATCTGTAAAGTTTAAAGCATGAAGTGGGCCTGTATGGATGAATCTGTCTAGTTAAACATGCAGATTAAAATGGTAAAAGGAACAAAATGATCTTTTTTATAGCTCTTTGCTAATCTTGTCAGGGTCCCTGGGTCATTGGCCCAGAGTGTTTTGTCTTTACTTTTATAGTCTCCTGTCTGGTGTGCATCATGTTCAGTTTTGCTTGTCCTGTCTCTCCTTCTAGATCGTTTCCAGCTGCGCTTCCCAGGTGTATCCTCTTAGCCACAGTTCCCTCATGTGGTTTGTTCCCTCATTTGCCCTTGTGTGTATTTATGTCTGCGTCTCCCTCTGTCCTACGTCGTGACAGAGAGTTTATTTTGCGTACAAGTCTGCATTTCGGTTCCTCAATCATTCTCCTTTCACATTGTCACATGACAAATCTTACTGATCACTCAAAGCTTTTTCTATCCTCCACCTGTGTTGAAATCTGTGTGGGAGGATACTCTTGTACAGTTACTAAGAAGGCAACAGAAGATTACAATTTTTAAAAAAAAAGGTAAATATGAGCATTTTACTGGCTGAGAACATGATGTCATTACACTTAAGATGAAGTATTTCAAGCATCCCCCTGTTTTGATGATTATGGCTTACAGCTCACTCAATGAGAGTTCAGGTACCTTTCATCATTAGAATCTTGCCTAAGATTAATCAAATAAGGAGTCACAATATAGAACTGCCTAACTTTTTAAAAGTATGTTAATTTAAATATTTAAGAAACCTTGGGATCCTTTTTCATGAATAACTGTATCAATGCGACATAACATGGAGGAGATTAGCTCTGCTGGGGTGTTATTGAAGCCCAGGTTTGCTTTGATAGTGGCCTGCACATAAATTATGGGATTTCTTTCAGGGACGCCTCCTGGCCAGACCTTCACAGTACAACACCGTCACCAAACAATTTGATCGAAGTCTTGGCACTGTGGCTAAGTGCTGAGTCCTGCTGGAAAAGGAAATGAGCTTCTCAATAAAGCTTGGCAGCAGATGGATGCGAGAGATGCTCTAAAATCCCTTGGTTGACAGATGTGTTGACTTTGAACTTGATAAAACACAGTGGACTAAGAGCCACCACTGCAAGCATATTACATGGCACCCAAGTCGTCACAGAGTCTATTCTACAATTCTTGATAATCCTTCATGCCTGTTGTCCGTGCACCATCTGCTACCACATTTCCTCTTCCTGTCAATTTCCCATTAATATGCTTCCATATCGCGTGTGGCTCTCTGAGCAGTGACCTTCTGTGGTGTAGCTTCCTTGTCGAGCATGGATGGTCATCATATGGAAATCTGACAAGTCAGTAGTCTTCCCAATGATTCAGGCCTGAATTAGAGATACAGTATATATGTAGTCTAAATTTTCATGTTTGTGGTTTTTCTAATAGACTCAAACTCTGATTCAGTACATTTATTTACAATATAACATCTGTGTCAATGATTAACAGAAGCTCCAAGCAGCGTGATCCAAAACCTCTCAGTCATGAAGAGGCCCCACTTAAACAGATCATTAATCCTCCTCATCAGATTACTCACTCTCAGGTTTACTCAAACCACAAGTCCAGATATCCTGCACAGAAGTGAGCAGAAGGTAAGCTGCTCTCGCTCACAGAAAAGGGAGAAAAATTCCACTGACTCTTCATTGCTAACAATCCAGCAACAAACAGACGGCTTCATCCAGCTTAAGTAGGGGGACAGCTGATCATCGGCTTAGCAACAGGTGAGGTAATCAGCTCAGATGCACAGCAGCTGGAGGAAGACCCTCCTCTAAAATACAGGCTGTGGTTTGTGCACAAACAACACAGATGGATAGAGAGAGAGGGGAGAGCGAGTTGGACTGGAGGGCCATCACATAAATAGTAATTTATTCAAACTCAAAATGAAATATTTGAGATTCTGGGTTTCTGATTCTGATGAGCCATTGTCAAAATTAAAGCATAAAAGGCTTAAAATGTTCCACTTTACACATAATGAATATTGAATACATGTCAGTTTACCTTCCTTTTAATTAAATTATGAAAAAATGAACTTTTTCACAGTTTTCAAATATTTTGAAATGCACTGGTACGTGAACCTTGGAAAGTCTTGGAAAAGGTACACATAGGTACACATAGGTACCTTAAGGTGCAGTAGACGTGGGGGGGATTCCCATAGAGCTGGGAATGCACATAAAGAAGGGAAATAATACCAGTGTCTTAGATGACACCCAACTTTGATGCAAAAGCCACGATTCCCAATGTGCCCAAGTTGACTCGCACACTTATACAGTTTAGCCCAAACCAAATGTTGCGAATGACCATTCAGCTATAATGTGACACAGAGCTTCTCACATGATCAAAAAGCAGAATGCATGTGTGCTTTAATGGTCCCGTTTCAATCTCAGGCTTAACTGCGGACTGGCAATTATGGCAATTATAAGACATTTAGATGCTGATGTGTAATGGATCTGTGCAGACATCCTATTATATCCATGCCTTTGTCTCATCTATCAGCAGACAGCTGGGAAAGAACTGACTTGTAAATTATGCTTTTTTTTAAAATACCTTTTTTTTTTTTATTTCTTTTTCCACCTTTTTTGAGAACATAATTATTGTCTTTGTATTTGCTTTGCACATCATGTTTTTCTTTCACTTTAATCAAGATAAAATCTTTTTTGTACAAAGTTCTGAGTTTTTAATCTGCAAACCTTTTCTTCACTGATGTAAAAGTGTGTTGGCTGAGCCATTGTGTTGTCTGCATTGATACCAAAGCAAATGATCCCAATTGATTGACCTTGCACTTTCGTCAATTTGCTATTCGTTTAGAGACCAAAGGTTGGTCTGGGCCTTTGATAATTTGGTTCCTCTTGAAGTAATTATGATTTTTTTTCTCCTTTATTAGCTCCGTGCACTGCTGGTGTCTGATGTGTCCCAGTGATTGATGATGAAATACAGATACCTTAAACAAAGAAAAGTACACCAACTCCCCTGATATCTCTGCATCTTTAGTATGCTGACCATTGTTGATCATACTTGCATTACACAGCCAGAGCATTAATTACAACCAGTGTTGGGACTAACGCGTTATTAAGTATATATATGGCGATGCCCTCGAAAACGTTTGTTTTGCTAGCCCTCTACAAAAACAAATTACTACTAAACACATATGCAGCTCATCTGCAGTCCCGAATTTCTGAGTCCCGAGTACAAAGGAAAGCACCACGACTGCAGTTTCCGTGTTGGGCGTAAAAAGGGCACGTGTCACTGTGACGTAAGCTACAATCATGGCAGCAGTCGAAGATGGTCCGGGCATGGGTTTTCTCTCCTGGAAATATTCACATTATTTCTCCTTTCTGGTGGTAAAAGACAGGAATATTGTCGTGAACTGTACTCTCTGTGGAGGTTCTAAAACTCTTTCGACATCAAAGACTAGCAATTCTAATCTGATGAAACATCTTCAGAAACAGCATGCATCTACCAACTTAGTTGAAAAAGAACCCGAAGGCAACGTCGGTGACTCTAGCTCCATTGACGCTATTCCAGCAAAACAACGAAAGCTTGATTTCGGACAGCCTGCTGCACAGTCCATTACCCAGCCCCAGCTACACAGGCTGATTGCCAGGTATGTTGTGGAAGACATGAAACCCATCTCAACGGTTGAGTCCCATGCTTTCAGACAACTGATTAGTCATATACCTGTGCGAGGGAGAGCTGGGAAGGCACCATCCAGAAAGACATTTTCCAGTTTCCTAGACCAAGAATATGCCAACATGGAGTCAGAGCTCAAAAATACACTTGACATGGTAGAATACATCTCCACAACAGCAGACATTTGGACTGTGCATAATAAAAGTTTTCTTGGTGTGACCGCGCATTGGATAAATGCACAAAACATGAAATGTGAGAAAGCAGCACTGGCATGCAGGCGATTTATGGGTCGACATACGTATGACAGTATTGCATCTGAGCTGGACAACATTAACTCATCTCATGGCCTATCGTTTAAAATCACATCAACTGTAACGGATAATGGCTCCAATTTTGTCAAGGCTTTTAAAGTGTACCAGCCACCACCTGAGTCAGATGACTCTGAATCTGAGGAGGATGAGGTGACTTTTGTTTCGATTGGGAATGTGCTGCAGAATGGTGCTGGTGATGCTGATGATGCAATTTCTTTATCGCCACATCAGAGATGTGCATCGCACACAATGAATCTTATCTCTTGCACTGATGTGGAGAAGTGGCTATTGTCTGAAGCTGCAACAAAAACCATCTACAGAAGTGCCACCACAAAATGTGCAGGGCTGTGGAACAAGGCCAGTCGTTCCACAGTGGCTGCTGAGATTGTGGAAGACATTATTGCAAAGAAGCTACTAGTACCTTCCACAACAAGGTGGAACTCGTTCTATTATGCTCTGGGGAGAATTTCAAAGATACCTGTGGTGGAGCTGAACACAATCTCATCCACATTACAGTTGAAATGTTTCAATGAGAGGGAGCACCAGTGTATCAGAGAGTACTGTGCAGTCATGAAACCACTTACTGTGGCACTGGACATTCTTCAAGGAGAAGACCATTGTTTTTATGGCACACTCCTACCCACACTGGAATCGCTGATGACCAAGACTCTGGCTATAAAAAATGGTCTGCAAATTCTTGTTGGGCTACCAGATACAGTTGTCCAGGTAAGAGATGATATTTTCATTTGTGTTTATCTTTAATGAAATGTTTTACTCAATTGCTTTTTATATTGTGCTGTGCTGTTCACATGCAAGTGAATGCTGTTACAGTTACAGATACTTAACCCCAATAAATAAATAAAATAAATACAACGTAGTAAAATACACACTATTTACAAATTAAAATACATTCTATATAAAACTACAGCATGCTGTTAATATTTAATTAATTTAATGTTGAAACAATGCATACTTTCTCATGCAAAAATGTTTTTTGCACTTTTACTGTGTCGTTATTACAGGCAGTCAAAACAAGGTTTGCACATGTCCTTGGAAGTGAAGATGCTTTGCTGGCTGCTGTGACACTACCAAAATTTAAGCTTCGTTGGCTACATGACCAGGCGCGGAAGGACCTCGCAAAGGCACGTCTGCTGAGCAAGATCAGCTACAACCAGGTACCAGCGCCACCAACACAACACAGCACGCGGGTTCTAGCAAAGAGGATGAGTTCTTCTCCTTTGAAGAGAATGAGGACATATATGCCACTGCTGAAGGTGAGGTAGCCGAGTACCTCAAATCAGGAGCAACAGGGTTAGACTCTCTGAATCATTTCCCAATGATAAAGAAACTCTCTCTTAAACTTAATGCAGCTACTCCTTCAAGTGCCCCAGTTGAAAGGCTTTTCAGCCTGGGAAACCTGATTCTCACTCCAAAGAGGAACAAGTTGTCTGATCATAAGTTTGAGAAGCTTCTCCTCTTGAGGTACAATCGTTGGTTTGATGGAACCAGAGTTGAGTAGTGCTCATATGATGATGATGTGTTGCCTTCAGTGGTGCTCTACAAGGTAAAGTAGGGTTATTTCCAAGTGAAACTTGGGCTTCTGAAGCACTTAAAATACCATTATATTTTATTTATCTACATGGCCTGTATGGAGGCAATATTCTTTTGGTTTGACTGTTTATGAAGCTGAAAATAGTTATTATTTATTTTATTTCTGTTTGTGGGGCTGAACATACTACATACTTGTAATTAATTTTATTTCTCTTCTCTTTCTCTGAAAATACTTTTATTACTGAACATGAGGTCTCCAGTTGGTGCAATTCAGCAGTTAAGTTTACAAAGTTAAGTTCAGTTAACTTTACAAAGAATGGACAAACCTCACCGTATTTATGTTAAATCATTTTTTGCACTACATGTTTTTGCACTTTGATACCTACTTTGATACCTACAGGTCCTAAATTGTCTGAGGTACGGTTTAATGTTGGCACTACTAAAAGCATACTTTCTGTCCATTTAAATGGCAAAAATAAATATCTTTCAAAAGTTTCAACACACTGTATGTTGTGTTTTGTGATCCACTGCTTCTTCCTAGTGATACTACGTACAATGATTATACACTGCTGTAACAACCCCAGAAGGATGAGTTTGCATTTGTAGAGGGTTGAAACAATAGAAATAGATTAAAACACACAGATAAAAAAGTGACACATAAAACAAACTTTGTTAATTTCTAATTTAGTTTAATTCATTTCATCATTAACTTGCACTCGCACTACTACACTGCCATTTTAACCATTTTAGGTTCAGGCCATTAGGTGGCACAGTGTACTTGTGGCAGGCTAGTGCTAACATGTAAGCAAGCTAGAAGACTGGCATCCTTGCTGGGTATCCAGTTAGGGAAGCAACACATTAATAAGAGAATTCTGGGTAAAACCAAAGTTACTTTCCCTAGTAACTAGTTACTTTGAAAGTAACGAGTAACTTGAAGTAACTGAGTTACTTTTGATAGGACTAACTAGTAATGTAACTAAGTTACTAATTTAAAGTAACTTACCCAACACTGATTACAACAGACCCTGTGGAGCAAGCAATTAAGTTGAAAGTCTTTAAATGAAATTCTGTTAGTGTCTGTTCAGTTCAGCCAATAACTGGAGAAAATGTTTAATTTCGGAGGCTGATGATGGAGCAAAAAGCGAAAAAAAAAAAAGGTTAGATGTTCATTTAATAATGTCCTACTGGCCTAATGGACTGCTCTGCTTCCATTCCTAGCTACATATTTTATTCATGGACTTTACTCAAGTAAATTAGCATGATGCACAATTCAAAATAATCTTTATTTAGCTTATACTGCACCTGGATGCAACCTCTCCGTCCAGTTCATCCTCTGTGTGAAACAAGCTGTTTTAGCTTCCTTTAATGCTTCCCTTTAATATAAGAGTCTGCTCATTTTTCCTTTTAAATGAAAGGTACGAACAGCAGGTGAATTGGTCTTCTGTGCTCACAGTATAAGGTGTGAGCCTGAGAGGACCATGTAGAACTTTGGCATCATACAGAGCCAAAGGAAAAACCTTAAGCCTGAGCTTTTCTCTCGCAGTGAATAACATGATAGAAAATAAGCAAAATGGGAATTTTATGCTTCTTCTGACCTCTGAACTAAAAAAAGAGCCATGCACTTTAATCTAAGACTTTTATCTAAGAAATTTTATATTTGGGTTGTGAGTGGGTGGAGAGGGATTACTCTTTATATAAACTGAACTTTTCTTTCACCAGATCAACCTCTCTGACTTTTAGCGCTGCATCTCGAGAAGCTACAGTGAAAACAACAACAGTGTTGTTGCAAACCTATGCCAACAGAGATGACACTGAGTGGTGAGGGGGTGAAAACTACTGTTAAATAAATAAACATTAATTTAAGTAAATAAAAGCTGAATAAACTGGATCCAGAGTACTATATATATATATATATATATATATATATATATATATATATATATATATATATACAAATATACCTATGTGTGAGAACTACTTACCTGATAGCTGACATCAGAATAAAGGTGTGAAGCTGCAGCCATGCACTGGCTGCTGTTTGCAATTAGAAACTCTTGCTGTGAAGTGCATCTGTCAAGAAATTACAGGCACGGTTTGCTGCTTTTCAAGTAATGCTGCAGCTGCTGTGAGGGGTTGATAAAGAGGAGCAGCTACACCACTGTGTGAAAACATCATGCTTAACCCGACTGTCATTCACTGCATCGTTCACAAGTTAGAACATGTGGATGCTGCAGAACAGTGCTGAATTTTTGCACATTTATTTATCCTCTTAGAGTCCAGGAGATCTAAAGGGTGTAGGACTCCCAGTACAGAGACTGGCAAATGTGGGAGGGATGAAGAAGGCATCTCATTGGCCCAAACATTATTCTGGAGCAGGAAAACAGGCCACATCATCCAACATCCTTTTTTTTTCTCCTTTGGTTTATTGGGATGAAGGAAGATTAGTTTATTTATTTATTTTAATTGAAGTGGCAATAGGACATTGCAGGACTTGTGTGATTGTGCTTAACTGTAAACTCTCCATCGTCTGATTGCTGCAGCTCTAATGGCTTTCCACGAAGGCCTAACTCAACGCTACGAATCACAAAAGGAACTCAATGGTGTTTGTCGGAGTTGTGAAATGGGAGTCAACACAGTCGGAGGAGAAATCACGCGCCTGGTAAAAAGAGGATGATTGCTTCTGTTTGGGTCCTCAAGACTTCTCATCAGTGTCGTCTGATCCACATGAAAACAATTGACTCACTGGGGAAGAGTGAGAAAACAAAACAGCTAATGAGGGATTAAATGGAAGAAACACGGCTTTCTCACGAGAGACGACATGCGTCAGTGGGGCTGTGTTTTCTTCTTTTAAGATTAACAGGAAATAAATTTGCAGTTTTTTAAATGTGACTTATTAGATACAAAGACATGTTAAAAACAAAAAAAAAAGAGTTGGATTACTTGAAAGCTTGAATTGTTGTGTACTTAAGTCCCTGAGGACAGTGACAGAGGAAAACGAGGAGGAGGATTCGGGGGGCGCTGATTGACACGGCTCCCCGCTGATGCCGGGGTCAAGTCAAGCTCATCGTTGTGTTTGTGTCTCCCCCTCTTCATTAAAAATCCATTACACTTGTGCTAATGGAGGCTTAATGAGGACAAGCTTGGTGGATCGTCCTTCATATGTGGCTCAAGGGAAACTAATCACTGCCTGATTCCCCCAATTGGGCTTTTTGGCAGGATGGGAAGAAAAAAGGCAGACGGAGCAGATTCACAGATGCTTGTTCTGGTGATTGGCAGCGCCCTCGCTCGTGGCGGTCTGTCTGAAGACGAGAGGTTCAAAAGGTTGGATCAGCACTGCCTGTTCAAGGTGAAATGCACCCACCTTGGAACCTTGATTTTTTTTAAAGAAGGTTCTTCTCTCTCACAGGCTTCGTATTTTCTTTTATGTGGATAAATGAGCTCATTTGGTGTATTAACATGCACACATGCAGCTGAGATGCTTCGACCTTTCAAGCAATAACATGCTGACTACAAGCATAATAAAATCAGCTCGCAAAAAGTTCAGCAGCTCCTCGACTCACTCCCCACTTTGAGAATCCTTAAAGAAATGAGCTTTGTGATGATTTCTGCCTCCCACTGCTGATTCCCAGACCCTGTCCCATGAAATTTTGTGAAATGAGCACTATGGCTGGAAATGCAAATAACCTGCTGCTTCCACCAAAAGTGAGAGAAATCCATTTCCACACAGTGGGAACGTTCAGGTGGAGGAGACGCAGCTGGAAAAGAGGAGGCAGATGCAGGAAAAGGGAAAGAATCATGTAAAGGAATCAGCAGAGACGCCTGTGTTCTGTCCTCAAAGCCAAAAAAGGAACAAAACTTCCCACGACGAATGTGACTGGAAACGTAATTATTAAGCGGTGATAATGTTTACGATGATGGGCAAATCCAGCCATCGGATTAGCACGGTGAAATAAAAATTACAATATGTTTATAGTCTGAGAATACGTAACTTCATCTGAAATGAATAATTAGGGGAGAAAGAAAGGACACTGCTTTTCACCCAAACATGTCAGGTAAGAGCCGATCAGCAGTGTCTTCTTCAACATGATATCTTAAATCTTATTGGCAGCACTGAGGAAAAGCTGCAAGCTGTGACTCAAGGTTACCTCCACCTTTACCGGGACACTCCATCGCTGTGACAGCCGGGCTTGGCAAATGGACTTTGAGTTAAGACTGGAATAATTTTCTGCTGTGACGCGTGCTGGTGATGCCAAAGATGAGAGCATGGTTACAGGAAAATTGATGAATACAATTTATCAATAATGTTATTTATTAATACGGTACCCCAAACATAAAGGGCAGCTTTTAAATTTGAACATTTTAAATCATTTAATGATGTCATATACATTATGTACTGTCACAGTTTTTAGTATAATGTCAGTGAGAGTAGATATCCTGAGCAAGGAGGAGGGAAGAGAAGGAAACCACTTACATGTCCTGTTTCCTTCTCTAGCAGAATCCTGTTATGTCTACATTGTCTAAGCTTTGCTAAAATTCTGCAAACAAAAGAATCACCAAGATTTGCTTTATTATCATCACCCATCTTCTTCGCTTATCCCGTTCATGGTTGCATGGAGGCTGGAGGCCTTCCCAGCTGTCTGTCGCAGGGCCAACATAGAGGCACAGACAGCCATTTATGCCTATGGCCAAATTAGAATGATCAATGAATCTAACTCCACTAATTGCATGTCTTTGGACTGTAGTAGGAAGCCAGAGATGATCCACATAAACATGAGTAGAACATGGAAACTCTACGTAGAGAGACCAGATGGTGGATTCAGACACACGATCTTTATGCTGTCAGGCAGCAGTGCTAACCAGCCCAGAGTCATCACATAATCATTCATTTTCTTATACAGTTTTCAAAAGTATTTGGATTTATTGTTGTCTATATTTGAGGCTTTACTGTTAAAATAAACTGCTGACTAATGATAATGATAATTTAAAATATTTACAGGCTTCTTCATTTATTCATAAATGAATAGAGAGTGTAAATACAGACAGGACATCCGAATAGCTTCACATCATAAAAAACCTTTTCACACTGTAAAAAATGACAAGAACACACACAGATGGTGCAAGTGAAGATCAAGCTGGTGCCACAGATGGCTCCAGTCCCATTTGCACGATTTGTAACAGACACTTTACAGTTTGACCTTTGTGTGGTTTACATGCATGTTAGACTTGTCTTTTTTCTTTTAGTCTTTTCTCTTATTTATCTGTTTCTTACAATTCTTACAATCATATCTGTTATTAACCTCTGTCTCTCTTCCACAGCATGTCTTTTATCCTGTCTTCCTTCTCTCACCCCAACCGGTTGCAGCAGATAGCCCCGCCCCTCCCTGAGCCTGGTTCTGTCGGAGGTTTCTTCCTGTTAAAAGGGAGTTTTTCCTTCCCACTGTCGCCAAAGTGCTTGCTCATAGGCGGTCATATGATTGTTGGGTTTTTCTCTGTATCTATGAAGCACCTTGAGACGACTTTTGTTGTGATTTGGCACTATATAATTAAAATTGAATTGAATTCTATTTTATTTTTTTATATTTATGAACATGTGTTCAAGTTGTGTATCATTTATTTAACTCTGTCAGTGGGTTCTAAGCTGCGAGTATAACTGGAGCAAGGACTGCTCAAACCGCTTTCAGTAGAGGTTTTGAGATGCGTGTTTTTTCTGCCTTAAATGTGAAAGCGCTGCTGCACATACAGGGAGTGCAGAATTATTAGGCAAGTTGTATTTTTGAGGAATAAGTTTATTATTGAACAACAACCATGTTCTCAATGAACCCAAAAAACTCATTAATATCAAAGCTGAATGTTTGTGGAAGTAGTTTTTAGTTTGTTTTTAGTTTTAGCTATTTTAGGGGGATATCTGTGTGTGCAGGTGACTATTACTGTGCATAATTATTAGGCAACTTAACAAAAAACAAATATATACCCATTTCAATTATATATTTTTACCAGTGAAATCAATATAACATCTCCACATTCACAAATATACATTTCTGACATTCAAAAACAAAACAAAAACAAATCAGCGACCAATATAGCCACCTTTCTTTGCAAGGACACTCAAAAGCCTGCCATCCATGGATTCTGTCAGTGTTTTGATCTGTTCACCATCAACATTGCGTGCAGCAGCAACCACAGCCTCCCAGACACTGTTCAGAGAGGTGTACTGTTTTCCCTCCTTGTAAATCTCACATTTGATGATGGACCACAGGTTCTCAATGGGGTTCAGATCAGGTGAACAAGGTGGCCATGTCATTAGTTTTTCTTCTTTTATACCCTTTCTTGCCAGCCACGCTGTGGAGTACTTGGACGCGTGTGATGGAGCATTGTCCTGCATGAAAATCATGTTTTTCTTGAAGGATGCAGACTTCTTCCTGTACCACTGCTTGAAGAAGGTGTCTTCCAGAAACTGGCAGTAGGACTGGGAGTTGAGCTTGACTCCATCCTCAAGCCGAAAAGGCCCCACAAGCTCATCTTTGATGATACCAGCCCAAACCAGTACTCCACCTCCACCTTGCTGGCGTCTGAGTCGGACTGGAGCTCTCTGCCCTTTACCAATCCAGCCACGGGCCCATCCATCTGGCCCATCAAGACTCACTCTCATTTCATCAGTCCATAAAACCTTAGAAAAACCAGTCTTGAGATATTTCTTGGCCCAGTCTTGACGTTTCAGCTTGTGTGTCTTGTTCAGTGGTGGTCGTCTTTCAGCCTTTCTTACCTTGGCCATGTCTCTGAGTATTGCACACCTTGTGCTTTTGGGCACTCCAGTGATGTTGCAGCTCTGAAATATGGCCAAACTCGTGGCAAGTGGCATCTTGGCAGCTGCACGCTTGACTTTTCTCAGTTCATGGGTAGTTATTTTGCGCCTTGGTTTTTCCACACGCTTCTTGCGACCTTGTTGACTATTTTGAATGAAACGCTTGATTGTTCGATGATCACTCTTCAGAAGCTTTGCAATTTTGAGACTGCTGCATCCCTCTGCAAGATATCTCACTATTTTTGACTTTTCTGAGCCTGTCAAGTCCTTCTTTTGACCCATTTTGCCAAAGGAAAGGAAGTTGCCTAATAATTATGCACACCTGATATAGGGTGTTGATGTCATTAGACCACACCCCTTCTCATTACACAGATGCACATCACCTAATATGCTTAATTGGTAGTAGGCTTTCGAGCCTATACAGCTTGGAGTAAGACAAACATGCATGAAGAGGATGATGTGGACAAAATACTCATTTGCCTAATAATTCTGCACTCCTTGTAAACTATTACTATTACAACTATTAGGATCAAATCCTTTAAGAAGTAACATCAATTTTCAATGCATAATTCTGTCCAGCTTACAACTAAGAGCAGAATGTGTGCAAACCTAAGCTTAACCTACATTAACACTGAGAAATGCACTAAAATTGTCAATAATAATAATCACATTTTCATGTCTGCTGTGTATATTTATCTCCCAGACTGAAATTATAGCAAAAGGTGTCAGTTATGTAGTGCTGCTGGTATCATTACCCGATCATTGTTAGTGAAAGCAATGTCCCTGAAAACAATGTGCACACTATGATGCGTTATTGCAGCTACACTTGAGTTCTGTTCAGAACTGTGTGGCTAGTCTGAGCTCTTACATTTGGCACCTAAATGAAATGCAAGATGTTTACCACAACATCATATCTATGCACTGCACAGGCCGAAGCTGTAGAGCCAAAATACCAGAGAACAGGAGCAGGCTAAGATGTTCTTTGTGTGGACACAATGTATATATATCCAATATGCCTCATTCACCCATATACTTTTTTTTTTACTACGCTTTCTAACATTCGTTAGTATCTTGCCCAAGGATGTTTGGCATGCCGACTGGCACAGCCAGGGATCAAACTGCCAACCTGCTGTAACTCAGCAGGTAGAGCAGCTGGGGTTAACCTTTCTTTGTGCCACTCCAAAGAAAGGTTAACCCCCCAAACATTCATTCAATTTGTTACGATACGACCACCAACAAGGAATAGCAGTAGGGGGAAATGACACATAAATAAGACATAAAACCTCTGCTAATTTTAGGAGATTCTGTTCTTAGCACTGTTTTCAAGCAGGGGGCACTACTAAATATTTAAACAGAGTTTCACCCACATAGCACAATATATCCTTTTTTTGTGGTGTAATTTTTCCTCAGTCTCTGCCACAGGATTAATGCACAATAAAGAATTTCTGCTTACCTCTTCTCTTTCATTTCATTCCTACACTGTGCATCATTCCTTCTTTCTAGCAGGATTTCTGAAAGCAGATCATGTTCAACTTAAATTCATTCATGGTTTCAGTCTTGTACACATTTCAAACAAGTTTGAATACACGCACAAGCAGCCAACACATAACAGCCCCTTCTCCTCTTTAGCTCTTCTTTCTTCTACTGTACCTTCTTTCACTGTCTCTCCACAGTTTAAATCACATTAAGGTCTAATAGGCAGCTTAGACGAGCACCCAAAGCACCACGGGCCATTACCTGCTCCATTTTAAGAAGAAGATCTCTGCAGCAATAACCGCCCATTACTGGAAATTAAGTCACCTGCCTTCTGGCCAGAAAGAGTAATGTCCAGAGATTGTCAGATTATCGAGCTTTCCACTGCCATCTCAGTGAGGATCCGGGGTAAGGGCAGGGTGGGGTCGGAAGACATCACAGATAATGACAATTTGGCTCCAATTCAGATTGGCTACTGTAACCACAGCTGCGAGTTCAAATCCAGCCTCAAGAGAAAGGTGAAGAGAATGACTTGCAACCGGTCTTTATGGCTGTTACAGGAGCAGGGCAGATAATTCAAAAAGTAAGTAATCAACTTTATTTGTACAGCAGTTTTCTTGCTTTGGAGAAATAAAAGACACAGAGATCATAAAACATCTGAGGATAAAGTAAAAATGTAAAATAGCTGGAGTGGAAGGATAAAACCCAGCTACATGTTAAATATTTATGAACCACTTCCTATAAAAGAAGAGCTTTAAAAGGTGCTCAGGATGGCTCAACAGTCTGGGGCTCTGTGAGCCTTGGTTTACTTTTGGTCACTAGTCAAGATGGTCAGAGCCGTGTCGACTGGGGAATCTAAGCCTTAATAGTCTAGATTGATATAACTTCAAAATCAGTATGGAACATAACGGGCAGCTTTGCGCTTCAGCTTCCAATAAATAATGTGTGCCAAGTTCAGACAGCAGGGTATTGTTGTCTGATGGGATTTTTCTTCTTAGATTATAAACTCGTAAACTCTTAGCAGGAAGCACTCAACCAAACTCACTGGTTCCGTTCATAACTTGCTGTCTTCAACCATCTGGATGACAGACCAACTTAGAAAAACCAGTGGGTTCCTGCAGACACGTATTCATGAAGCAGTTCTTGTACTTTGAGGCATCCATCTCTTCCACTTAAACAACAGAGGTTTGCAGTGTTTTCCCCAATCTTATAAACAGTACATTTGCACAATGACTGAAACCAGCCCAGTGAAGGAACAATGGGCTGGGAGGTCAGTTCCTTGATCATTGCAAATTCTCATGACCATTGATCAACAGCCACTGATCAAACCTTATTGATCAGAGACCATTGATGGCCATGAGTACCAGCGAAACCAGCGTTCCTCCCTGTCCAGGATGTGTCATGGTCCGCGGCCCGGCGTCCGAGGTGCTGATGGGATGCCCACTCCCGTGGGCGCGGCTGCTAACTCCACACCTGCATCCCATCCCAGGCGATCACCAGGTGGACTATTTAATCCTGCCCAGCCTGCTGCTCCACGCCAGTCCGTAGTCGTCCTTCAGCGATCACAGCTCGGCGTGTTTGAGCCACCAGCCTGTCCACCTGCCTGTCCGGAATTTGGATCACGATCAGCCCCAGCCGCCTCGACCTTTCTGAAACTTCTCCCCACGGACCCTCACCCCTCCCTCCGGTTCCCTCGGCCCCGCTATCATCGTAAGACGCGTACTCTACTTCCCCTCGTATACTGCCGTTTTCCCCGCACCCCAATAATCCTTTTTTCCTTTTTCTGTTTCAGCCTCCCACAGTCCCGCTCTCGGCGTTCCTGCGTGATTCACCTCCCGGTCCCTCGATTTTTCTGGTTCCGTGCGTTTTTTCCTTCTACCCTCCCGGGACACCCTCAGTTATAATAAAGTTTATTTTTGTTCTCTCGTACCGCTGTGTGTGTGTTCTGCTCCTGGGTCCAACTTGTGCGTGGAACTTCGGTTCATGACAGGATGTGTATATCTTCATCATTGAAAGAGTGTCCACTGGCCTGTAGGTAAATAGACTGCAGAGTCCTGGTCTGACGAGGTAGCTCTTCTGTGTTGTACCATCCTCTTCGCCAGAGGTTGTTTATACATCTTCGCCCCGATAAATCCTGGCAATCCTCCTGGCACTTAACAGCGTACACTATGTTACTCTGTTTGTGTCAGGGCGGATTGATGTTTAGCGCAGCATGTTTTGGGGTTTAAAAGCCACAGAGATGTCGTGTTTAGAAAAAATGCGTCTCAGCTGCTCCGATACTCCTTTTTTTTTTTGCCTTTTTTTTTGGTTCTTTAGCCGTCAGAATTGTTGTCTGAAGACCAAATGGCTCATCACGGCCTTGCCGTATTGGTCCATTTGATCGACCTTTGTTGTTATTATTTATTTTATTTTATTTTATTTTCAGTTGTTACAGACGGGACAGACATGACTGAGGGAAAGGAAAGGGAGAAAGAAAGATGAAGGAAAAGAAAAACAGAAGGGAAGAGGGACAGTGAGGAAGACACTTAAAAAGAGAAAGAAGAGAAAAAAAATCTCCTGGATCACCTGTTGAGAGAAAAAGAAGAGAAAACAAGCAAAAAAAACAAAAAAAACAGAGCAACATACTAAACACAACACCATCACGTTAATCTAGCTAAGTGTAAACAGCAGTAAATACTAAATATTGAATGATGTTGTGCAGCAAGCAGGACCGACAGCGCACAATGTGCTTGGAAGTAGCAGCCAATAAAGGTGTAGTTTATGTCTATGAACAGTGAACACCCGTGTGCACACCTGTGTGGATCAGCGCGCTTGTATTCAAAAGGTTTCTCCATGTAACAGTCTGCTAGAGGATCTAGAGAGCCATAGCCCCGTCCCCCAGGGCATGAAGCAGGCATGGAGGAGCCAGCCCCGGACACCAAGAACCACCAACGCACCGACCCCTGAGGGCATCAGTTACCGGCATGGAGTGTGGTGAGGGGAGATAGGCCTTTGGAGGGCCTGGGAGTTCCCAGAGAGGTGAAGTGTAAGACCCGACATGACATATAGACACAGACAAAAAGGCACACACAGAGACAAACTTGCATTCCCACCCTCATGCACACATACACAAATACTCAGCACTCACCCAACGTAGGGATAGACATACAAGGACAATGTACACGCAATCACACTCCCCAAACAAACTCTATACCCCAGTTCAAGGTACCCTCACCCCTGGAGGGGGAAACAGCACCTAGACCCAGGAGATGTTACCCTTTCCCCCGAGGCAAGCAGACCGCCCCAGGCTCCGCAGCAGCAGGGAGGCCCCGCATCCCAATCGGACGGCCAACACCTCCTCCCAGCCCCCCCGCCCCGATGGCCAGCAGAGAACAGGGGTGTGTGAAGACCCCAAACCTCCCTCCTCTCGCTCATGTGTAGTGTTGCTGCGTGTTGTTCTAAGGTGCATTTAAAACACTGGAGAGCATGGTGCTGCTGCCAGAGAGCAGCACGTGTTAGCACGGCCCCTCCCGAGAATCCTCAATGTCTACATGGATTTAAAATTGGCACCGGCGCCAGAGGTGGGGTTGAATACACAGACCGTCCACTGGACGCCGTTAACATGCCCAGTGTGGAACTGGTTTAGCTTTCGTCCATCAGATACACAACAACGCACTATTTTTTTAAGAGCATGCTAGCGGGCCGTCGTTATTACCGTGTTGTTTGGAAAATACGGCACACTTAAAATCAATGCTTTGATTTCACTGAAAATCGACAGTGCCCCTTATAATCCCGTGTGCCTTATGTATGAATTCTGGTTGTGTTTACTGACCTCGAAACGATTTTATGTCGTACACGGCGCTCAAAAATCTGTCAAATGTTTTAGTATGACTTTGCTAAGCTACGAACCCGCACCGCTTGATGGATTGTCAGAGCTATCGTAGGCAGGAGCCTCGCGGAGTGATATGTACTGCGCTTCAACATAATATTACCATATTGTGTGTGTATAACCTCTTTTTAAGTTTTGTGGATATTATACATGGTTATGCTGAGGATATGTCGGCCAATTTCCACTGGAAATGCCTTTTGGTTCAACTGTCAGCAAGGAATTTGGACTGTTACATTTTTGTATAACTTTAATGCACATAAAAAACAGCTGCTTGTTTGAGTGAAAATACATTGATGGGGTTTTTTGCACTAATAAAGTTGTGGAGTTGTAAAGTATTTTGTCTAGTGTCAATTATATCGCCAGTTATATCGTTATCGCAAATTTTCAAATGTATATCGTGATAAATATTTTTGGTCATATCACCCTTCTCTATTGGCTAGAATTAAGATTATTTTTATTTTTCCAGTTCATGAGGACCGTTTTCTTGGCAATGCATAGGGCAGTAAAAACCATGTGGACTGTATTCGTTTCTGTAGTGACATCATCCAATTTGCTCAACAAGCACACTAAAGGGGAGGTTGGAATTTTACATTTCAGACACTTTGATAAGTCTTCACATATCCCACGCCAAAACTTCTGCACTGGTGGACAGAACAAAAGAGCGTGGATGTAATTGTCTGGTGTATTGCCTTGACAGTGTGCCCATATGGAAAAGATATATATAAATCTTATAAAGTTTGTATCTGTCTTGTGTGAAACTTGTATGAAAAGCATATAAGAGTGAAAACAGATATAAGATCCCTTGAAAAATTATATAATGAAACTTGTATGTTTTGGATACTTACTAAAACAATGTATGAAAGTAATGAGAAAGTGGCCACTTTCATGAGTAATCACATATAAGTTTTTACTATTTCTTTTCCATATGGGATCATCCGCATAGAGACTGATTTTATGTTCTACGTTCTTACATTTTATGCCCTTAATTGTTGTAGCCTGTCTAAATGCTGCAGCTAGTGGTTCGATAAAAAGTGAAAGGGGAGAGTGGGCATCCCTGTTTGGTGCCCCTCAGAAGACAGAAGCTGGAGGATGTCTGGTCATTTGTTCTGACACAAGCTGTTGGGGAATTATATAATATTCTTAGCCAGTTTATGAAAGAGTTTTCAAAACCAAATTTGTGTAAAGTTGCAAATAAAAATTTCCAGTTAAATGCTTTTTCTGCATCTAGAGATAATATTGTGGTTTCAATGTTTTTACTGTATGAGTAGTCTATTAAATTAAGTAATCTACTAGAATTCTGCAGGGTAGCCGTCTGGACCTGGAGCCTTATTATTGGGCATACTTATCAGGGCTTCCTGGAGTTCACCTGGCGTCAGTGGCGAATCCAGTGCCATTGCTTGACTGTCTAGTAATTTTGGAAGAGTTACATTGTCAAGAAACTGTTCAATTTCATTTTAGATGGGTTTATTTGTGGGGAATATAGAGTTTCATAGAAATCCCTAAAAATGTTGTTTATTCTTCCAGGGCCATATATTGTGTTTCCAGAGAAATCTTTAACAGCACATATAGTTTTTTTTCTTTCTTTATTTTTAACTGGTTAGCTAGAAATCGACCTGATTTGTTACTGTGTTCAAAATTCTGCAAGCGATGTCTTTATACTAGGAATAGTGTTTTTTTTTTATTAATAATTTCATTTAATTCTAGTTTTGTTTTGCATATTTTGTTCATTATTTCTTGATTTTGGTCGCACACGTAGGCTTCTTCTAAGGATTTGATGGTTTTTTCTAGTTCCTGAATATTTTTGTTTTCTTCTTTCTTTTTATGTGATGAGAAATCAATTATTTTACCTCTCATCACAGCTTTCCCTGCTTCCCATAGAAAAGAAGCTGATGTTCCGAGAGTAGGGATGGGTATCGAAAACCGGTTCTTGTTGAGAACCGGTTCCCACTGTTTCAGTTCCTTGGAATTGTTTGCCATTTTTGCAAACAATTCCCTTATCGATTCCAGTCGCCCCGAATGACGTCACCACGTTGCGGAGCGTCATTTACCTGGCAGGAAACATGGCGCCTAAGCGGCTCAAACGCTCAAAAGTGTGATTATACTTTACGAGAACAGATGACAATAGGGCAACTTGCAATACTTGCAAAGTAGAGATTTCATTTAAGGGAGGGAACATTACGAATATGCAAAAGCATTTGCTCACAAAACACGATAACCTTAAATGAATGTCATGTTTTTAATTCCGCTCCAAACTCGTGAATCTCAACCTGTCAGGAGTGTTGTGTGTGGAGGCGAGGAAGTGACCCAAACGCAGGACTCGTGGATAGTGAAGAACTGAAGATGGTTTATTATGAATCGTGGATGAACAGGGCAGGAATGAAGGACTGACTGGCTGAAAGACTGGATGGATGGCTGGCTGACTGACTGAACTGAACATACATACGGAGAGACGACATCAACATCAATGACACGACAGTGAACGAGTAGAAACAGAGGGCTTAAATACACAGACTGATGAGGATGATAATGAGAGACCGGTGAGTACACAACTGAACATAATCTGGCTAATGACACGAGGCAAGCTGACACAGGAAAAGCAGGAAGTGAGAACATGGAAGTGGCAAAATAAACTGAACATGAACAAAACTGAAAACACTGGGTCAACGACCCAGGAACCCTGACAGTACCCCCCCCTTCAAAGGCCGGCACCTGACGGCTAAAAGAAAGGAAAACCAGACCAGGGTGGGCGGAGGGTGCCCAGGACGGAGGGACGGAGTTCAAACAGAGACAGTTCAGGTGGGCGGCCACGCGGCCAGTGGCTGAGCCCAAACAGTTCGGGTGGGTGGCCAAGTGGCCGGCAGTCGATCCGGTGGGCGGCCGCGAGGAAGACGGCGGCAGCCACTTAGCCGGTCCGGTGGGCGGCCGCGAGGAAGACGGCGGCGGCCACTGAGCCGGCCACTGAGCCGGTCCGGTGGGCGGCCGCGAGGAAGACGGCGGCGGCCACTGAGCCGGTCCGGTGGTCAACCACGACGAGGAGAAGGTGGCTGAGGAGCAGCTGCAGGAAGCGGCGTGGGAGCCAGCGGTGACTGAGGAGCAGCTGCAGGAGGCGGCGTGGGAGCCGGCGGTGACTGAAGAGCAGCTGCAGGAGGCGGCGTGGGAGGCGGCGTGGGAGGCGGCGGAGACTGAGGAGCAGCTGCAGGAGGCGGCATGGGAGGCGGCATGGGAGCCGGCGGAGACTGAGGAGCAGCTGCAGGAGGCAGCGTGGGCGGCGGCATGGGAGGTGGCGTGGGAGCCGGCGGAGACTGAGGAGCAGCTGCAGGAGGCGGCGTGGGAGCCGGTGGAGACAGAGCAACAGCTGTAGAGCCAGCAGGCGCGGAAGCCTCTGGCTGAGGTGCGGCCGGACCAGCGGGTGTGGAAACCCCTGGCTGAGGAGCGGCCGGGCCAGCGGGTGCGGAAACCCCTGGCTGAGGAGCGGCCGGGCCAGCGGGTGCAGAAACCCCTGGCTGAGGAGCGGCCGGGCCAGCGGGAGAGTTCACAGCTGGCTCTGGATGCTGTGGCTGCAGCTCCAGGAACTGAACAGGATGGTGGATGAGTGACCGAACTACAGAAGACTGGACTACAGACGGTGGGAGAACGGGTGACTGAGCTACAGACGGTGGGAGAACGGGTGACTGAGCTACAGGCGGCCGGATGGGAGGCGACTGGACTGACCGGACGGGAAGCGACCGGATGGGAGGCGACTGGACTGACTGGACAGGGGGCGACTGGACAAGGGGCGACTGGACTGACTGGACAGGGGGCAACTGGGGAACAGGACACTGGGCTACAGGGGACGACTGGACTGACTGGCGGACAGGAGACTGGAGGGCAGGAGGAGACTGAACTACAGGGGACTGGAGGGCAGGAGGAGACTGAACAGCAGGTGAGAGAACTGACTGGAGTGGAGGCTGAACAGCAGGTGAGGGAACTGACTGGAGTGGAAGCTGAACAGCAGGCGAGGGAACTGACTGGAGTGGAAGCTGAACAGCAGGCGAGGGAACTGACTGGAGTAGAGATGCTAAGGGATGAACTGAGGTAGGTGAGGCTGACGACGGAGCTGAGGTTGGTGTGGCTAATGGCTGAGCTACAGACTGAGCTAGTGAAGGACATAAACCTACCGCCTGGGCTAGTAAGGCTGGTGCCTGAGCAGGGGACAGGTCAGCTAGCCTAACAAGGGATAGTGCGAGGGCGTGAAAAGCTGGATCAGGAGGTGGATAAAGTGGTGGACTGACAGGCCGAGAGGCTAGCTCTTCCGCGCCTCTAGGGAGGTCTGGCTGGGTTCTGGCTGCCCTCAGCCTGGGTGCTGGGACAGGCACGGGAGGTGGCTGGACACCAGTCACCCCCACCCGAGAAATGGGAGCGGGTGTGGAGGTAGACTGGGTCACAGCTTCCCTCGTCTTGGGAGCTGGAACAGGAGTGGTTGCTGGCTGGGCCCTAGCCATCTGAGGTGGTGTTCTAGGGACAGGCTGAGCCTTAGCTGTCTTCACCTGAGAAGGTGAAATGGTGGAAGAGGAAGGCCGAATCTGGGCCACCATGCTGGCAGGAAACGGCTGAGTGATGGGTGTGGAAATAGTGGCGGGTTTATCAGGGCTTGTTCTGGTCTTTCTGCCACCACTATTTACAGTCTTTGGGGGAGCAGAGCAGAAAAATTCTTCCCAGTCTACATCGTCAACTCCCCATGAATGGGAGATGAGTCCGTTATTTGTTTTGAGCGAGGAATCAGTCGCTCAAAACAACTGCGAAAAACAGTCACTAGAACTCACCACCGGGAGTTGCTCAAAATGGTCCATATTATGGCGGCGTAAGCGCCGCTTTCCCCGGGAAGAGGAAGCGGGCGGGGTACACAGCCGAGCCTCTGGCGCGGGAGCCTCCATTGAGCCGAGGTGGGAGGCGGAGCCACTGTGCAGTGGCGAGGTTGAAGGTCCGGTGAGTAAAATGGCTGGCGGGCGTGCGAGGAGCAGAGCAGCGGGAGAGCAAGGGGCCGAAGCTTGGCCTGTGACGCCCACTCTCTTTTTTTTTTTTTTTTTTTGCCTGTCCCGTTTGGCTCTTTTGCCATCAGAATTGTTGTCTAAAGGCAAAGAAAGATGCCCAACGGATTTACTTTACCAAATTGACCATCCCAGCCTTGCCGTAATGGTCCATTTGATTCACCTTTTATTGTTTATTTTATTTTCACTTACTGAATACGGGACAGACTTGACTGGGGGAAAGAAGGGGAGAAAGAAAGAGGGAAAGAGAAACAGCTGAGAAGAGGGACGGGGGAGAAGGAAAAAAAACAAAAACCAACAGAATGAGCAGAAAAAAAATGCATATATCAATCACCTGGATCACCTATTGAGAAAGAAAAAAGAAAACAAGCAGAAGAGAACAAGAGTAATAGAATAAACAACATCACAATGATATATGGGAATATGACAGTAAATACTAAATATTAAACATTATTGTGCAGCACATAAGATCAACAGAACACAGTGTGCTTTGAGGTAGGAGCCAAAAAGGGTGTAGTTTGTGGGTGTGATCACCCGTGTGTACACCTGTGAGCATGGACAGTTTTTTTAAAAGGTTCCTTCATGTAATGATCTGCTAGAGGGTGTGGGGGGGCCACAGCCCCATCCTCCAGGGCATGAAGCAGGTATGGAGGAGATCAAAACTCCAGACATCCAGAGGCCCCCAGAACACAAGAGACCAAGGAAGACCAACAGAGGGGGAGCCGCGCCACTGTCCCAGAAAGAGCTGAGGAGAGTCCCAGATGAGGGCTCACTCAGCAGCCGTGGAGCAGAAGCCAGGGGGAGTTGCAGTGACGCGCCCGTGAGCTCCGCCGGCAGCCAGCCGTGCCTGAGTGACCGAGCCCCAGGCCAAGAGGCCGGGGGCACCCCACCTCCGAAGTGGCCGAGCAAGCCCCAGGCTCCAGGCCCTGATAAGCGGCCGCCAAGGAGTGAGCCGGTGTGTACCTGGACGCCCATCCCCGGACACAAAGAACCACCAACGCACCGATGTCTGAGGGAGTCCGCCACTGGCAGGGGAAGTGGTGGTAGGGGGAGATAGGCCTCCAAACCTTGGAGGGCCTAAGATGTCCCCAGAGAGGTGGCGCCTGACACCCAACCTGACATATAAACACAGAAATACAGGCACACACATATACAAACATCCATTCCCACCCTCATGCTCTCATATGCACTTACTCCACACTCAACCAACGTGGAGACAGACATAAAGAGACGCTGTACACACGATCACACTCCCCAAGCGTACTCTACAAACCGGGTCTAGGTACCCTTGCCCCTGGAGGGGGAACTGCACCCAGACCCAGGTGGTGTTACCCTTTTCCCTGCGGTGGGGGGAGGCAGACCGCCCCGACTCCGCAGCAGCAGGGAGGCCCCACACTCCAGACCGCAGTCGGATGGCCAACTCCTCCTCCTAGCCCCCCCGCTCCAGCAGGTCGCAGAGAATGGGGGTGAGAGAAGACTCCAAACCTCCCTCCACCCGCTCATTGTAGTGTTGATGCATGTGTGTTCTAAGGTGCATTTAAAACCCAGGAGGGCATGGAGCTACCTGCCAGAGAGCAGCAGGTAAGCGCATGGTCCCTCCTGCTAGCCCACAATGTCTACGTGTATTTAACCTTGAGAGGTGGGCAACGACGCCAGGGGTGGGGTGTACACCCTGATGGTACTTTGGATTCCGTGTATCGTGCCCACCCCCAAGATCCTATATGTATGTGTAATGAGAGTGTGAGTAATGTGAATGTCTAAGTTGTGGGATAAAATTGAGGCAGAGGCAGCCAGAAGGGGACAGAGGGGGGGGGGGGGGGGGGGGGTAGCCTCCTCTGCACCCTGGTGACATACCCCTACTCCAAGGTCCTGCATGTGTGGGTGGTTGTGGTGGAGCGGGAAGAGGGAGGCAGCTGGAGATGGGGAGGGAAGGAAGGGAGCGGCAAGTGACCCCTCCCTGGGGCCAGCTCCCCCGCTGACCCCAGTAGGCACCCCCATACTCCGCGACCCGCCAGGGAAAGGGGGCCCAGGCCCATCCAGACCGGGGCCCAGTGCAGCAGCGCCTCCCGGCCCCACAGAGCCCGGGACAGTCCACCCAACCCCACCACAGAGAAAACTGCACCCACCCCACCATCCACTCATCTTCCAGACTACATAAGACAATAAACACCCAGGCTGAGATCTTCCTCCACCTCTCCTGTATCTCCCCCTCCTGCAGAGAGAGCTCCCGAGGAGAGGAAAGCTCCTGCAAGATGTGACAATCTCCCCCACCAGTTGAAGAGCCCCCCAGGTGGCTCGATGCACCGGCGGCACACTGCTCCAGGGCTGGGCCCCCATGCACCCACCCGCTCACAACCCCGGCAACACACCAACCAGGACCCAAGCCCCCGAGGCCCGGCCTGGGCCCCAGCCCAGAGACGGAGCGCCCCCAGAACCTCACGCCCATCCCGGACCCACCCAGGGGCAGCCAGGCTACCAGGTCAGTAACCCACGTCCGTCAGCACAGACCCTCCCCTAGCCCCGCTGCATGCAGCCGCGAGGAAACAGTCACCTGAGAGCCAACAGAGCCTCTAACCGGACATGACCGCTACCCCGGGTTGAGCCCCCCAAGGAAGATGCCTCCGGAGCCCAGAGCAATTGATCTGATGTGGTGGCAGAGGCTGTATCAAGACTAATGTAATCTAATAGATCATTTCTATATTGGTTAGAATTAAGATTATTTTTTATTTTTCCAGTTCATGAGGACTGTTTTCTTGGCTATGCATAGGGCAGTGAAAACCATATGGGCGATATTCTTTTCTGAAGTGACATTATCTAAGCTGCCCAACAAACACACTAAGGGAGAAGTTGGAATGTTACATTTCAGACACTTCGATAAGTCTTCACATATCTCGCGCCAAAACTTCTGAACTGGTGGACAGAACCAAAGAGCGTGGATATAATTGTCCGGTGAATTGGTTTGGCAGTGTGAGCAGTTGTTGGTAGACGTAAAGCCCATCTTGAACATCCGATGACCTGTATAGTGCAATGTAATATTTTGTATTGAATTAATTGAAGACTGGGATTTCTAATTAGATGAAAGGTTTTTAAGCAAATCTGAGACCAGAAGTTTTGGTCTAAGTTAACTGATAAATCCGCTTCCCATTTTGCAATAGGAAGTGATATTGATTCATCTGTTTTAGAAAGTATTCTGTATATTTTGGATAGTAATTTGGGGGTTTTAAGAGTAAGAAATTGAACCACACTTGGTGGTGTTTGTAGTTCAACTTGACCCGGTTTAAATTTCTTTTTTACTATGGATTTAATTTGTTGATATTCTAAAAATCTTTTCTTGTTGATCCCATATTGTGTAACTAGTCCGTCAAATGAGATAAATTCTGTTCCTTCTAGTATATGTTCTAAATATTTGATTCCTTTACCACTCCAATCTGAAAAGTTTATCATATTATTGTTTTGTAATATGTCAGGGTTGTTCCAGATAGGTGTACGTTTGCATGGGATTAATGAAGACGCCGTCAATTTTAGAAACTCCCACCATGCTGTCAGAGAAGAGCTGATGTTGATGCTTTTAAAGCATTCATGTCGTTGGATGCTTGAGCTGATAAATGGTAGGTCTGAGATCTCTAGATCTCTAGCTTATACGTGGGGGTTTATTTTTCCAAAGGAATTTGGACATACATGAATCTAGCGATCTGAACCAATCTTGTGGCGGTTTAGTTGGGATCATTGAGAATAAATAATTTATTTTTGGTAAGAGCATCATTTTTATAGCGGCAACCCTTCCCATGAGTGATATGGGTAGACATTTCCATCTAGCCAGATCATCTTCTACCTTCTTTAAAAGTGGGATATGGTTTAATTTAGTTAGATCTGCAAGCTTGGGAGAAACATTAATACCTAAATATTTTATATTTCCCGATTGCAGTGGTGTAGAAGAGGAATTATGGAGGGAGCAATTAATCGGTAGAACTGTAGATTTTGTCCAGTTAATTGAGTAATCTGATATTCTTGAAAAAGAGTTTATCAATTCAATCACCCCAGAGATATTGGTTTGTGAATTTTGGAGAAAGAGTAACACATCATCCGCATAAAGGCTGATTTTATGTTCCACGTTCTTGCATTTTATGCCCTTAATTACTGAATTCTGTCTAATTGCTGCTGCTAGTGGTTCAATAAAAATTGCAAACAGTGAAGGGGAGAGTGGGCATCCCTGCCTGGTGCCCCTCAAGAGACAGAAGCTGGAGGATGTCTGGTCATTTGTTCTAACACAAGCTGTTGGGGAATTATATAATATTTTTAACCAGTTTATGAAAGAGGATCCAAAACCAAATTTGTGTAAAGTTGCAAATATAAATTTCCAGTTAACTCTGTCAAATGCTTTTTCTGCGTCTAAAGAGAATATTGTAGTTTCTAGGTTTTTACTGTATGAGTAGTCTATCAAATTAAGTAATCTACGTGTATTTGTTGATGAGTGCCTACCTTTTATGAAACCAGTTTGGTCAGGATGAATTAAGAGGGGGGTTATTTTCTCCAGTCTCTTTGAGAGAGCTTTGCAGATTATTTTAAGGTCTACATTTATAAGGGATATTGGACGATAGCTTGAGGGATATACAGGGTCTTTGCCTGGTTTTAGCAGGAGATTAATGTTTGCAGAATTCATATTTGATGGAAGTCTGCCCTTTTCTTTAATTTCCAACAACGTTCTGTAGAAAACTGGTGCTAGAATCGACCAGAATTCTTTGTAGAATTCTGCAGGAAAGCCGTCTGGACCTGGAGCCTTATTATTGGGCATACTTATCAGGGCTTCCTGGAGTTCACCTGGTGTCAGTGGTGAATCCAGTGCCATTGCTTGAGTGTCTAATAATTTTGGAAGAGTTATGTTGTCCAAAAACTGATCAATTTCTTTTTTAGATGGCTTTATTTGTGGTGAATACAACGTTTTATAGAAATCCCTGAAAATGTTGTTTATTTGTATCGGATCATATATTGTGTTCCCAGATGAATCTTGAACAGCACATATAGTTGTTTTTTCTTTATTTATTTTTAGCTGGTTTGCTAGAAATTGACCGGATTTATTACCATGTTCATAATTTTGTAGGCGTAGTCTTTGTACTAAGAATTTTGTTTTTTTATCAATTATCTCATTTAATTCTAGTTTTGTTTTGCGTATTTTGTTCAATGTTTCCTGATCTTGGTGGGACACGTAGGCTTCTTCTAGTGATTTGATGTTTTTTTCTAATTCCTGAATATTTGTTTTCTTTTTTCTTTTTATGTGATGAGAAAGAAATTATTTTACCTCTCATCACAGCTTTCCCTGCTTCCCATAGAACAGAAGCTGATGTTTCGGGAGTGTCATTATAGTCCAAATATGAAGTCCACTCTTTTTTAAAATATTTAATAAAGTCTTCATCTTTAAGTAGTGATATATTAAATCTCCAGTTTTTTCTTGGCGTAGTATTATTCTTGTGCATTAGTGTTAAAGATACAGGACCATGATCGCTGACAGCTATAGGGTGAATCTCAGTGTCTGAAATGTCGTTCAGCAGTGAGCTGCTGACCAAAAAATAATCCAGACGAGAGTAACGCCCACTCTCCGCTGCGAATGCCCCGATGCAGGTGAGGCAGCAGGTGGAGGACCGCGGCGTCTCCAAGGCCCGCCCAGAGCCAGACGAGTCCCCTCAAAGACGTCCTCCCTCTCTGAGAAGAGCCGCTGTTTCCACCTGAGCTTCTCCGCCCAAATGGAGAGCGCTGCGTCCTGCTGCTCGAAAAGGTCCGAGTCTGCTGGGTTAAAAGCGTGTCTTCTTGGCAAGGAAGTGACCCAAACGCAGGACTCGTGGATAGTGAAGAACTGAAGATGGTTTATTATGAATCGTGGATGAACATGGCAGGAATGAAGGACTGACTGGCTGAAAGACTGGATGGATGGCTGGCTGACTGACTGAACTGAACATACATACGGAGAAACGACATCAACATCATTGACACGACAGTGAACGACTAGAAACAGAGGGCTTAAATACACAGACTGATGAGGATGATAATGAGAGATCGGTGAGTACACAACTGAACATAATCTGGCTAATGACACGAGACAAGCTGACACAGGAAAAGCAGCAAGTGAGAACATGGAAGTGGCAAAATAAACTGAACATGAACAAAACTGAAAGCACTGGGTCAACGACCCAGGAACCCTGACACAACCCAGCAGCAGCGGTAACGTTTGCATGTCCTTTCCCGTTAATGTGGAAGGTAAATAATCAACTAACAGTGCATATTATGTTAGCGCAATCTGCCTTATTATAAAACCTGCCATTACTGTGCGCTGCATTTAGGTGACCACGATGAGAGAGACAGACAGAGTCTGGCTGGCTCAGATGCTGGCAGTTCTCACCCCAGTCTACCGTTAGCGTCTCCTTTCAGGCCAGGATAGACGAATGTCACCAAGCAGTGACAAATTTGTGGTAAAAGGCTTGCACCCATTTGCCACAGCAGATGGTAAGTGAATGTGTTTAATTGTAGGCAGGAACATTACTGGATATTCTTGTGTAATTGCTACTGAATAATTTATGTTATACTTTGTTATTGCTACAGAAGAATATTTATTTTATTATTTTACATTTACAATTTTTTTTCCTGGGGACCCTGTGACACCCCATTGAAGAGCCATAGGCTGGATCTCACTGTTGGGTTTGTAAGGCCATGTTACTCCTAAATTTCTATCTCGTTCAAAGAGAAGATATAAAACAAAGTTCTAAGCTAATCGAACTTAGTGTTCTCTTTTTAAAAAAAAAACAATCGATAAGAGAATCGATAAAGAATCGAATCGTTAAACAGAATCGAAAATGGAATCGGAATCTTGAAAATCTTATCAATACCCATCCCTATCCGGGAGTGTCATTAAAGTCTAAATATGAAGTCCACTCTTTTTTTAAATATTTAATAAAGTCTTCATCTTTGAACAGCGATGTATTGAATCTCCAGTTTTTACTTGGTATAGCGTTCTTCTTATGTATTAGTGTTAAAGATACAGGAGCATGATCGCTGACAGCTATAGGGTGAATCTCAGTGTCTGAAATATCACTCAGCAGTGAGCTGCTGACTAGGAAATAATCCAGACGAGAGTAGGAGAGATGGACATGTGAGAAGAAAGAATATTCTTTACTGGTGGGGTGAAGGGAGCGCCATGCATCGCAAAGGCCAAAGTCGCTCATATACTGTTTGGTTATATTTGTGGACTGTCAATTGCGCTGAGTTCCTGTTGTGTTGAGCCTATCCATTTCTTTATTTAGTCCAAGGTTTAGGTCGCCTCCAAGAATAAGTGTGCAATCAAGGTGTTCAGAGAGTGCACTGAAAAATCTGTGGAAGAATGAGGAATCATCAACATTTGGACCATATATACTTACAATACTTATACATATATACTTTTTGTTAAACATTGGTCGTTTAATAATAAGGAATCTATCCTCTGGATCTATAACTGTATCGAGTACAGTAAAATTAAAATTTTTATGTATTAAAATTGCTACTCTCCTTTGTCTAGAATTATAGCAGGCTGCAAACACATTAGGAAACTCAGATGTTTTAAGTTCATTTAAACCTGTGACAGCCCTGTGAGTCTCTTGTAATAAAACAACATCTGCCTGTAGTTTTTTAAGCTGGTTAAATATCTTTAACCTTTTTTTCTCTGGTGCCAGCTCCATTTACATTCCATGTGACAAACCTTAGTATGCCCATAATTGTGTGTGTATGTCTAATGATGTATGCTGGGTGTTTCGTTTAGACGGGTGAAGAGAATGTGGAAACATCACTTGTTTGTAAATAGAAAGAGAAAAAATAATTTGTGGTGAGAGGCTCCATCAGTCTGACTATGTGTGTGTATATTAACTAATATGAAGAAGCGTGGCTTGCGTGTGTGTCCTGTAAGTCTGTGTGCGCTGTGAGGCTGTTGTAAATGTGGTGCCGTTGAGCGCATGTGTTTGCGTGATCGTGGTGTGTGAATATGCAGAAATAGAGGGTGTTGTTTGTAGGTGAGTGGGGAAGTAGGTGATCACAGCAGTGAAAGAAAAGAGAAAGAAAAAAATCACGAGAATGTTGAGCGACAACAACAAAAAAGAAAAGAAACGGAAACATTCCAATTAAAGCAATGATGGAGGGTGATGGTGCTATATCTTCCGGCGCCCCCCGTGTGCGGCAGCCTGTTACAGCAGCTCTGCTCAACAGCGTATTTCTTTCTTTCTTATCTTTTCTTCTCGTAATTTTTTATAACTAACGTATCAGTAATTAGACTCTGCAACCATGTTCTACCGTTTTGTGCTAGTTCTGGTCGTTTTTCTTAGTTTATTTCTACTTTTTTCACGCGTGTCTGGGGACCCAGAGCAGGGATCCTTTGTTTACAGTAAGGATCAGCTGTTAGCGCTGCGTCCCGCAGCGGTACTGCCGGCGGACAGACCCGACATTCCCAGCGAGCTGAGGAGGAAAAGACGGGGGTGTCGTGCTGGGAAGGAGCGCCGTCGCCCGAGAAGGAGACGTTATCGACCATCTCTTCCTTCTGTAATCATTGGAAACGAAAGATCTTTGCCCAATAAGATGGATGAGCTCACGTCGCTAACCTGGTCACAGAGGGAGTACCGGCAATGTAGCATCATGATGCTAACGGAGTCGTGGCTAACACCGCTAACTCCGGACACAAGCGTGACACTACCGGGATTTCAGATGCTGCGAGCGGACAGGACGAGAGAGAGCGGTAAGAGGAAAGGAGGGGGACTGGCAGTTTTTGTGAACGACAGATGGTGTAACCCTGGGCACATCACTGTGAAAGAACAACTCTGCAGCAGAGACATTGAGCTGTTAGCCGTTAGCATGCGTCCGTACTATCTGCCCCGGGAATTCTCGCATGTTATCGCAATAACAGCGTATGTCCCCCCCTCGGCCAACGCGGATGCAGCCTGTGACACTCTCCACTCAGTGGTCAGCAGACTGCAAACACAATCTCCGAGAGCCCTTCTCATAATATCAGGGGACTTCAATCATGCCTCTTTGGACTCCACACTGCCCACCTTCACCCAGTATGTGACCTGCTCAACCAGAGACAATAAAACACTGGACTTACTGTATGCCAATGCTGAAGAGGCATACAGTTCATCACCTCTCCCTCCACTGGGCAAATCTGACCACAACCTGGTGCACCTTGTCCCTGTGTATGAGCCCTTAGTGCGCAGGGTGCCACCAGCCACCCGCACAGTGCAGAGATGGTCAGAGGAGAGCGAGGAGGCTCTTAAGGACTGTTTTGAGTCGACTGTGTGGGAGGTGATCTGTGACGACCATGGAGAGGACATCGACAGCCTTACTACATGCATTACTGACTATATTAATTTCTGTGTGGATAACACCGTACCTACCAGGACTGTACGGTGTTTCTCCAACAACAAACCTTGGATTACCCCAGAAATTAAAGCTGTCCTCAAGCAGAAGAGGAGGGCCTTCAAATCCAAAGACAAAGAGGAGTTGAAAAGGGTGCAGAGAGAGTTGAGGGGACTGATAAGGAATGGGAAGGACAGCTACAGGCAGAAGATGGAGAACCAGCTTCAGCAAAACAACGTTGGTGAAGTCTGGAGAGGCCTCAGAACCATCTCAGGCCACAAACAGCAGAACTCTCTGCCTGGGAGGGATGTGAGGTAGGCAAATGAACTGAATCATTTCTTCAACAGATTTGATTCAACCATGAGACAGTCTACAACATCGGCTGCAGACTCACCCACCCCCACTGCTGCTGTTCCACCTCTGACACCTCAGACACTTCACACCTCCTCTATTCACCCTGCTCACTCCTCCCCACCCCCAACAACAGCATCCAATACACACTCAACACAAGGCTCCAGCCTGTCTCTCTCAACCACCCAGGTTAGGAGGGAACTGAGGAGGATTAATGGCAAGAAGGCAGCGGGCCCAGATGGCATCAGCTCGAGGGTCGTCAGGTCCTGCGCGGACCAACTGTGTGGGGTGATGGAGCACCTCTTCAACCTGAGCCTGAGGTTGGGAAGAGTCCCACAGCTCTGGAAAACCTCCTGTGTTGTACCAGTGCCAAAGACTTCACGCCCCAAGGACCTCAACAGCTACAGGCCGGTGGCTCTGACATCCCACCTGATGAAGACCCTGGAGCGGTTGGTCCTGGCTCAGCTTCGGCGCCTAACAAGCTCATCACTGGACCCACTTCAGTTTGCCTACCAGCCTGGCATTGGCGCGGATGATGCCGTCATTCACCTCCTACATCGTTCCCTCGCTCACCTGGAGACCGCTGGAAGCACTGTGAGAATCATGTTCTTTGATTTCTCCAGTGCCTTCAACACCATTCTTCCCTCGGTTCTAAAGGACAAGCTGGTGAACTCTGGAGTGGACCATCACCTCACTACCTGGATCCTGGACTACCTCACCGACCGACCACAGTATGTGAGGACTCAGGGCTGTGTGTCGGACAGGGTCGTCTGCAGTACGGGGGCCCCACAGGGAACGGTTCTGGATCCGTTCCTCTTCACCATCTACACTGCAGACTTCTCCCACAATTCCACCCAGTGCTTCCTGCAGAAGTTCTCTGATGACTCTGCAATAGTCGGCCTCATCACTGATGGGGACGACAAGGAGTACAGAGGACTGACTCAAGACTTTGTGGACTGGTGCCAGCTGAACTACCTCCAGATCAACGCCAGTAAAACCAAGGAGCTGGTGGTAGACTTCCGCAGGCACAAGCATTCTCCACTGCAACCACTGAACATCCAGGGTATGGACATTGAGGCTGTGGACAGCTACAGGTACCTTGGTGTTCATCTGAACAACAGACTGGACTGGACTCATAACTCAGACGCCCTCTACAGGAAAGGGCAGAGCAGGCTGTACCTGCTGCGGAGACTCAGGTCGTTTGGGGTGGAGGGCCCACTCCTGAAGACCTTCTATGACTCTGTGGTGGCTTCTGCTATCTTTTATGGTGTGGTCTGCTGGGGCGGCAGCATCTCTGCTGGGGACAGGAAGAGACTGAACAGGGTGATCCGAAGGGCCAGCTCTGTTCTAGGATGCCCTCTGGACCCAGTGGAGGTGGTGAGTGACAGGAGAATGGCGGCTAAGCTGTCATCCCTGTTGGACAACGTCTCCCACCCCATGCAGCAGACTGTGACAGCACTGAGCAGCTCCTTCAGTGGGAGACTGCGGCACCCACGGTGTGGGACGGAGAGATTTCGCAGGTCTTTCCTCCCCACTGCTGTCAGACTCCACAACAAAGACTTTAACTGAACAAACACACACATCCACACATGTGCAATAACACTAAGTGCAATAATCTTTTCTGGCATCGTTGTATTTTTACTCAGTTGTATATAGCATTCGTATTCTATTTTTATCTTATTGTATATTTTTATTCTATTTTATTCTACTGTATATAGTATATTATTTTATTCTATTCTGTACAGCTGTGTACTGTATTTATTCTTATTGTATTCTAATTTTTGCGTCATAACTTTTGCACTGTCCACTTCCTGCTGTGACAAAACAAATTTCCCACGTGTGGGACTAATAAAGGTTATCTTATCTTATCTTATCTTATATCTGCCATGACATCATACTGATATTACTAGGTTAAACACATGTTAAAGGAGAGAGTGTGAATGAATAAGAAAAGAGTGTAGCGGGTTCTTATCTGGAGTGCAGTCAATATAACCACGGAGTGGTGCCGGGGTCGCGGTACAGCTGTCCGTCCATGGCGATGACAGCGCGGGAGCCTCTCTGGATGAAGCTACGTTGAACTGGGAACAGGACCTTGCGTCGTTCCAGGATCTCTTTGGGGAACTGGTCGTTCACACTGAAGTCCGTTCCTTTCAGCTCCCTGCCTGTTCCTTCTGTTTGAATTGGCCGAATTTGGCCACAATTGGCCACACAGACGTGGTCTCCCAGTCGGCGACCTCACGGCCCCCAAGCGATGCACTCTTTTGAAGGCGATGTTCTTTACGGTGTCCTCCGGCAGCTTCAGGTGGGTTTTAATGAAGCTTTTCACTGTTGCTTCCGCGTCCTCTCCGACAGATTCTGGAGTACCAGAAAACACAAGGTTGTCTCGCATGCTACGGGCTTGTAGATCGATAACGGATTCTTTCATTTTTTTATTTTCTATGTTTAACTGGGTCACGTTATCGGTGAGAGATTTGACCGACTCCTGTAGCGTGGCATTTTCAGCGGCAACCATTTCCACCTGCTGCTGGCTGAATTCCAGGGATTCTCTCAGAGATTTAAATTCCCGGTTTAAAATCTCCACCAGGGACACCCTCGCATCGAAACTGGACAATCACTTGTCGATTGACTCCAGGATGTCTGCAATGTCTTTGCCGGCAGGCGATGTTGTGCCGGGGGAGTCTGCCGGGCGACATCTCTTTGATGACGGTGTCTCAATTCTGCCCGGGGAAGATGCACTCTGAGCCTTCTTCATTACTAAATCTTGGAAGCACCGGTCGATGTAATCTTGGAGAGCATCTAAAATCTCCCCGTTGTCCTCCAGGGTGTTGGAGATAATAGGACAGATGTTGTTAGTTATATGACAATTGATTCGTTTTTTTGGCAATACTGAAGCTTAAAGAAACTTTGTTAAATTCTACGCTACCATTCGCTTTTTTTCCGCCAAATCTCTGGCATCTGACGTCACCTACAACATGGGTCGCTTACCTTTTCCCGTCACTTCCGTCACTTACCTCTCCTGCTCCGATACTCCTGACACGTACGGGATCACTACAGGTTTTCATTTAGGCAGCAGTTGTCCTTCTCTCCTGGATCAGCTGCAGCTTTCTTTAGGCGCCTTCCCAGCTTTGATAAATTTCCAGCTGGGATAACCTCATTTACACAGGGCCTTCTAGATGTGTGTTGTAGCGTCCTGATGACACCCAGTTTATGCTCCAGTAGATGATGAGAGTCAAACCTTAAATACTGATCTGTATGCGTAGGTTTACGGTACACATCAGCTATTAGGATCTTCTTGCTGCGAGGCAATAATGCTGACACTGTTGTCACCATGCTGCCCTACTGTGAAGCTATAACAGTGGTACAGTGGTTAGCACTGCTGCCTCACTACGGTTCAATTCTCCGTGGTCCTTAAACCTTTCTTGGTGAAATGCCTGTGGAGGTTTCCTTCAGGTACTCTAGGCTTATCTCACAGTCAAGAGATGTCCATAGGTTGGGTGTCAGGCGCCACCTCTCTGGGGACATCTCAGGCCCTCCAAGGTTTGGAGGCCTATCTCCCCCTACCACCACTTCCCCTGCCAGTGGCGGACTCCCTCAGACATCGGTGCGTTGGTGGTTCTTTGTGTCCGGGGATGGGCGTCCAGGTACACACCGGCTCACTCCTTGGCGGCCGCTTATCGGGGCCTGGAGCCTGGGGCTCGCTCGGGCCACTTCGGAGGTGGGGTGCCCCCGGCCTCTCGGCCTGGGGCTCGGTCACTCAGGCACGGCTGGCTGCCGGCGGAGCTCACGGGCGCGTCACTGCAACTCCCCCTGGCTTCTGCTCCGCGGCTGCTGAGTGAGCCCTCATCTGGGACTCTCCTCAGCTCTTTCTGGGACAGTGGCGCGGCTGCCCCTCTGTTGGTCTTCCTTGGTCTCTTGTGTTCTGGGGGCCTCTGGATGTCTGGAGTTTTGATCTCCTCCATACCTGCTTCATGCCCTGGAGGAGTGGGGCTGTGGCCCCCCCACACCCTCTAGCAGATCATTACATGAAGGAACCTTTTAAAAAAAAACAAAAAAACAAGCGCGTCCATGCTCACAGGTGTACACACGGGTGATCACACCCCCATAGCTCGGCTACAGACTCAGCACCCGAGTGCCTTTATTGTGATCTCGGGTGACTTCAACCATGTATCACTGGACAATACACTACCAACATTCAAACAATATGTGGACTGTCCCACCAGGGGAGAGAAAACTTTAGACTTACTGTATGCTAACGTCAAGGATGCATACAGCTCCTCCTCCCTCCCCCCACTTGGTAGGTCAGATCATAACCTGATTCACCTCACCCCCCCGCTATGTGCCAATTGTGAGGAGGGAACCTGTGACCACCAGGACTGTCAGGAGGTGGTCAGAGGAGGCCTTAGCAGAACTACAGGGCTGTTTCGAGGTGACCGACTGGGAAACACTCTGTGAGCCTCACGCCGAGGACATCAATGGGCTTACTGAGTGTATCACAGACTACATAACTTTCTGCACCGACTCCATTGTTCCAGCTCAGACTGTTCATTGTTACCCAAATAACAAGCCGTGGGTGACTAAGGACATCAAAGCCCTCCTCAACAACAAGAAGAGGGCTTTCAGAGGGGGCAACAAAGAGGAGGTGAGGAAGATCCAGGTGTTACTAAAGGACAAGATCAGAGAGGCTAAGGACAATTACAGGAGGAAGCTGGAGTGGAAACTCCAGCAGAACAGCATGAGAGAGGTGTGGAGGGGCATGAAGACCATCACTGGATTCAGGCCAACCAACAGCAGGGGAACTGAGGGAGGTGAGAATAGAGCCAATGAGTTGAATCTGTTTTTCAATAGATTCGACACCACAGTGTCTGCTCCCACCCCCACAACCTCACCTGTAGTCAGCCTGGAATCCAGAGCCACACCACTGTGCCAGCCTCTCTCTTCACATGGCGCTGTTGCCTCCTGTGAGATTCCTAACACCCCTCCCCCACCTATCACCTTCACTCAATACCAGGTTGAGATGCAAATGAGGAGACTTCACTCAGGCAAGTCTACTGGACCAGACGGAGTGAGTCCCCTTGTCCTCAAGACCTGTGCCCCCCAGCTGTGTGGAGTCTTTCATAAACTGTTTATGCTGAGTATGAGTCTGCAGAGGGTCCCGGTGATGTGGAAGACATCATGCCTCGTCCCTGTACCAAAGACGCCACGTCCCAGTGGCCCCCAGGATTACAGGCCCGTGGCATTGACCTCCCACATCATGAAGACCCTGGAAAGGCTCATCCTGGACCAGCTGCGACCCATAGTAAGACCACACCTGGATCCCCTTCAGTTCGCTTATCAGCCTCGTCTCGGAACTGAGGACGCCATCATCTACCTGCTCAATCGTGTCTACACCCATCTGGACCAGCCGGCGAGCACTGTGAGGGTCATGTTTTTTGACTTTTCCAGTGCTTTCAACACCATCAGGCCGACCCTCCTGGGTGATAAGTTAGCAGCGATGCAGGTGGATGCTTCTCTGGTGTCCTGGATTGTTGATTACCTGACAGGAAGACCACAATATGTACGTCTCCCACAGTGTGTGTCTGACAAGGTGATCAGCAACACAGGGGCACCACAGGGGACTGTCCTCTCCCCCTTCCTCTTCACCCTCTACACCACAGACTTCAGCCACTGCACAGAGACATGCCATCTTCAGAAGTTTTCTGATGACTCTGCGGTGGTTGGATGCATCAGCAGGGATGATGAGACAGAGTACCGGGCTGTGGTCGACTCCTTTGTCATGTGGTGTGAGCAGAATCATCTGCAGCTCAACGTGGCAAAGACCAAGGAACTGATCGTGGACTTCAGGAAGACCAGGAAACACTTGACCCCTGTTTCAATTCAGGGGGTCAGTGTTGACATTGTGGAGGACTATAAATACCTTGGAGTACACATTGACAATAAACTGGACTGGGCTAAAAACACCACAGCACTTTACAGGAAGGGCCAGAGTCGTCTCTATTTTTTGAGGCGACTGAGGTCCTTCAACATCTGCCAGAAAATGCTGAGGATTTTCTATGAGTCTGTTGTGGCCAGTGCGATCCTCTATGCTGTTGCATGCTGGGGGAGCAGGCTGAGGGTCGCAGATGCCAACAGACTTAATAAACTAATCCGTAAGGCCAGCAATGTTATGGGGATGGAGCTGGACTCCCTCAAGGTGGTGTCGGAGAGGCGGATGCTGTCCAAGATAAAGACAATGTTGGATAACACCTCCCACCCACTCCATGACATGCTGGTCAGTCACAGGAGCACGTTCAGTGAGAGACTGAGATTACCGAAAAGCACCACTGAACGACACAGGAAATCATTCCTGCCTGTGGCCATCTCCCTGTACAACGCATCCACTTAACACACTGTTTGCTGCTACAACTACACATGTTTCTTTTCCAACTATTTATTTATGAGTGACTTATGTATGTATGTATGTATATATATGTATATATTGTACTATTCTTAGTTAGTGTATTGTCTGTCTTGTCTTAATGTTGGTTTAAAATGGAGCACTGTAACAAAAAATAATTTCCCCCAGGGATCAATAAAGTATTCTGATTCTGATTCTGAAACTACACCCTTTTTGGCTCCTACCTCAAAGCACACTGTGTTCTGTTGATCTTATGTGCTGCACAATAATGTTTAATATTTAGTATTTACTATCATATTCCCATATATCATTGTGATGTTGTTTATTCTATTACTCTTGTTCTCTTCTGCTTGTTTTCTTTTTTCTTTCTCAGCAGGTGATCCAGGTGATTGATATATGCATTTTTTTTCTCTGCCCGTTCTGTTGGTTTATGTTTTTTGCCCTTCTCCCCCGTCCCTCTTCTCAGCTGTTTCTCTTTCCCTCTTTCTTTCTCCCCTTCTTTCCCCAATCAAATGGACCATTACGGCAAGGCTGGGATGGTCAATTTGGTAAAGTAAATCCGTTGGGCATCTTTGTTTGCCTTTAGACAACAATTCTGATGGCAAAAGAGCCAAACGGGACAGGCAAAAAAAAAAAAAAAAAAAGAGATGTCCATAGTAGGTTAACTGCTGATTCTACTTTGGCAGTGAATGTGAGGCAGAATAAACGTATACACACTGAAGTGTTATGAATGTATGGGTACATGTGGCTTGGAGTCCAAAGGGTGATCAACTTCATTTTTGCCATTACATTTCATGTTATTTGACAGGAGAGTATTATAGTCAAAAATGCTGCCTTCCTAAATGTGAAAATTCATACTTTTCCATTAAAGTAAACACGATATATTTGGGATTTTTGACAAACTCAAGGCATATCAATATCTTAACTTCAGCTTCAGGGTATAATGATGGGCTTTTTCACTATTCTCTGACTTTTGTTCACTGAACAATCGAACAGCTATTAAAGAAAATGTCAGCAGCATGAATGTTTGTTGGGTGAAACCCTGCAGTACTTCAATAGTTAATCATTATCACCCTGCCAGCGGTTTTCTGCAGACATAACTTTGCAGGCAGAAAGAAAGCACTTTGATGAAATGAAAAACTTAAATAAGTCTTCAAACCAGCTTTTGATGCAGTTTATGTCCAAGTCACAATGTTTTGTTTTTGAGGTGGATTTTTTCCCTGCAATTCTCTGTTGAGGATGCTGCCTCTGAGAAGTGTCACTCCCAGGGTGTGTGCAACAATTTTCCACATAAATGCCAATCCCTAACATGATTATCAATGTTATCCACTTTACATGTCAGAGGTTTAAACGTTTTAGTTTGGGCATCTCTCTTACATGTATTATTAATCAGTTACAGTTTACCCATAAATCTGATGTTACTGTGCTGGTAGTTAAAAGCTATCATATGAAATGTCTTACAGAATTCTTGTACCACAAACATAATCTGATCTTTAAGTGATGATGTATGAATTCTGCTTCCGGGTCCAAACTACTCTGCATTTAATAAGGCTGTTGTGTTTTTAACATGTTTTAATGCTTTATATCTTGTTCTATTTAATCTCAACAAGCCTCTAAAAACAGTCAGTGATCACTGTCGGCCTCTCTCGGTTTTTATTACCACTGTTCATTTTAAAGCTCCGTTTTTAAACCTTTACGATGTAACTACAGCCCAGCCCATGCAGCAGTATATTAATGACTAACCTCGTATTGTGGATGAATTATCTCAGTTGTTCTCCTGACTGAAGTTTGGTCCGTTTACAGCATCCCCTAACCATCGGGAACCCTCATGTTAACTTTTATCAAGTGGAAAAAAGTTAGCGTTCATCCTCCAGCTTCACTGTGTTTATGTTATGTTAACATAGCTGTGTCGCTAGCGATCACACAGCACATCATTATATACCAGCTAGCTCAACTTCAGTAACCCTACAAACGTCACTGCTGTTTAGTTTTCTGTCTTCATTTATTTTGGAAGTGATAGCAGAGCTGTAAGTTTGAATTTTTTTCAGAAATCTCTCAGTCAGAACATGGTATATCATGTTTAGCAGGAAGCTAGTGAGCTAACTTCCTGCTAACTTCTAACTCCACTAAATTTAATAAATTCTGTTTTCATGGATGCCTGGATGTTAAACTTAATAGTTACACCTGGTTACGCAGCAACACTGATCATTTTATTATTTATTTGACTTTGGGACCCGGAAACGGCTAATGACGGCAGACTTAAAGACCAGATTTGGGTAAAAAAAACAAAAAACAAAACACTTCACAAGGACATGTTCCAAGTCCTCTCACATGATGTGATGATTTGAAAAATAAGATAGTCGACACTACTACAAAAAACTCATAGCCATATATTTCGTATATATGTTTTCACAGTGCCACAGTATTTAAATAACAGCAGTAGTAGATTTATATTAATAATATTACATGAAATAATAATAATAAATACTAAAGTGATAGAAACAAGTAAACATTATAATAAGATATTATTCAAGTACATTAATATTAGGTTTAAATTAGTTACTGATAAATATTAGCACTACTAGTCGACTGCATGTAGAATTTGTCTTCATATTCTCATCGTCATACTCACGAATACTGAAACAAAAATAGTGTATCTGGCAGTTTGATGATTATATAACACTTGAGCAGCCGAGAAAGTGTTACAAAAATAAAAGCGCAGCAGTTGGCAGTGGATAATATTAACTAAGATCTTATATAACAGGAAAGAGAATAACCAACGTGTCATTCCATGTTTTGTTACTCTGTTTCTCACAGCTTCATGTTTCTCAACTGTTTCTACACTCCTTTCCCAATCGAGCAGGGAAACTGTGCACAGTCAGATTTAGGCAAAAACAGAGGTAGTATTTGTAATAGTAACAGTAATACAGTAATACTACCAGTCATCCATCAATTTCCTTCTGTTGATCCAATTCAGGGTCATGGGAGGGCTGGAGCCTTTCCCAGTTGCCATAGGGCAGAGAGGCTAACAGAGGGCTTACAGGGAGACACCAACAACCATTCGCACTCACATTCACACATACAGCCAATTTGGAATAACTGATTAACCTAGTCCCGCTAATTACATGTCTTTGGACCAGGGGTGGGCAAACTACAGCCCATGGGCCACCTCCAGCCCGTTGGGCGTTTTATTCCGGCCCGCCAAAGATTGACGTGTCTCATCCGTGTCTCGAACCATGAAGTCGCACGAAATGTGAAGTTACTCTAATTAAGTACACATTTGTCAGTTAACTTAGACCTAAACTTCTGGTCTCAGACTTGCTTAACCCTTGTGTGGTGTTCGTATTTTTGTTACTCAGCCAGTGTTCATGGGTCTGGTGGACCCGCTAGAGTTTTGGCTTTCCAAATTAACACTATCAAACAATTTTATGTTAAATTACTCAACAGATGTTTACTTCATCCCAATTACAAGACATATGAACAGCAAACATGGTTAATTTTTTCCCTTTACCTTTGTTAGATCACATTTATGAATTAATGTGCTTCTCGTTTTTCTTTTATATAAAATGTTATAAATAAATCAGTTATAATCAAGTGGAGTGAGTGGAAAGACACAACACATTTACACGTGAAAAAATAATTAATTGTTTAATTTTTCTTTTGAAAAAAACTGAACACGGGTCTCACAGACCCGAACACCATACAAGGGTTAAAAACCTTTCATCTAATCAGAAATCCCAGTCTTCAATTAATTCAATACAAAATATTACATAGAGTGCACTTTACAGGTTCATCGGATGTCCAAGATGGGCTTTACGTCTACCAACAACTGCTCACACTGCCAAACCAATTCACCGGACAATTATATCCACGTTCTTTGGTTCTGTCCACCAGTTCAGAAGTTTTGGCGCGAGATATGTGAGGACTTATCGAAGTGTCTGAAATGTAACATTCCAACTTCCCCCTTAGTGTGTTTGTTGGGCAGCTTAGATAATGTCACTTCAGAAAAGAATATAGCCCATATGGTTTTCACTGCCCTATGCATAGCCAAGAAAACAGTCCTCATGAACTGGAAAAATAAAAATAATCTTAATTCTAACCAATATAGAAATGATCTATTAGATTACATTAGTCTTGATACAGCCTCTGCCACCACATCAGGTCAATTGCTCTGGGCTCCTTTGATCAGCTCCATCACCTAGTGGGGGTGGGGGGGTCATAGTTTGGTCCCGCCTTCACTGTTGTGGTTGGTGTGGGGGTAGGGATAGGCTTAGGGCGTCGGGGGGTTCCCCAGAGGCATCTTCCTTGGGGGGCTCAACCTGGGGTAACGGTCATGTCCGGTTAGGGGCTCTGTTGGCTCTTAGGTGACGGTTTCCTCGTGGCTACGTGCAGCGGGGCTAGGGGAGGGTCTGTGCTGACGGACGTGGGTTACTGACCTGGTAGCCTGGCTGCCTCTGGGTGGGTCCGGGATGGGCGTGAGGTTCTGGGGGCGCTCCGTCTCTGGGCTGGGGCCCTGGCCGGGCCTCGGGGGCTTGGGTCCTGGTTGGTGTGTTGTCGGGGTTGTGGGCGGGTGGGTGTATGGGGGCCCGGCCCTGGCGCAGGGTGCCGGCGGTGCGTCAAGCCACCTGGGGGGCTCTTCAACTGATGGGGGAGATTGTCACATCTTGCAGGAGCTTTCCTCTCTTCAGGAACTCTCTCTGCAGGAGGGGGAGATACAGGAGAGGTGGAGGAAGATCTCAGCCTGGGCGTCTATTGTCTTATGTAGTCTGGAAGATGAGTGGATGGTGGGGTGGGTGCAGTTTTCTCTGTGGTGGGGTTGGGTGGACTGTCCCGGGCTCTGTGGGGCCAGGAGGCGCTGCTGCACTGGGCCCCGGTCTGGATGGGCCCGGGCCCCCTTTCCCTGGCGGGTCGCGGAGTATGGGGGTGCCTACTGGGGTCAGCGGGGGAGCTGTAGTCCGTGATGCAGTGAGTGAGGGCGTCGATGTCCTCACCGTGAGGCTTGCAGAGTTCCTGCCAGTCTGTGCATTCAAAACAGTCTCTTAAGGCCTCAGTGCATTCCTCAGACCACACCCTTATCACCTTCTTCGTGGGGGGGTTCCTCTTCACCATAGGAGTGTAGGTAGGTGGGGTGGAGAAGGACCAGGTTGTGGTCTGAGTGGCCAAGCGGGGGGAGGGGTGATGCACTGTAAGCCTGCTTTGTGTTGGCAAACAATAGATCCAGGGTTTTGCTGTCCCTTGTATGTCAGTCAACGTGCTGGGAGAAGTTTGGGAGAGTGACAGATAGTGAGGCATGATTGAAATCCCCAGAAATAATAATGAGGGACTGCGGATGTGCCATCTGTAGCTGAGAGACAGTGGAGTGAATGTAATCACAGGCTGCTGTAGCGTCGGCCGAGGGTGGGATGTAAACAGTCAGCACAATAAAGTGTGAAAATTTCCTGGCCAGGTGGTATGGCCGGACGCTAACTGCCAACAGTTCAATGTCTTTGGTACAGCTCTGTTCCTTCACAGTGATGTGCCCCGGGTTACACCATCTCTCATTGACATACATTGCTAGTCCCCCACCTCTCCTCTTACCACTCTCCATTGCATTCCGGTCCGCTCTAACCAGTTGAAAGCCATCCAGAGTTATGACAGAGTCCGGTGTGTGGTCCGTGAGCCATGTCTCAGTGAACAGGAGGAGGCTGCTCTGCTTGTATTCCCACTGCAGTCTGGTTAGCGCAATTAGCTCTTCCATCTTGTTGGGTAAAGATCTTACATTACCCATGAGAATGGATGGAATACTTGGTTTGTACCGTCTCCTTCTTTCCTGGTACTTCACTCCAGCCCTGCGTCCCCTCCTCCAACGTCGTAATTCCTTCGGAATCTTGGGTCGCTCCTCCGGGAGTACTTTCCTGTTGCCCAGTGCTAGCAGCTGCTCCCTACTGTAAACAATGGCTTGGCTTACAGATTACAGCGCCACAGGAGCTGCAGTTGGAACTGATTGATCTCCAATGTGACTCTGTCTTAAAGGAGAAGTTCAACTCTCTTAAACTGGATGAGTTTTATGCATCACTAAGCGCAGCCAAATTTCCAATCATCCACAAGATGTCACAGAGGACGCTGGTGTTGTTTGGCTCTACGAATGTATGTGAACAGACTTTTGGTGTGATGAACAACAACAAAGCATCCCACAAACCCCAGCTGAGTGATGAACACCTCAGATCTGTTCTGAGAATTGCCACAACAAAACTAACACCAGATTTCGATGCACTGACAAAAAAGGGTGATCAACAACACTGTCCCCATTAAAAGTGAATGTAAGTATTAACACTATAAAGCCTTCTTAATGTTTTTGTTTGATATGTATGCATCTGGTGCTGGCCTGGTCCGTTTTTAAAATTTTAAAGGTCAGTGTGTCCCCTGAGCCAAAAAGCTTGCCCACCCCTGCTTTAGACTATGGGAGTAAGCACGAGTACCCAGAGAGAACCCACACAAACACAGGGGACAACATGCAAACTTAACACAGAAAGACTGGCCAGCTGATGAATTTGGACCTAGGACCTAATGTATCATAAAGAGTTGAAGACCCGCATTTGTTATAGGAGTAACACTCACGCTAACGGTTTTTCTTGCAAAAGGTAGAGTTGGATGTCTCGAGACCGGTCTTGAGACCACTTTTACGTGGTCTTGGTCTTGTTTTGGTCTCGCTGTCTCGGTCTTGCTGTCTCAGATCGACATTAGTGATGTGTCGGTTGCGAACGAAACGGCTCTTAGAGCGTACGTTTTTTTTTTCTTTCTCTCACCCTCTCTCTCGCACCTTTTTCCGCTTCACTCCGCACGCGAGTCTCGTGCTTTGCGCTGGGCAGAGGGGGGGAGGGGCGGTAGTTTCACTCAGTAGCACAGGAACAGAGCGGGAGGAAGAGAGAGAGAAAGCGAGCCAGGGACAACAATGTCACATTAGAAAGGTATAGTAATCATCCACAACTATTTTCAGTTGCTGATGATAAAGGATTCAGAAAGTTTATTCATGCAGGCCCATATGACAGAGAATATGCATCTTCTTTTTGTTTTCATATTTTAATTTATATTTAATTGTGTTGTGGTTTGTAGTGTTTTGTGTTGTTTCACTTTAAATTTGTTTAAAAGGAAAAAGCTGAAAATTTAAATAGTTAAAAGTTGAAATGTGAATAGTTGTTTTTTATATTATATGATTTATTTATTACATTTTATGTGGAGTGAATAAATAAAGGTATATTTACGGTGGACCCTAGAGACAAAGCACGTAAAAACTCCAAAACACGTAAAAACTCAGAAGCATGTACAAAACACAACAGAAGTGCTCCAAGATGCTAGGGGGCAGTGTTGAGCTTTTGTTACCTAGTGGCTACACAAGCCAGGAAGTACCAACGACCAGATTTGGTGTGTGGTAGTAACAGGCAGTGTTGGGTAAGTTACTTTAAAATAGTAACTTAGTTACATTACTAGTTACTTCTCTCAAAAGTAACTCAGTTACTTCAAGTTACTCGTTACTTTCAAAGTAACTAGTTACTAGGGAAAGTAACTTTGGTTTTACTCAGAATTCACTTGTTAATGTGTTTCTTCCATAACTTTGCCAGTCTTCTAGCTTGCTTACTTGCCACAAGTGCACTGTGCCACCTACCAATAGAAAGGAAAAGATAATGTGCATATTTCCACAAGAGAAATCCCACGCCTGGACCGTCATTGACTGCTGCCATGATTCTAGCCTACGTCACAGTGTCATGTGCGCCTTTTACATCCAACACAAAAACTGCAATCGTGGTGCTTTCGATTGTACTCAGAACGCGGAAATTCTGCCTTCTGAATAGGAAGATGTAGGTAACACCAGACTGCAGATGAGCTGCATACAGGGCTGGACTGGGACAAAAAAATTGTCCCGGGCATTTTGACTAGAGACCGGCCCACCATTATAGGAAAAATCATAAAGCCTTTGAATGAAAATAAACACTCTTGTGACAGTCATGTACACTGTTTTGATGGTATATATGCATCAATCTATCAATCGTTTATTGTAAGATTCAGATAATTATTTTTTAAAAGCTAGACATTTTAAATGAGAATAAGAAAGAAAAGTATTTCTTTGTGCCCCCCTTTCCCTGTTAATGCCCTACCTGGCCCCCTGGCAACACATGCTAGATCCGCCCCTGCACAGTTACCAGCTGTCAACTGCCTAAAAAAGGATCCTGGTGTTATTTGTCTCTCAGAAACAGTTCATAACTTCCCTTCAACTCATTCATGTCACCTAAAAGGTAAACCTGTTTCTCCATCACAGCTCGGATGATCCAGTAAGGACATCTCCTGGTTTCATCTTCATGTTTCCCTCTCACCAGATAACCAAACCATATCATGACCAGCAGCTTTTTTGCAGCTGTGGCTCCAGCAAACATCAGCTGATACTAGAAATTAATATTAAATAAATTCTAGCTTAAACGTGCTGCTGTTGTTTAGCGCGACATCCGCTGGTTTCCTCTTTCTGGCGCAAAGTGAGCGATAAACAAACAAGAGAACCGATCAGCTGATCACTTTTCATGACTGAAGTAGAAACATGAGAGGGAGGGGAGAGAATGAGAGAAGAAGAGGCAGCTGTGCAGCGTAAAGACACAGAATAACTCCAGCTTTGTGTCTTTTTCATTGTAGCCGAATTACGGGACAAACTGTTCCTTTTCACCTCAATAAGAAACGCGTAATATTTTCTCTGAATACCAGACGGGACGGTTGGCAACTCTAATAACTTATGAACAAAATAAAGTTCAACATCATTAACTTCATAGCACCACCCAGCTGTATAGAAACTCCGTCATGCTAGCTAGCACGCAGTACGGAAAAAGTCAGAATAACGAAAATAAACTCCACCTAAACTTGGTTTATATCTGACCCAGAGAGACTGCAGGTCATAACTTCTTACCTGAAGTTCAGTTCACACTTGGACCGGCGGCCGCCTCGGGTCTCTTTTCCTTCTGCGTCCCTTTTCCTTAATCCACCTGCTGGCTTCCACCACTTGCTAATGTTACTGAATCTGTGGAAGCTCCGCGATAGCCACCACACGAAGTAACGAGTAACGACCCTATCTAAATCCCAGTAACGACTAACGCGTTCCTGATTTTGGCATAATAACTAGTTACCGTGCTCGGTAACTAGTTAATAACACAATAATAACGTAGTTACTGTAACGCGTTACTTAATAACGCGTTAGTCCCAACACTGGTAACAGGTAAATGAACATTCTTTTAAATTATTTGAATATATATGAGTGCTTGTGTATAAATACACAAACAATACACATATGCTTTCAATTGTGTAATTTAAGTGATCTAGTCAGCTGTTTTCGAAGTTCAGTTAACGCTAGAAATGTGTTTCGGCGTTTGTACGTGCTTTGTCTCTAGGGACCACCGTATATATTTCTATATAAACATATATAAATAAAACCACGTTGTTTTTTTTTACATTAGTAATTCCTTTTGTGCATAATTTTATATTGTTGTTAATAATTAATTAATTAAAGCAACAAAACAACCTGAAGAGTCAGTTCGGAGCTGAAAGAGTCGTCTCTTTTTAGTGACCCAGCCGAAAGAGCCGGTTGTGAGTCAAAACGGAAATCCCATCGCTAATCGACATAGTGTTCGGGAGATTTGGAGTCAACCATCGGCGGAGCTGGGGGTGGGGGTTGCTTACTGGGCTTAAGCCCGGGTCTTTTGGAGTGTTTCATAGTTAGATGCCTGACTGACAACTGTATAAAACAAAAACTACACACATTATTCAAAGCACATAGCGCACAGTTGTAAATTCCCCCTACTTTTGGTATGATCCGAGCTCAGGCACTAGGCAACTGAGCACAGCACTTACGCATGTGAGCGAGGGGGGAGAAGCTGCTGCCTGCGAGTTTGCTTTTGGAGAAGCGCAGCCAGACAGACAGAGGAGAGCTTAAGTTCGACCAGGTACCAAAGCAAATCATTCGTACTGTACAAATAATGTAAATATGACGGTGTATCACAAATGGAAAATAGGTTTGGTAATGATATAAACATAAATGGAAAAACTGTTTATACTAAAACTGATTTGGCACATTTTTAATGAGTTTGAAAAGTTGAATGCATTTTGATCCATTCGTTGTCAAGATGATTCCACACTGCTTTGCTTGAAGTCTGGGTTGTGGGGAGGCCAGTCTATGAACCATAAAGTCCTTTTCTATCCAGATCTGGTTTAATGGATCAGCAGTGTGTTTTGGGCCACTGGGTATCATTCAGTTCAATTAATTCAGTTTTACTCATATAGGGCCAAAACATGACAAAAGTTGCCTCAAGGTGCTTTATATTGGAAGGTAAAAACCTCACAGTAACACTCACGAATATCTGAGAAGAAAGTTCTTTGTCTTAGCAAAAACAAAGCACTGTCAAGAATCGCTGTGTGCAGGCAGGAGATTGGATCCAAAATGTAGGACTCACAATGCACGGGGATAAACTCAAAAGGCACGGCTTTATTTAACAGAAACACAAGGAGCAACACAAAACTACACTGGGAGAAACTAAAGTTGAGGCACAGGGAAGACACAAGGAAATGCACACAACCATGAGGGACGACACAGAACAGAGGGAGATTCCGACATAAATACACAGAAGGTAAGTGAGGGACGTGGTAACACACAGGGAGCACACCTGAGGACAATTACGCATAACAAGACAGGGAGGACACAACTGAAAATGCTGACCCAAGACGCAGACCTTAAATGTAACACAGGAAGAACACAGATACGCAGAGAGGAGGAGAAGAGAGAGCACGGGGAGAGCACAGACATGGAATAAAACAGGGGGGGAAACAAGACACAGGAACTCAGAACTATATGAACACAGATACACAGAGAGACACACAGGAGTAGGGATGGGTACCGGTATCTGATGCCATGATGGCACCGGTTCTGACATAAACGGTAGTAACCAGACCGAAAAGCAGCGCACATTTCGGTGCTTTATTTCGGTGCTTTTTTTTCCTGAGCTGTGATACACTTTAGATTCTAGCCAATCATTTTACGTTTTAGTAGGCGGGGCCAGGTACATAGGTTCTTTTAGAGCAGAGCTACAGATTAAAAATGACCAAGGCAAATCGGTCAAAAGTCTGGCTGTACTTCACAGCAAAATATGCAAACTCAGCAGCCTGCAACAAGTGCTTTAAGGTGATACTGTGATACTGTCAAAGGAGGTAACACCTCAAATCCGATGAAACACCTGGCGACGCATAGCGTTTTTTTTAAAAGCCAAGAAATACGCCGTATTTGATAGCTTGCTGTGAGACCTCACACCGTGCACATCTACTGCGGGTGGGTTGCCTGTTATCGGACCCGGAGTTAGCAACATCCCCCAAAAACACGGAGAGGAGAGTCCTGGCCCCTAGCCCTGCCAGTGTAGCAGAAATGATGACGGATGATGATGGCAGCAGCAGCCGTTCTTCTCTGCGTGAGTAGCTTAATGTTGTTCGTGTGTAATTTACGTTGATTAGGCTAACCACGTTATTACATTAATGCATGTAAGGTGAACTAGCAAACATCATCATAGCTACATGCGGCTGTCTGCTTGTTTGATGGCAGATACTCCCTTCACCCTGGCCAAAAAAGGCTAAAATGACCAAAGAAAAAGTGGAAAACAGTTAAACATGTCACGGACCCAGTTCCAGGGATTCGGGGTCCGTGAGCAGTGTGGACTACTATTGTAGTTATTATTATTATTATTATTATTATTATTATTATTATCATTATTGTGGTTGTTGTTATTATGGTTGTGTCTGCTGTCCTGTTTTTCCGTGTTGGTGTACTGTCAGGTGTTTAGGGGTGTGTGCTTGTGTATGTGAGGGTGCGGTTGTGGCAGGCACTTTTAGGCCTGGTGGGTGTGGCCCTGCCAGCTGACCGGTCCCACCCAGGAATCCACACACACCTGGCGCCGATCAAGCCTCGTCAGAGGAGCTTCAAAACAGTGTGGCTGAGAGCTCCTCGACGCTGGATCGTTGAGTGACTTCCCGTCAGTCTTAAGTGTATTGTGCAAGGTTAGTGCAAGTCTACTGTTAGGTTTTGTACTCACGGCTGCCTTTGGTATGCGTGTTTCCTCAGGAGGAATTGTGGCGACCAGGAGGCAGCACACGGAGAGTACACAGGGAACGGAGACAGAGCACGGAGCACGGGATAAAGGAGAAGACACGGAACGGGAGTTGGGATCGCACGGGGGGATTTATTGTTGTTCGGATTGTCACCACTGTAAATAAACACTGTTGCACTGTAGAGTCCTGCATTTTGGGTCCTCCTTTCCCCACATCCCCACGGTCTGCCAGCGAGACCGTGACAAAACATGAGAGGTTTTTGGACAAAGTTTGTGTTTTTTCCATTGTTTAAGCACTGCTTCCAGGCAAGAGTGATGCCATAAATCCCCTATAGCTGCAGAAAAGGCTAACATTGTTATCTTTTTACAAAAAAACAGCTAAACATGAGAGGTTTTTGGACCAATTTTGTGTTCTCCATTCTTTAAGCACCAGTTTAAGCACTGTTTAAGCACCGGCACCGTTTCAAAAGTACCGGTTTGGCACCGGTATCGGATAAAACCTAAACGATACCCATCCTTACACAGGAGCAAGGGCACGGGGAGGATCTAACAACCAAAAGCTAAACATAACAACCTAGGGACTGGGACTAAACTTTAAACTAACAAGGTGGACTCAAACCATAATACAAAATGACAAAACACAAGAAACTGTCATAAGAACCAGGATCGTGACAAGCATGTGTGCTAAAGTAATCATTTACAATAATAATTAATAACAAAGTTGGAGGGGTCGATTACAATATCTTACAGAAGCTATTACTGTGTGAATGTCAGTGGAGTGGAGGAGATAAAAAGGGTTCTTTATTTGCTCTTGGCTTAGTGTCAATGTGACCTTTTCTGTGAGCTTCTGTATGCAGTGTTGGCATCAGAGGTCCATCTGGATACTGTTGCACCGCCGCCACATTGAACAGTCAGATAGCTGAGGACAGAAAATAGCTGCAAGAGAGGCTAAGAAGAAAGGCGACAGCAGGAAAGTATGCACAGCTACTGAAACAGACTAAATTTGCATAATTATTGGACAGCAGGTTGAGACAAAGTCAGGTTGCAGGGAGCAGCAAGTAAGAGTTTTAGAAAGTCTAAAACAGGTGATGATAGGACAAAACTCAGCGGTAACCTCGCAAGGTGCTGCAAGAATATTAAGTGTGCAGACCAAGCTGGGGACAAAAAGGACAGTGCTACATTTCAACGAGTGCACTGGTGGCCCATTTGTGCTGTCATTTTTATTCATTTGATCACAAATTAAGGATTGGGCAATGCGTGTTTTACAGTGACCTCTGATAGTTCACCAACCAATCAGAGACTGTTATCAACACATCGTTGAGAAGACCTTCATTTGTATTAATGTTTTTTTAAAGCCTCTTACCTCTGAGTTTACTGTCACAAATATATATAACTTTAACCCAAAACTTAATTCTAACTTAAAAGAAGTTTTAACTGTCAAAGCAGGCCTTTAAAAGGATGTAAGGAAATGAGAACTAATACAGTAATGCTTCAACTATATTTCACTATATCACTATCACTCAGAGTGGTGCAGACTACACGTACTGCTCATATATTTGGAACACAGTACTCAGTCTTTTAATTTTAACCTTGTGTAAAACCTTGAAACTTGATGCAACTGTGTTACACGGTGTATTACATCACTGCCATACATAGTTTTTTAACTCTTTCATCTTTAGAGACCATCAAGTTCCAAGTGTGCATTCAGCCTCACATGTATTTGCTTTCAGACCACAAAGAAACAGCATGAGATCCAATTAGAGGTGAACCAAGGCTCACCTTTCCAGCTACTGTCAGGCTACTTGTTTAGTGCACACTAAAAGTTGATTGACAACTTTCGCACAAGCCTAAAGTTCATTTGAGCCAAACCAAACAGCCTTTGTGTAAAAGCAGCGATCAGCAATGGTTAATTTTGACAAGGCATGACCTCAGTGAACTTTCCAAAGCCCATACACACATTAAAATACACAGCAGCCTGGCATTTAGAGGAATACACCCTGACAGAACTGAACATAGAAACAACAACAGGATTCATTCATTTAAACCTTTTTCCAGCCGACTCCTGAGGAAATATTAGCAAATAGTCATTTATCACAGAATTCAATTCAGTTTTATTTTTAACGTTTTATTTTTAATTTTAATTTTTTTAATTTTTAGTTTTATTTTTAATTTTCTAACATAACAGCACCATTTGATCCCTTTCAGATAAGAATGGGCCAGATTAATACATTAAGTTTTGACATAAGTCCCCCCCGAGGGGGGCACAGAGCCATTGCAAGGGGGCACGGTGTAAATTAAAAAAGAATAAAAAAAGGGCGCTTGGACACTGCTAGAATAACGGACAGGTTTTTGATGGGGCTCCCACACAAACCCAAAGCAGAAGATGAAGCATTGCCAAATATGTTTCCAAACCAACTTACTTCCAAACCAAAGACTAGAAAATGTTATGACGCATATCCTGCCTTTGGCTTCACCTGCACAAGTGCCACAGTAGGTCTCCCCATTAGTTTCCCTGCCTCACGGACAAACAGTATCCTACAGCTGTTTATGTTTTTGAACCAATTTTGCACATTTTTTGGAAAATGGTTTGATAGCAATGTTGAATATTATTACATAGGAAAAAACAACTACACGTAAAATAATCACACCGTGACGCCTCTCCTTTCTAAATGGAGGGACAGTAACTGTGTGTGTATATGTAAGCATGTAAAAACTGCAGATGGTCAGATTAACAGTAACAGTATTTTGTCTCTATCCGCCATTGTATAAATTCATCTCATGTAAACCATAAAGTGGCGCACAGTGTGACGTGAAAAAAGGCACATACCTTTGACGTTGCGTGATGAACTCTGTATTCCTTGTCCACACGTAAACGGAAAAACTGAGTTTTCGCAAAATCTCCAACCTGACAACAGTTTTAAAATAATCCAAAGGTCCAAACGCATAGAAACAGCTGCGTTTTCAAAAATACCCGTGTAGGTGTGGACGTTGCGTGAAAGAGTTAGTAGTTTATTTTTTTGCTGCCTGTAATTTATTGCAGTTTACTTTTATTTGTTTAATTGTTTACTAAATGTTTGAGGTGTGAAATAAACTGCAATGGAGTTTGAAAACCAAATATGGGTGTAAGTAAGTAAGTTTCATTTTATTTATATAGCAAATTTCTAGATAAAAAAATCACAAAGTGCTTCACAAAGTATAAAACAAAAACAGACAAAAGTTAACAAAATGCAATTCTAAAAAGATGTGTTTTTAGTTATTTTTTAAAAGTGACCACTGAGTCTGCAGATCTTAAGTTCCGAGGAAGAGAGTTCCACAGTCTGGCAGCCACAGTGCCAAAAGCTCTGTCTCCCTTGGTTTTCAGCCTCCTACATAGGGCTGTAAAAGCTCAGTGATGTAGGCTGGTGCTTGTCCTTGAAGAGTTTTAAAGGTCAGAACCAATATCTTAAAATGGACTCTGAATTCAACGGGGAGCCAGTGCAGCTGTATAAGCAACGGTGTTACATGAGAGTACTTAGATGTTTTTGTCAGAAGCCTTGCTGCAACATTTTGGACAATCTGCAGACGCTCCAGGGAGTTTTTGTTTAGACATGTAAACAGTGAATTACAGTAGTCCAATCGCGATGAAATGAATGCATGAATAACAATCTCCAGTTCAGTATGAGATACTATGGGGCTCAATTTAGAAATGTTTCTTAAATGATAGAAGCAGGACCGAACCAGAGATTTGACGTGAACATCCAGAGTAAAAGCAGAATCAAAGGTTACCCCGAGGTTCCTGATAGACGGTTTCACAAATTTTGAAAGAGGACCAAGACCATTCATTATGTTAGGAACATGTCTGTCTGGAGCACATACAAGGACTTCAGTCCTTTCTTCATTAAGTTGGAGGAAGTTGTCAGCCATCCAACCTTTGATGGATTCTAAGTACACATTTAGAATCTGCAGCTTAGAAACATCTTCAGGTTTAAAACACATGTACAGCTGGATATCGTCTGCGTAGCAGTGGTAGCAAATGTCCTCAAAGGGGCTCAAAATATGCTGGAGAGGAAGTAGATATATTAAAAACAATAAGGGCCCCAGCACAGAACCTTGTGGCACACCATAGGACAGGGACGTGGAAGATGACCTGTACTTAGAGACCGCCTCAGAAGAGTATCGTTCATAGAGATTAGTGATGGGTCGTTCGCGAACGAAATGGCTCTTAGAGCCGGCTCTTTGACATGAACGACGCGAGCCGGCTCCTTATCGCGAGCCGTCACGTGGGGTTTTTTTTTTTCTTTCTCTCAGCCTCTCTCTCGCACTTTTTTTCCGCTTCACTCTGCACGCGAGCCTTGTGCTTTACGCTGGGCAGAGGGGGGAGGGGCGGTAGTTACACTCAGTAGCACAGGAACAGAGCCAGAGAGAGAGAAAGCGAGGCAGGGACAACAACATTAGAAAGGTATAGTAATCATCCACAACTATTTTCGGTTGCAGATGATAAAGGATTGAGAAAGTTTATTCATGCAGGTCCATATGACAGAGAATGTGCATGTTCTTTTAGTTTTCATATTATAATTTATATTTAATTGTGTTGTGGTTTGCAGTGTTTTGTGTTCTTTTCACTTTAAATTTGTGAAAGGAAAAAGCTGAAAATTTAAATAGTTAAAACTTGAAATGTGAATAGTTGATTTTTGTATTATATGATTTATTTATTACATTTTATGTGGAGTGAATAAATAAAAGTATATTTACGGTGGCTCCTAGAGACAAAGCACATACAAACTTCAAATCACGCACGAACTCTGAAGCATGTACAAACTCCAAAACACGTAAAAACACGTACAAACTCCAAAACACGTACAAACTCCGAAGCACGTAAAAACTCAGAAGCATATAAAAACTCAGAAGCACATAAAAACTCAAAACACGTACAAAAGACAACAGAAGTGCTCCAGGATGCTGGGCGCAGTGTTGAGCCTTTGTTATCTTGTGGCTACACAAGCCAGCAAGTACCAACGACCGGATTTGGTGTGTGGTAATAACAGGTAAATGAACTTTTTTTAAAATTATTTGAATATATATATGAGTGCCTGTGTATAAATACACAAACAATACACACATGCTTTCAATTGTGTAATTTAAGTGATCTAGTAGCTCTGCTTTGGAAGTTCAGTTCATGCTAGAAATGTGTTTTGGAGTTTGTACGTGTTTTGTCTCTAGGGGCCACCGCATATATTTATATATAAACATATATAAATAAAACCACTTGTTTTTATGTTAGTAATTCCTTTTGTGCATAATTTTATATTATTGTTAATAATAAATTAATTAAAGCAACAAAACAACCTGAAGAGCCGGTTCGGAGCCGAAAGAGCCGGCTCTTTTTAGTGAGCCGAACCGAAAGAGCCGGATCTCTAAAAAGAGCCGGAAATCCCATCACTAATAGAGATACGAGGAGAACCACTCTAAGGCAGACCCAGATACACCAACCCAGTATTTCAGCCTTTCAAGCAAAATGTAATGGTCAACGATGTCAAAGGCTGACGTGAGGTCCAACATTAGGAGTACAGAACATTTTCCTGCATCGTTCTGCATCAGAATGTCACTGGAAACTCTAAGAAGGGCTGTTTCAGTAGAATGAGCTCTACGAAAGCCAGACTGAAATTTGTCAAAGATATTATGTTTGTCTAAAATTGCTGTAAGCTGCTTAGCCACAACCTTCTCTAATATCTTAGCAATTAATGGTATTTTTGAGATTGGTCTGTAATTGCTAGTGAGAGATGGGTTCAGCGTAGTTTTTTTTTAACAGGGGGTGTATAGCAGCAGTTTTAAAATAAGCAGGGACTTTACCAGACCCCAGTGAGGTGTTAACTATGGTGAGCACACAGGGACCAATAGAATGGAAGACATTTTTGAATAACGATGCAGGTAAAATGTCAAATAGACAGGAGGATGCTTTCGTTGCATTAACTATTTTTACCAGCTCTGGTAGTGAGATGGGTAAAAAGCTTTCTAAAATGACAGGCCGAGCTGGCGTAGGAACTGACAATGCAGATGCTGATGGGGACAATTTTTTCCTTACATTACAAATTTTTTCCAGAAAGAATTTTATCACAGTCTTCATTAGAGGAAATAGTGGCAGCAGTAATAATATCAGTAATAGTGTCAAATAACACCTTAGGATTACCTTACCTTCCCAATCCCCTGAGCCACGGGTGATCGTGGTTTAAGGGATTGGAAAGCTCATCTGTAACCAGAAGGTTACCGGTTCAATCCCCCTGCTCTCTCTGTCCTGGTCGTTGTGTCCTTGGGCAAGACACTTCACCTACTACCTACTGGTGTTGGCCAGAGGAGCCAATGGCGTGATTCTGTCAATCTGCCCCAGGGCAGCTGTGGCTACAACTGTGGTTTGCCTGCACCAGTGAGTGAATGAATAGTGGATTTGTAAAGCGCTATATAAATGCAATCCATTATTATTATTATTACCTCTGCTCTTTGCAACCAAATGAGAAAAATAAGCAGCCCTCGCATCACTAATTGCATTGTTAAAAGAGGCTAAAAGATCCTTTAAGTAAAGGAGATGAACATTTAAATGAGTTTTCCTCCACAAGCGCTCAGCTTTACGACAATCACGTTTTAAGCAGTGGATATTGTCATTTAGCCAGGGTAAGGACTTGGAAGCAGAAACTGATCTCATTTTAACCAGACAGATTTCATCTAAAATTGAAAAACAATGGTTATTAAATAGATCTGTTAAGAAATCAACGCCGTTTTGCAGGCATAGAGTTTTTGTTTGTTTTTTTTAGATAGAGTTAAATTAAAAGCATCCAAAAAATTCTCAGCTGTGGAGGAATTTATGATGCGCGATGGGTGTGTGTGATTGGAGGATGTGTTTGTGCCAGGGTGGAAGAATAAGTCGTGGGGGTGCGTGAAGATTTTCTTGTAAAACAAAGGGGGGCTTAACAAAAAAAGGTTTGGGAACCACTGCCTTAATCTGTTTAAGAGGTTCTGGAAATAATCCAGGTATCTTTCCCAAATTTGTGAGGACACACAACTTTCACTGTTGTTCTTAATATGTATAAAATGACCAGCTTCCAGTGCAAGTCGTCCCGGCCTTTAACTAACAGTAACTAAGCAATAGTAGACCTTCCAGAACGTAGCTCAGTGAGTGAAGGCTAATGTTAAGAAGCAACTTTAATAAACATAATCTTTGTAGGAAAAAAGTAAAGCTACTTACACATTTATTTATTTTCTTTTTTTGTCCCACTTTCTTAAATGAGATGGTACTAGATATTATCTCTGCATAATCTCTCAGTTGTCTGGCTTTCACTGTCTGAAGACATGCAGGGCGTTAGGTTAAATGAATGTGAGTGCGAATGCCTGTCTGTGTCTCTGTGTGGAAATTGCTGCAGACTCTGTTTGGGGGTCTTAATTTAATTAAACTGAATTTATATTACATGTCGACATATCCATCGACATGTAATATAAATTAATTACACATTATGGCACCGCCCCTCCCTGGACCTGGTTCTGCCGGAGGTTTCTTCCTGTTAAAAGGGAGTTTTTCCTTCCCACTGTCACCAAAGTGCTTGCTCATAGGGGGTCATATGACTGTTGGACTTTTCTCTGTATGTATTATTGTAGGGTCTACCTTACAATATAAAGCACCTTGAGGCGACTGTTGTTGTGATTTGGTGCTGCATAAATAAAACTGAATTGAATATGCAAATGAGACAAGCAAGATTTAGCCGAGGAAAAAAAACATGCACGGACATCTGGTGCTAGGTGGGTGTCTTTTCTTCACATCTATGATTTTCTGCAACAAAGGTGAACAGACCAATGAGTAGTTACAAGACTGCCTTCTTAATTCGTCATTCAGGAATGACGACTGCTTGGAAGATGAACCTTTTAACTTACCTCAGCATGCTGCTTTTTCACTATGGACAGAAATGCTAAATGAATTCATAAGAGAAAAACAAGCAGTAAGAGTACAGCATGAGACTGGTGCCTACACCACCCACCAGCATTCTGCAGATCACTGGCAGCTATAGTTAAATTCTGCCTACTGCTCTGGCCCTGCATCCTGAAATACTAAAACTCAGACGGACAAGACAGTTATGCGTACTTTAGATAAGTTATAGAGTCAGAAGTGCTGAGTGGAAAGAGAAGGACATGTTTAATTATGAGTTATGAAATATAGATGGAATGTATGAGGAAAAACAGGCAGTGCCTGGGAATGTGAGTAAAAAAGATTTTGTTGGATTATGACGAGAGAACAAGAAATGGGATAGAGGAGCAGATGGTACTTTATCTCTCTTTACAGCTCAGCATCACATTACCACCAAATTTAATCTAATCTCCACAAAACTGCGACTGATCCATTTGGATACGGGCTCTGAGACGAGCCTGGGGGCAAGATGTGTATTTTTTTTATCACAGTGAAAGAGGACGTTACTCCATTAATCTCTTCTTCTGGCAGCTCTTGGCATCAGATCGGAGCCGGTGATGAGACCCTCTGATAGTTCCTGAACAAACAGAGAGGTTTCTCATCACAGCAAGGAGGGAGAAGAGGAGGAGCATTCGAAGACACATCAGTGCTGTGACAGTCAGATGCAGACAAGCACTAGCACTAGCTCTCAATCACAATCTTGGGACCGAAATACAGTCTGAATACAGTGAATTCAGTTTTGTTTCGATAGCACCAAATCAAAATGATCTCAAGCTGCTTTATATTGTACGGTAAAGAGCCAATAATAATAAAGAGAAAACCTGGAAAACTGTACACTGTGAAAGAGAGCCAGAAAGGAACAAAAACTAATAATTAAATCCAAAGTGGGGTAAGAATTCTTGAGAGACATTTGATGTTGGGATGAGAAAATAACTCACGCAGAGCTCCAAAGTTACCTGTTAACAGGCTAAACTTCTTCTAAAAAAAAGAAAGAAAGAAAAAAGGTTTTGTCAAGTTTTTGTATTTGTACATTTGTGCTTTATGCCAAAGTGTCAATGAGAGACAATTCAACCACCATTACCCAACCCTAATTAACAGTATTTACTCTGCACACAAAATCTTAATACATCAAGCTTTTATAATGTGCTAACAGCTGTCAAGATGAAGGAAGTAGATTAAAAGTCTGTATTGCAGTATCATTTTCTCCTGGAGAGCGCACTTACTCCGCAGGAGGAAATTATCTGCTTTGACTGAAGGTTTGGATCAAGCAGTTTGTTGTTTGAAGTACAGCAGAGATAATTAAAACAGTGCGCTAGAAGGAAGGCGCTGATAGAGAGGAGCAGATGAAGTTGGTATTACAGGCAATCAAATTCATTAGATGTATTTGGAGCTTAATACTGAGGCAATATGTCCCTACAAACACTGATTGTTTACTATTAAAATCCAATATTCGATGAAACCTTTCAGCATGTGGACATTTTTATGCTTAGAAATCTGAGCTGTTTGTTACTGAGGACTGGCCTGTTTTACAAAGAGCACATGAAAGATTTAATGTTGGCCTGACTGAAAAGAAGAGTGAGGAAGTAAGTTTTTACCAACAGAATCAATGACTGAAACATTATTTAATCTTTCAGTGACAGCGTGAAAACGTCAGCTCTGTGTGAAGCAGTGACCTTCACCAGATTAATTAAACGAGCGTTTGTTCAGGCAGACCATGAAGTCAGGCTCAGCACAGATACTGGCAGATCAGCTGATGGCAACCTTCTATGCATCCTCTATGCATTCTTGCACATCTTCAAGCAGCTTTGCAACCCACTCATCTCACGCTGTAACTGACTTAATCATTGATGCCAACTTTGCTCTGTGCATTCTGTATGGGTCATGCTGCTGCTGTCCCTGCCTTGAGCTTTACACATACGCACATGGAAAAGCAGGGAGCTGTTCCAATCACTTCCAAGACCACAAGTGTGTAACAAGACACAACTGGCCCCTTAGTGAAAGGAACTCTTAATGCTTCAGCATAACATGACATGCTCCAAACTGTATGGGAAGAGTTTGGGGATGGGTGCTTCCTGTTCCAACATAACTGTGCACCAGTGCACAAAGCAAGGTCCATAAAGACATGGATGAGTGAGTTTGGTGTGGGAGAACTTGACTGGCCTGCACAGAGTCCTGACATCAACCTGACCAGAACACCTTTGGGATGAATTAGAGCAGAGACTGTGAGCCAGGCCTCCACATACAACATCAGTGTCTGACCTCACAAATGTGCTTCTGTAAGAATGGTAAAACATTTCCATAAACACAGTCATAAACTTTATGGAAAGCCTTCCCAGAAGAGTTGAAGCTGTTATCATTGGGAAGAGTGGGCCGACATCATATTAAGCCATGTGAATTAAGAATTGGATGTCACTCAAGTTCAAATGCGTCAAGGCAGACAAGCAAATGCTTTTGGCAATATAGTGTATCTTGTGCCTCGGTCTTAAATACGGGCTGATGGTTTACTAGCCGGGATAGAATCCTTTATTTCTGCAGCTGTTTTTCTCTGTGAACACCTCCTAATAGTCACAGAACAGTAGTAGATTAGAACATGCATTAATGTACTTTGATGTGATCTGAAGTTTGAAATTTTTCTTAAAGAGACGGGAATTGGATGGTTGAAGTGTGTAAACCCTGAATATCAGCTCTTTCACTTCAATCTATAAATATTGTCTCTGAGAAGTCGCAAAGCATAACATTGTGTCCAGAAAAGAAATTCATTAAAGAGGTAACCATAATCTTCAGCTACTAGTCCCACAAATATGCTTGCAAACTGGTTCAGTCTCAATTTGCAAATTTCTTTATATGGCTTGTCATTGTAAAGGTGCACCCTATCAGATTTTGCTGGAACGATAAACTCGGAGCCTATACACCAAACTCCTTCCATTATCTTTTGCTTTGATAAATCATTTTGAGTTTGCCTGAAGTAAAGATAACCATGAGAGTTTTACTTGATTTCTTTACTTCATTTTTCATTTTCACATGCTTGTACACTTTGATTTTAACAAACTGGATCATTTCATTTTTTGTTTTGACATTTTTCTTTAAATGTATTTATTTATTTTTGCATTTGGGAGTCTGCAAAGAATTGTGCTAACATCGTCTGCTTCATGAATATGCCCCCCACATTGTGTAAACTTTCAGAAAGAGAGCAAGACAAAGGCATATTTTCATCAAGGGAATCTACGTCTAAAGTCTTTCCTCTAAACCAAGTCAGGTCACTGCAGCTGAAATTTCAACAACTTTTTCTTACCATTCCCTGTGCTGTCTCCCACTGCATGAAACAACCAAAGAAAAACTGCAGTTCATAAAACCTGGTTTGTGAAAATAAAATAACATTTCTAACCTGGGATAAAAGTCATGCCGACACCCCTGCCGGGCCTCACCAGCACCTCTCATATCTTTTCAGCGTTAGAGAGAACCTGGATGGAAAACAAAATAGTACTTTTCATACAAGGCCCCAGCTTCTGGCTGAGTTAGGAGCTGCATGGTTTCTATCCGTCTAACTGCACCTTCAGTTACCTCAGACTTTGTTACTTCTTCCTCGCTGTAGAGGAGATAGATCCACAGGAGCAGGAATGAGAAATATAAGATTAAAGCCTTCCTACACTGGTTGGATGATGAAAACCAGAGCAGCTCTGGTTTCTCTCGTCAACAAGTCTCTGAAATAAAGACAAACTCTAAAAGCAAAGTTTGAGATGAAAAATAGAAGAAAAAAATCACTTCTTTTGGTAAACATGCTCATAAATATTAAAGACAAAATAATAATGGAACAAGAAAGTAAGCAACGTTTTCTTTGAGAGATGAACACAAATTATTAACTTTATTTCTCTTGTGGATTTGTCAAAGTAATATTAATTAAGGAATTAACTCGTGGAAAACGTGTGACAGCATATGCAGTTACTTGAATGTAAATGTTCTGAGTCATCTTTGCCTAAATTGTTATTTTAACAGCCAAGAAAATAAGTGGTAAATTTTTGTGAACACACAATTTTTCCAAAAAAAACAAAACAAAAATACAAGTAAAAATACTGACACACTGTAAGAAGTAATCTATAGAATTTACCTAATAAATCTGAGGTAACTTTGCATTGACTTTTCTGGGGTAGATTTAATTCAATATATTGTGTATAAAATAATAATAATAAAAGCTTCAATAAAAAGCTATGAAATACTTAATTAAATTGGGTCAAATTTACCCCATATTTAAGTATCTATTCAACAACTACAGCTACTGAAATGAGGTGAAATCATCTCTTGTTTGCTAGTTGGTAATACCTGATAATTACTAATAAAATTTAACTATTATTAGTTGATAAACATTACATATTCATATAAGGTAAAATGTACCCCCCAAAAAGACAGATAGTTCATCATCTCAGTGTTTTTATTCCATAAAAACACAGAATAAAGTGCAACACAACAGCTTCAAGCAAGATTTCAAATAATGAACCTGTTTTATAACTTCTAAACTAACAACTTTAAAAGTTGTTTCAATAATGTTGGACAATAACACATCCCTTTTTTTTTCAAGATGGGCTTTGAGATCAGTGTAATCAAAGCAGATCTGGAAGACATCAAATCTGAAAACCAGTCTTTATACGATCAGCTCGAACAGATGAGGAGCAAACGGAACAGAGAAGCAAAAGAGGAGTTTCTCTCTTTTTCAGTAGTTTTGCTCTGTCAAGTTCCAAAAAAAGTTTTTGAAAAGTGTCAAAAGTGTTCTTCAGCTCCTTCGGATATTCGAGGTTGAGGGCATATATCAGTCCCATCAGCAGTACACATGCCTTTGTTCAGCTTCCACATCCCTCCATCACTTGGTTTCCCTCAATCACAATGGACACATCTGATGGATCCTCCTCGGCCATGATGTTGTGGATCACGATCACCTTCACCATATCCCAGAATTCATAGCGCGGATCAGCCAATTCCAGTTTCCAACAATGGCGGCCGCTACTAGGTTTTACTATTAATGTTATTAATCTTTCTGGGTCACAAAATAAACTTTTAACATATTTTCAGGCGAGAATATAGTTGTGTAAACTTAAAATATCTGCTTGGTTTATCAAGACATCGCATATTTGCAAAAGTGCTTTGACGTTTTCGGAGACGTCTGTTACCCACCAGCTCGAGAGCTAGCCAGGGGGTTCAATGGTCACTCGAGCCGACGAGAACAGCGAACTCCCCCCTTCATTGTTTTCAGACCCCGCGGTCTTTCGCTACTCAGGTTAAACATGATATATAAGTCATGATGCTGCTCTGTCCCAGTGTTTCCCCACAGTGCGAACAGCTGAGCGGATTATGAAGCAGATATGTGAGCAAAGCTGTATCTGCATGACAGAACAAGCCACTACTGCCACGCACATTTTTAAATACAAGCAAGCATGCTTCAGAGCTTTTTCAGAAAGTTCTGGTGCTGCTAAAACAAAGCGGCCAGTTACAGGCTGGGAGAAAGCTTTCAGTGAGCTCTCCGGGATGATGAGGAGCTGCAGTGAAGATCAATGGGGAGACTCAGATGGATGCAACAGCTGTTTTTTAAGAGTTTTAAAACACGACTGTTGGGAATGATCTGCCCAATATTCATAGAATCTCAAAGACATACTGGATTTAAGTTTGTTTACCTGTTTTATGTGTAAGCCGTCTATTTTCTTTTCCCTCAAGGCAGGAAAGTAGTTTGCAAAGACCACGACTGTAATTATTTATTCTAAAGGCCACTTTGGGCCGTAGCCACCGGGAAATCTCAGTGTTCCGATTACCAGTCATGCATGCTGACTGATAAAAAAGCGCACCACAAACACATTTCATTGCAACTTGCCTGCAGTTGTCTAGACTGTTAACAGACAGCAACAGATTCAAAGTTTCATTTCAAGTAATGGCGCATTACACAGACGCAAGCAATACATGTAAAGTGTAATATCTCATCACTTTAAAAATTACCATTTGCATGCGCTATTATATACAGGGTGGGCCATTTATATGGGTACACCGTAACAACATGGGAATTGTTGGTGATATTAAAGTCCTATTTGTGGCACGTTAGTATATGTGAGGGGGCAAACTCCTCAAGATGGGTGGTGACCATGGTGGCCATTTAGAAGTCGGCCATCTTGGATACAACTTTTTTCAATAGGAAGAAGGCCATGTGACACATCAAACTTATTGGTAATGTCACAAGAAAAACAAAAACTTGGTTCTATGGTAGGTCTTAATGGGTTAAATTCTCATTAACCCTTTAAGACCTACCACAGAACCAAGTCCGCCAGAGCTTATATTATATTTTTACATGATGTAGTGCCATTTTTGGGAGCATTTCAAGTTGCTATACATCAATACAACCATTACAGCCTAAATTTTAATAATATGTATGCATTAACTGCATAGTTACTACATAAATTGCAAAAAAGTGCAATAAACTACAAAAAAATTGAAAATCGTTTTTGTTTTTTTTTAACATATATTTCTAGTTAGAGGAATTTAAGAGGCTTATCTCTCAAAACTGTAAATACAAAAAAGTTGCACAAAATAGTTTCCCACCACAGGTAAAAAACTACATTTCCATGAAAATGACGTCACTTCCGGTTTCGGGCAGGTCATGGCGGACATGCGATAGTTCGTGCTGATGGACATAGGAAGTGTTATGAACAGCTGATCGGATCGGCAAAGCGTGTTTCTGGAATATTATGTTTTTGTTGCTGCAAGTGCTTTTTATGCAGTTTTTGCAAAGCTATATGTGGAAGGAAACTGTGACCTAGGTCAAGCTGATGGCATAAGATGTAAGTACAACTCCTCCGGTTTCATATGCAAAAAAAATTATTGCGCTAGCTCACGTGGTTGCAGTGCTACCGGGATTTAAATATAGTTACGGAAAACGGAGCGTGCCCGCTCTGACCGGTTTTAAAGGGTTAAGTAAATGTGTAGAAAAAAAACCCTATTATTTGAATATTTAAAATGAGGGATCTTTTTAAAGATGCTAAATTTGGATTTAAAGATATTTTCTGTAATTAGCTAATCAAAAATATAACTTTCACACTTCTAGTGTGTGATCAGCAAGCTTTATTGTACCCCAGTAGTCAGAAAAAAGAAAATGAGTCTGACTGGTCTTAGGTCCAAGTGCAGGGTCGTAACACACTGCAATCTCACAGCAACTAAGTTCAAACCTCTTAGTTGGAGTTGTGGGGAGTATGGTGGTCTGTCTAGATGTGCGGCCCGCAGGCCACATTTGACCTGTGATACAATTGGTTATTAATAGCCTGTCAGTACGTGTATATTCAGCCCTGCTGAGGATCCATTCAAGCAGGGATGGGACTATATTTTGATGGGTACACCATGTGTCCATGTAAGCCTGTCAGGAAAAAGCAAAGATAGGAGCGAAAAGGACTAGAATGGACTAATTTGACTTGGGACACGTGGATAGTAGGGTGAATGCGAAGAGTGGAGGGACGCTCACTGATGTGGGGCTGAGAACAAAGTCAGTTTCATAAGGCCCAGTATAACGAGGAGACAGTTTTCGGTTGAGGGCCTTGAGCAGAACATAGGAAAGATTAAAGAAAAACCAACTGAAGAATAATGACCAAAGAGCTTGGCGTGCGTTTAACCTTTTAGCTGGACAGAAGCAGATGAGGTTTCTGTGGTCAGTCCAAGTAGTAAATCCATTCCATTCCCTCTAACCAATGGCACCATTCCTCAAGCACTAATTTGATAGGTTGTAGCTCTCAATCACTGATATCATTACCTTGCGTTCTGCAGGAGATAAACGTAGGAAAAAGACAGCACCCCTTGGGGTCCAGAGTGCTGGAAAAAGGACAGCTTCAACCCCAGTGTCCAAAGCCTCCACCTTCACCACAAAAAAGGAGTCTGGTGTGAGAGTGAACCAACACTGACGCAGATGTGAACAGAGTCTTCAGTTTTGAGAAGGCTACTTCTGCTTCTGTGGACTAAACAAAGACACAACTTGGGGAATATGAGTCCAGTATGTGGAGAGGCTACCTTGCTGTAGTCCCTGATGAAGCGTTGGTTAAAAATAAATGTAGGGAATCCCAGGAAGCATTGGAGCTCTTTTTGTGAGGCTGAATCCAGGAAAGCTTGGAGGGAGTGAGAGGCTTGTTGGTGGCAGAGCTTCAGTAGGATTAGGAGACAGGGCTTGGGCAGGGAAGAACCATGCACCATAACCCCCAAACTTAATGTCGTTTTGGTCAAACCGAGCAGTTGTCAATGAAATGCCCTGGCCAGAACACGAAAACACCTCTCTCTCTCTTCCAAGATGAGCCTCGACCACTCGATTTGCATGGGTTTGGATGGGACCTCTGCAGTGAGACCCCTGGACTGCTCCGCAGGGGAATAGAGGGACGAATGAATGTGTTAGTGACTGTGTATTTCTAGCTCCGTTCTCTGCTTCTCTCTCTTATACAGCCTGTCGCAGTATAAAAACTGTACAGCCTGAATCAGGGTCGTCCTTGGTGTGAAGTAGATCTCAAATCGAGGTCCAGTGCAGTAACTTGTAATTTCAACTGCCGAAGCAAATTAAATCTTTTTAGACGCCAGATATTTTAGCGAGGTGGTCCTTCATCATGTCATTTTTTGCTTGCAAAAATACAAATTTGGCAAGACTACAGTTGTTCTCATGGAGAATTCAGAAACGGGATCGTATTGCCACAGGCAGCACAGAAATGGACCCGAAAGCAGACAAAACACTGGAGTGCTCGGGGTTAACAGCGACTTTATTTACAGTGCGTGAGCGAATGTGAACAGGAAGGGTCGCGCGGGGTCAAAGGTCTGAAACAGGAGAGAGAGAAGGAGGTGCTGCGGAAGTGGAGGGCTGCGGGGGAAGCCAGAAAGGGTCTGGGGTGGGCATTGATCCTTGGTTTGACAGTCACTAATGTTTGGTTTGTTTCTTTAGAAATCCACTGTGATGATGTGCAGATGCAGAATCACAAAAACTGTGTCACTGTGGACTCACTTTAACTCTCTTTAACGCTGTGAAGGTGGGTCTGTTCAAGAAAACTGACATCAGTCAGCAGAGGTGAAAAATAACAAACAATACAAAACACTCCATCTGATATAAGCTATCAATAAGCTGATTTAGCTCAACTCAGTAAAGAGCAGTTATGTATTTATTTATTTGGACTGTGGGTGCCCAAATCAAAATACATTAAATTTAATTTAATGCTAGTTCACCTGATGAATGTAAAGTCTTTACTGACAATCTGATCAACTTATTAAAGCCCTTAAATGTTGTAAACCTGTTAATTAAAGTCTGTCTTAGTCACATCTGTTTTTTGTGGAGATGCTGTTCTGCTGGGAGCTGGTCTGACATTAGAGATAAGTTGATTACCTTTCTAACATTAATTAGTATGAATAAAGAAAGTATTAAAGAAGAGTTTAAAACTATTTTCAAATTAAACAGAGACAGTTGAGACAAAGAATATTGAGTTGAGCTTAAGGATGAATTGAGGTTTATAATTGCATGTTTTTTTTTTGTTTACTTTGATGTTTTACCGAAGTGCTGCCCTCATAACCAGTCGGAGACTTTCCTTTATTCCCTGTTGTAAAGACTTAGCTGTCGTTATGGCTATATCTTTATTTATTAAACTAACATTTTCACATTAGTTTGATTGATGGATAACTGCAGCACCCTGTTCTTCACTGAACAGGCCGCACTGCCAACAGGCAAAACCTCTTAAAGACTAGATTTGAGTCAGTATTGATTTTCAGTGTTTGTATCATTGCTGTATGTCTGGGGAGTCACATTTGGGCAGTCTCCATCCATAATGATTACTATTTAATTGAACCGCCCGTATGTCAGTTTGTTGTTCTGCAGGGGGACTTTGCTACCACTTCTGGCCAAGTGGGCCAAAGGGAAGACCAACTTTTAACACCAACTTCAAGTTAATTGTCCAGTTTCTTTGCTTTGAGTTACTTCAGCGAGAAAGCTTTCCTAAAATTGCTTAAAAGCTTTTCCTGGACAGCAAGCCAGACTGTCCTTGAGGGATGTACTATGAAGGATGTACGACATGATCACACTTTCCATTAGCTGACTTAACAAAAACCCCAGCATCAGAACAGTGGTTATCAACGTTCGTTAAATGTAAGCTATTCATAAAAGCGTGATGTTATTTGACTCTTCATTTACACAAACTGTATGTACATACATATACTAGTGTCCTTTCCACTCAGTGGGCTTTTGGTGCTGTTAGTGTTTAAGTCAATAATAAAATGGAATAGAATATAATCTGCTCTGGATCAGCGTACATTACCATGTAGCCAGGCTAAAAGAGACCTTTGTTACTCAGAAAACTCCGACTCGACTTTCTCTTCAGCTCACCCTTACACTCTCTGGTCTCTTAAAGAGCAGAAAAAAAAGGGAAAAGCTGCTTATTATTTATATTTTCAGCCTGCAAAAACAAAAAAGTGAATATAAATATACAATCAACACAAAAAGGAATATTTTTCTTAGCAAGCAAACAAACTGGAGTGTACAACCATGCAGCCAATGCCCATTTTATTAGTGGCAGTAATGTAAATATTTATCTTACAGCATCTACCAGGTCATCAGTTAAGATTGTGTAATGTATTGTTGTATTTTAGCCTCATGTTAAAATACAATAAATACTACATGAATGTACATTTCTAATCATGTTCAACATTTTTTCCTTACAATTCACAAGACTTCCATTTGGGGATGCCAAACGTATCCTGTATGGATGTACATGTGATCCTAATCCTAATCAGGCCACTTAAGGCCTGGTTAGGCCACTTAACCCTCAACAAGCTGACGGATGTTGAGGGTAATAATAAGAGAAGGTAATTTATTTCTGCTGAACATAACATAAGGGCTCATGTTAGGGGTTAATAATTTTGTAGGGTGTCTGTGAAGGTTCTCAGTCATCCAGGTCATCGTAGTCTAAGGAGCTTGGAAAGAAAAGCGTGTGGACTTCTTTAAGTTGCTTGAAGACGTTTCACCTCTCAGCAGAGAAGCTTCTTCAGTTCTAAGGCCAAATGGCAGAGAGTCCCAGATTTAAACCCAGTGGGGGTATCACCAACTGTCTGCCATCTATAATCCAGTTTTGAGTTCCCTCCCCAGACGCCTTAATGCTCACTCACATCTTCGGCCATCTGACCTCAGGAAATCACATAATAGGGTGGGGCCAGGTTTCACAATGAGCTCACCCAAAACCCTGGCTGATTGGGACCCACACCCGTTTTCACACCTTGGTGATTAGAGGATCATCAGGAGGTCCTTTTGTCCCTCTTTTGGGGGGATACCCCCACTGGGTTGGGATCTGGTGCTATATAAATGAAATCAAATGTAACTGTAGTACAAACTGGATGCTTTCCTAAAAAATAGTCCCTCGGACATGCAGGCAGGTCTGCAGGACCAATAATTCTCTCGTGTTGTATGCTCACAGCTCCCTGTGATCTGCTACATCTTTGTCCAACTCGTACTCACTTTCATCTTCACCTGGTACTATTTTCTCCTCCTCCCCCGCTTCATCCAGAATATCATGTCTTGCCACTTGGGTATTGTGGGGGTTGCAGCAGGCTCCTATAACATTCATTAACAGACAGAGGCTGGATGTCTTTTGCCAGCACAAAAGTAATAAGCAAGGGATTCTGTTTTTACTTGCCACAGGCTGACAGCATGGGGCCATCGTGGAGAAGCTGCAGGCATGAGTAATGCACATCTCCCAAGGAAGCCTGCTGGTGAACAAAGGGCCTGTTTGTACACTGATGATCAGCAGTGAAGTACATCCAGCACAGGCCCTGTGTGCCATGTGTGGCATCACAAACATCATGTAGTAATCCAAAAGTTAAAGCTTATGGTTAATGCTTTTTTGGGTTTTTGTCCTGTAGGAGAAAGAATAATGATCAGGCAGCCATCATGGGGCCAAGCCTACATTTCACAAATTAAACCCTGGAAGCTATTATTCTAGCAGATATTAGAAGAACATTTTCACAGCACACACAGTGTCTTCTTCACCAGCTCCTACAGTACAGTGTGTGAATGTGTGTGTGAATTGGTGGATGACTGGATATGTAAAGTGCTTTGAGATCCTTAGGGACTAGTAAAGCGCTATATAAATACAGGCCATTTACCATTTACCATTTAGCTCCTGCCAGCACCCTAGATCAGGGGCGGATCTAGCAAAGTTTAGCCAGGGGGGCCGATAGGGCATTAACAGGGAAAAGGGGGCACAAAGAAATACTTTTCTTTCTTATTCTCATTTAAAATGTCTAGCTTTTAATAAATAATTATCTGAATCTTACACCCAAAGTTTTAATCTGATGTAAAATGTATAGAAGTCCATTACTGTATATAGTAACTGTTAAGTCTAATATACCCTAGTAAGCTATAGTACTTTTTCCTTTGGGAACCATCTGTGCAGTCTGCAATTCTGTTTTATAGTAGTATTTATTTATTGTCATTGTCAAGAACAATGAAATTGCGTTTGGGGCTTCCATACAACCCAAAAAAAGAAGAAAATAATAAATACCCCTTAAAACCCAAGTGTACATATTTAACCCAGTGTGACTCCAATGCAATAAGACAATCCTTAGCAATAATGTTCGTAGAAATTCAGACAAAGACCTGAGAAACATGACAAAATACAACAATGCAACCCATTCAATATTATTGTACTGTGAGATATGATATCAGATATGATAGTTATCTATTTAAGAAAGAGGGGGGGGGGCAGGAGGGGGAAGAGAATAAAGATATGATGCACCAATGCAGACCAGTTCATTGCTATTAAGAAGTTGGATATGGTTATTGTCCGTGAGAGGGGGGCAGAGAGTTCAGGAGCCTCACAGCCTGTGGATACAGGCTGTTGGCCAGTCTGGATGTTCTGGCCTGTATAGACCTGTACCTTCTCCCTGAGGGCAGCAGATGGAAAAGGTGGCGCGCAGGGTGATGTTGGTCCCGCAGGATACTGTGCACCCTCCTCAGACAGCGAGTGGGGAAGATATTACTGATCTCTGGCAGACTTGTTCCAATAATTCTGCCAGCTTCTTTCACCACCCGCTGGAGTGCTTGCTGATCGGCCTTGGTGCAGCTGGGGAAAGAAGTTGAATCTTTTTAATTACTGTGGAAAAATAACTGATTTCTGTGATTTTTGCGTTAAAGTTGATTACGTCGATTAAGCATCGCGAGGCGGAGGGTGGGGGGTGGTTCCCTTTTTTTTTTTTTTGCTGGGAGTTGGCAACCCTATTAGTTAGGTTGCTTAATATTTCCGCTCTCTACTCTTTAAAAAAACAGAATAGGAAGGATGGTGCAGGTTTAATTTTATTAGATTGATCAGTATTGCTGAACTATTAAATATTTTTGGGGACAGCGTATTTTTTGCATACAGGTATAACAGAATAGCTTTAGTGTTTTATTTTGTTTTTTAAACTTGAGTATGAATTAATACGAAATGCAGAAAGATATTAAAAAAACAGTTTTATTGATTAAAAAATACACTATATCGGATTCATATTGGTATTGGCAGATATCCAAATTTATGATATCAGTATCGGACATAAAAGTGTTATCGTGCTATCTCTAGTTTCCAGCTCTGTGCTTAACTGTTCTTTGGGTCATACTTTCGTGTGGTCTTCCTCCACCATGTTGAGTTGATATCAGAAAGTTAACTTGACTGACCACAGCACGTTCTTCAAAGCCTTCTCTGAATCATTTAGATAGTTCACTCGTAAACCTAAGATGGCCTGTACATGTGCGTTCTTGAGGCATCTTGCAGACACTGCAAGATTTCAGTTATTATGGCAAGTTCAAGTTCAAATTTTATTCACCACATGCAGTGGCAGGTTGCCCTGCAGTGGAATGAACCCGCCCCCCGACCATACACACACAACACAGACATCACATGGGGATACAGTCAGAGAACGGTTGCATTACAGAAAAAACACTGAAATGTACACTACAATGGGAAAGTACAAGAGGAAAAAAAGAGACCTCTAACTCATGCTGGGCTCCTGGGAGGACAGCATGAGAACAAACCAAAAAACTCCTCTGCACAGAAAGCACATAAATGTCCACAGTACAACATTATAGAGCACATGAACAGCAACAGGGTTGGGTAGGGGATGAGGAGTAATCCCAGGCAAGATAGCAGCCATCCTGCCACTGCGCCGTGTCTCCAGCGCGGGCCCAGACCCGCCTCGTGTTCCCAGGAGGCAACAAGCATCGAAGCCATTGGAAGGGGAGGGGGGATGTGTGAGTGCTTATCAGTGTAAGTGTATGTGTGTGCATGTCCATAGTTCAGCCGAGACAGTGTCCTTCGCTCTACCAGGCTAAGTAACCAGTCTACCAGCCAACCCAGGTGGCCTTGCATAGAGTGGGAAGAACAGTCAACACGACTTTTCTTCCCACTCTCAGCGAAGGCGGTCGCACTTTTCTCCTCTCCTCCTTACCCTTATCTTCCCTGCTTAGCCTCTATGTCCTTGTCTTGTCTCGTGTGCATTACTTTCCCTGCAACACTCTCTCACTGTCGTTCTCTAAAACCTAAACAGAATTATGGATTTGATCAACTGGTCTCTGAATGCTATTGACACCCTTTTCTCAACGAGAAGTCTGGGCTCGGGAGAGCCCGAGTGCCCTGGAGGGACTTTCCCTGCCAGATACACGATGGACGGGTGGCAGAACTGGAGGGTCATGTGCCTGGCGGGACTGTCGATCGAGAACGCTGAAGATATCTATCTATTCGGAACCGTGATAACAGGGTTCTTGCTGATCGGAGTTGGCTTAGCCCTGGTTTATCGGAGAAATAAGAGAGCGGAACCGGCTGTTCAAACCCCCCCAAGGCTGCCCGCTGGAATCGAAGCGATGGGACGAGGCGCGACCTCTCACAACGAACGTAATATGGTTAACACCTTGGAGACGCTTACAGCTGCTGTGAAGGCTCAAAATAACACCATTGAGCGTATGGGAGGGATACATCAGAGAGAGGCCTGCTCAGAATGAGACCCTTGAGCGACAGTTGGAACACATCACGGAACGGATCACTGCAGTTGTGAGGTCTCAGAATCAAAAGAATGACAACACCATGGAACAGAAGTTTGATACCATCATGGGGAGGCTTGCGGCTCTCCAACGGGAGATTGAGAGACCAGCGTCAGAGTGTTAAAGAGCAGCCTGAAAATTCTCCTGGGCTGCTCGCATGGAAATTTACAAAATCAATATCAAAATTGCGGACCCCCATCACGGCGCCAGCTGCAGGCCCAAGGCTGGAGCCGAACAATCACTCCCTGATAATGACTGTGTTATGGCTGTTCTTCCCATCCCACGCAAGGCCACCTGGGTTGGCTGGAAGACTGTTTACTTAGCCTGTCGGAACGAAGGACACTGTCTCAGCTGAACTCTGGACACACACACACACACACACACACACACACACTGATGTGCACACACTGATCCCCCCTCCCTTTCCAAACGCCTTCGATGCTTGTGCCCTACCGGGGAAGATGGCAGTCAACTGGACCAGTGCAGACATGCTGCAGGACCGGATGCTATGTATGTTACTGTATGTATTTTCGTTGTTTTTTTTCCTATCAGCCTACCTTTCTGACATGTCTCCCCAATGTGATGTTTGTGTAAAGTTGGTCAGAAGGTTCCTTTGTAAGTGCGCATGCGCCATTAGCGTGCTGCCTGCTGTAACCCTAATTTCCTTTGGGATTAATAAAGTATTCTGATTCTGATTGATTCTGAACACACAGTCGTTATCAGGGAGTTTTTGTTCGGCTCCAGCCTTGAGAACACAGCTGACGCTAAGGGGATATCCACATTATGTTGATGTTGTTGATTTTTCTTTTATGCGAGCAGCTCATGAGAATTTGAAAGATGTAATCCAACTTTCGCTCAGAGGTGTTATTCTGAGTATTCACGGCAGCCGTCAGCTTCTCCAAGGTCTTAACCATGCTTCACTCAGTGAGCCCATTCTGAGAAGTCGTGCCTCGTCCCATCGTTTCAATCCCAGCGGGCAGCCTTGGGGGGGTTTGAACAGCCGGTTCCGCTTTCTTAATTCTCCGATAAGCCAGGGCCAAGCCAGCTCCGATCAGCAAGAACCCTGTTATCGTGGTTCCGAATAGGTACCATAGTGTGGTACCAATGGTTTTACTGGTGACGGTGGTCTCAGCTGGCTTTGGATCATTAATATGCTTGTCCCATGTAGTTTGGGGCTAATCCACAACCTTTCTTATGATCATCCTCTGGCCAAGAGGCCTTGCATGGAGCTCCAGGCTGAGGCCCATTGATGATCATTTTATATTTCTTCCAGTTCTGATTGATTCCAGCAACAGCTGTCACCTTCTCACAAGTCTTTTCCTCAGTCTTGCAGCCCTTCCCAGGCTTATGCAGCTCTACTCATAAGGGGGGCGATCATGGCTCAAGAGTTGGGAGTTTGCCTTGTAATCGGAAGGTTGCCGGTTCGAGCCCCCCGACAGTCTCGATCCCCCCGACAGTCTAGATCGTTGTGTCCTTGGGCAAGACACTTGACCCGTTGCCTACTGGTGGTGGTCACAGGGCCCAGTGGCGCCAGTGTCCGGCAGCCTCGCCTCTGTCAGTGCGCCCCGGGTGGCTGTGGCTACAATGTAGCTGCCATCACCAGTGTGTGAATGGGTGGGTAACTGCAGTGGGGCAAAAAAGTATTTAGTCAGCCACCGATTGTGCAAGTTCCCCCACCTAAAATGATGACAGAGGTCAGTAATTTGCACCAGAGGTACACTTCAACTGTGAGAGACAGAATGTGAAAAAAAAATCCATGAATCCACATGGTAGGATTTGTAAAGAATTTATTCGCATCTGTAACCGGAAGGTCGCCGGTTCAATCCCCGGGCTCTCTGTCCTGGTCGTTGTGTCCCTGGGCAAGACACTTTACCCTACTTGCCTGCTGGTGTTGGCCAGAGGGGCCGATGGCGCGATATGGCAGCCTCACTTCTGTCAGTCTGCCCCAGGGCACCTGTGGCTACAACTGTAGCTGCCTCCACCAGTGTATGAATGTGAGCATGAATGAATAGTGGTATTGTAAAGCGCTTTGGGTGCCTTGAAAAGCGCTATATAAATCCAATCCATTATTATTATTCATTCATACAGGTAACGAGTGGGGGACAGAAAAGCTTCTTACAGGAGACGTTACAGGTCTGTGAGAGCCAGAGATTTTCCTTGTTTGAGGTGACCAAATACTTCTTTTCCACCCTAATTTACGAATAAATTCTTTACAAATCCTACCATGTGAATTCATGGATTTTTTTTTCACATTCTGTCTCTCACAGTTGAAGTGTACCTCTGGTGCAAATTACTGACCTCTGTCATCATTTTAAGTGGGGGAACTTGCACAATCGGTGGCTGACTAAATACTTTTTTGCCCCACTGTAGATGTGTAAAGCGCTTTGGGGTCCTTAGGGAATAGTAAAGCGATATATAAATACAGGCCATTTACCATTTACTCTCCCTGAATCCTCAGACAGCTCTTCATCGTGTTAAAGAAGTTGGAATGGAAGAAACTGATTTTGTGGACAGTTGTGCTTTATACACTTGAGTATCTGTAATCTCTAACTGACCTTAATCTGTGTGCTGAGATGAAGTACATGTTTCACTCGATGACATTTAAGCAAATTTATACGTTTTATAAACTTTAATACATTTTCTAAATGTTTTTTAAAATGTGTGTTTGTTTATTTTTTAAACTATCTGATGTAGATGTACTGATCACACTTTAAAGTTCATTTTCTCTTCTGAGAAGAGCAGTCTCCATTTTGCCATGAAAATAGGAAAAAATGTGCCAAACTGAAACTTGACTGCCTATGTTGTTGGAGGAAATGTTGTGATTAAAAGGGAAACTGCAGAAAGCTTGCCCAATATTTCACTATTTACTATATGTTTCACTTCCATTTAGCAGACTAGCTGATGGGTTTCCAGATTAGTCCGAAGGTTTGTTAGAGAGATTGAATACTGGACTTGTTGTCCATGAAGGACTGGACATTTTTCTTGGCTTCCAGTCATCACATTGGCGCGAATCGCTTCCCATGTGGATGCTTGTTACGATTCATGAGGTGGAGAATCGTGAATATTCAGGGGCGTTTCCTTGCTTATGCATGTGATATGCCAAGACGTTTTAAGATCTCTCAGTTCTCCTCAATTAGTCATTTACACCCCTGAAATTAAACCGCTGTATTTTTGTTCAGGTTTTTGGTCATCCACTTTAGTTAATTCTCACCCTCAAAAACAATCACCAACAACATTTAACAGTTTCCTTTTGCTCTTCTGATCTGATAATAATGGGTTGCATTTATATAGCATTTTTCGGGACCCCTCAAAGCGCTTTACAATACCACTATTCATTCACTCTCACATTCATACACTGGTGAAGGCAGCTACAGTTGCCCTGGGGCAGACTGACAGAGGCGAGGCTGCCATATCGCGCCATCGGCCCCTTTGGCCATCACCAGTAGGCGGAAGGTGAAGTCTTGCCCAAGGACACAACGGCCGAGACTGTCTGAGCCGGGGCTCGAACCAGCAACCTTCCGATTATAAGATGCACACCCAACTCTTGAGCCACGATCGTATTTACATACTTGAGCAGCAACCACAGCATGAGTATGTGTTCCTGATGACCTAAACTGTCCAAATATTAACCATTCGACTCTTTTACTGGTTTCACACTTCCTGCTCCCTCCAGAATTAGGAGGCTGGAAAGCTGAAGGGGCTGAGCTGCTCAAGGCCTACATGACACATGTGATAATCATTAAGTGTACTGCTAAATACAGCATCAGTAATGGAATACTGAAGCATGAGTACATACATCTGGGCTAGATGAGTTCAGGTTAGCAGGAAAAAGAGTGTGCAAATACTTGTCTGCTTTAGAGCTCGCTGCTAGATGTGAGCTGCACTAATAAAAGTAACAAGAGCTGATGAAATGATGTGAAATGAACACGGTGTGTTCAAATGCAAATGATGCACTCTGGGCACAAAGTGAGTGAAATGTGTTTGTTTTCTGGATTCGAAGAAGACAACGGAAAATGGTCTGAATTAAAATAGTTACGTGGAAACAAGATCCTTTAGAAATAATGTGGCGTACACTTTGCTTGTGTGATAATAGCAAATTCAGTCTGTTTCTTCACAAATTATCTGACTTGCCAACTCAAACGTTTTAACAGAGCTCTGTGTAACACAGTGGTTTTGCACACTGTGTGTCGTGTCTTGTTCAACAACTGACAAACCAGCCGACAGACCACCATATATGATGACAAAGCTTGAAATGCTACATATATCTTCAGTTACAGCTAATGAATAAGCTATCAAATCATAACAGTATAAACCCAGGTAATTTCCCATGTGTTTCAGCCCGTTCTCACTCCCGAGGCGTAACATGCCAACGTTTTGTCACGCCCCACGCCTACCTTCCTTATGGTAGGCGTGGGGTTATGGATGAAATCCAGTGGAATGATGCTCCCACGGTAATAGACATTCCAGCCCTGTATTCCAGCTCTAAACCTAACCTTATCCCTAGCCGTAACCATAACCTTATTCCTGACCTTAACCTGGGCTTTAATGACGTTAAATAGCGTGTTTCCAAACGATTTGAAGAAAAGGAGCGAACATGTGTAGATTGAGTCCAGACGGTTCTCATATTTCCTCATTTTTCAGAGGTCGTCATTTAGGAAGGTGTTGGGTAGCCGAAAACGTAATCTTCTGATGATTTGTCACCTAGCGTAAAATGTTACGCCTTGGGAGTGAGAACGTGTTGCCTGCAGTCTGGTGCTGCTATCAGCTGAAGATACCGACAGAGTTCAGCAGGCATAAAAAAAAACCTGTTGGCATCTGAAATGAGTTTTTCACCCTCATTTTGTCATTTGAATTTCTTTCCTAGTGATGCCAACGACATATGAAGCTTGGTATAGTTAGATTATGAAATTACTGCTCTATTTTATGATCACCCATATTTATGACTGATTTCAACTGCTACCCAAATTCACAATGTGCTACAACAGGGGAAAAAACTGACCTTTTTATAAACACACACACGTCTCTGTTATGTGTCAAGAGTAAAATCACAACCACAAATAATACACCTGAGCATTCTTGATTATAGCCCCTCTGATGAGGGCTCCACTGTCCAATTGTGATTTTCAGAGCTGAGACATCTTTCAACACAGAGTGAACTCCAGGTCACAGGAGGACAAAGGAGGCACAATCTAAAAACCTAAGGAGAAGCACAAATAAAGACAGAAGATGATAACAACTGAGGCACAAAGTACCTGCACTATAGTAACAACAGAGGCAGGTGAAGTTTGCCCCCTTTCCCATAATTGCACATCCTTGACCCCTCTGCTCACATCTTTGTAGCCCCTACCAAAGATACCAGAGACAAAAGGCATTTAACAAAATGGAAGATTTTCACTGTATGGTAAAGTAAATATAGGGTGTGGCACAACTGCATCATGAATTTGTTTTGTTGAAGTTCGGCTATGTTTTATGATTTGAGATATAAACAGTTTTTCTGCATTGAGGTCCAACCTTTAGTTAACATCATGGTGCGATATAACATTATACATTTTTTATATATACTATATATTTAAAAAATATATATAATATATATACTAAATATAGTATATTTACTATATACTGTCTGAAGTCATCGTCTCTCATCTGGAATGCCCGCCAATTCTGATGCTGAAACTAACTGAAGAATACTTTTGTTTTTAATAAGTTGATTGGAAATTATGGGACAAAAGATAATAATTATTCTAACTGACATCAAAAACTATTTACTTTTCCAAATATTTAGTTTTGCCACAATTTAGGGTCACAGTTATGGTGATCAGCTATGATGATTCATACATCAGATGGTTAAAGTCATCAGGAAACCATGAAGGACAGCAAGCAGGATCGATCACGCCTTAAATAACTGAAGTCGTTTATAACAAGTTAGATAGTCCAGCTGGGCACCATAGCTTGTTTTTGTACTAAAAGTGAAAACACTTCTGCAAATAATGCACTTAATATACTTGATTATAGCTCCTTCAACAAGCCTCCTGTTCTCCAGATGCATTTTAGGAACTGAGACGTTGGAGCTTGACTTGAAGGTCAAAGGGCAGGAGGACAGAGGACGCACAGGAGACACAATGCAAACAAAAATGTGTATGCAAAAGAAAGATGAGGAAACAGGAACGAAACTGAAATTTTAAACCAAAAGCCATCACATACCTACACAGTGAGTGACTTTACCTTTAACATCCACCAGGTTAGAGACCCATCAGGGGTCCGAACAGGGCTGAAATTAGGAACCTTCAGCCAGTCTGAAGTCTTAACCTGTGGTTCAGGTTTCAACAGAAAAGCTTTAATGTCAAAATTCACTTGTAAGACTTTATTTAACCCAGCTCTTACCCTAAACATGATAGGTAATTTATTTCAACATGTGAACAATATACAAGTACATTTAGAAAAGAAATGAGAGAAAAAAAAAATACTATACAAATTACATACAAAAAAACATTCTGATTAATTTACATGTTGAAAGGGAGTGGGAAGAAGTATACACTTATTTAATCCCACCCCTGTCCCATAAATTATCAGTGAATATTTAGTCAGCTTCCTTACTGATATAATTTGTAATAAAAATAGTGAACAGATTTCTGATATACTATATACTATAATATCACATCATGAATTTTTTGTTTGTTTGTTTTTAAATAGAGACATTCACTTAATTTAAATATTTTCCTTTTCTTTATAGATCGAGAAGATCATATTTTTATAACTCTTTTTGAACAGTTTTATGTTTGGACATTGCTTTAATTCCATATTCAGTTTGTTCCATAGTTTCACTCCTTGAACAGAAACACAAAAGCCTTTTCTTGTAGTACGTACCTTCATTGTTTTGAAGTTACAAAAACCCCTTAAATTATAACTTCCTTCTTTCAAAAAAAACATACTCTGAATATTACCTGGCAGTTCTTTATTTTTTGCTTTGAATAGAATTTGTGCTGTTTGGAATTTCACTATATCGTCAATTTTCAATATTTCAGACTGCAAAAATAGTGAGTTTGTATGTTCCCTATAACCTGCATTGTGGATGATTCGAATTGCTTTTTTTTGAAGAGTAAAAAGTGAATGTAATGTGGTTTTATAGTTATTGCCCCAGACCTCTGCACAATAGCTTAAGTATGGTGAAACCAGTGAACAGTAGAGAATATGAAGTGATGTTCTGTCGAATACCTGTTTTGCCTTGTTTAGTACTGCAATGCTTCGTGATACTTTGGAATGAATATATCTTACGTGAGCTCTCCAGTTAAGTTTTTCATCTATTATTACCCCCAGAAATTTATTTTCACTGACTCTTTCAATATCAACACCATTTATTTGAATCTTTGCATTTGTATTTAAACTACTATTTCCAAATAACATAAGTTTAGATTTATTCAAATTTAATGATAATTTGTTTTTATCAAGCCAGAACTTCACTTTACTTATTTCATTAGTCATATCCTCCAATAAATTCTGCAGATCATCACCAGAGCAAAAAATGTTTGTATCGTCAGCAAAGAGAACCATTTTTAATACTTTGGACACTTTACAGATGTCGTTAATGTACAAGTTGAAGAATTTTGGACCCAAAACTGACCCTTGGGGTACACCACAAGCAATGTCCATACATAAGGAGCAACCACCATTTATTTTCACAAACTGCTTTCTGTCACTTAAGTAACTCCGGACCCAATCTAAAACTACCCCTCTGACACCATAACGTTCCAGTTTTCTTATTAATATATCATGATCTATAGTGTCAAATGCCTTTGTCAAGTCTATGAATAACCCAGCCACATATTGCTTTTTGTCTATGGAATTTGTGATGTATTCTATTGAATCTAATAGTGCCGATGATGTTGATCTGCTTGATCTGAATCCGTACTGACTCTCAGTGAGTAGTTTATGTTTATCTATAAATTTTTCCAGTCTGTTTTTAAACAGTTTTTCAAGAACTTTTGAGAATTGAGGTAGTAAAGAGACAGGCCTGTAGTTTGTGAAATGGTGTTTGTTTCCAGATTTGTATAGAGGTATAACTTTTGCTATTTTCATTCTGTCTGGAAATCGACCAGTTTGAAATGATAAATTACAGATGTATGTAAATGGTTTTATAATAGCCTCAATGACTCTTTTAACCACTATCATATCAATATCATTACAATCCAAAGATTTGTGATTTTTACATTTTTTGACAATTTCAAGAACTTCATTTTCATCAACGGCTGTGAGAAACATAGAATATGGATTTCTGTCAATCAGTGTATCGGGTTTTTCCTGTGCTTTCCCAGGATGAGTGATTGTTCTTGCTAAATTTGGTCCAGCAGTTACAAAGAATTCATTGAGACTATTTGCCACAACATCCATATTGTATTCTTCATGGTCATTACAAATGAAATACTTGGGATAGTTCTTTTGTCCAGTCCCACATTTTATAACACTGTTCAGGATTTCCCATAATCTTTTATTATTATTTCTATTTATATCTAATTGCTTCTTATAGTATTCCTTTTTACTAAATCTAAGTATATTAGTTAACCTATTTTTATATCTTTTGTATCTGATTTCAGCATCTTTAGTTCTCGTTCTTAAGAACTCTCTGTATAGAGCATTTTTCTTTATACATGCATTTTGCAGACCTTTTGTTATCCATGGACAGTCCATATATTTCCTCATTTTTTTTGTCTGTTTGTAAAACTTGATGCATGCTTGATCATCCAGGTGATGACATTCCAAGGAGTCTCAGCTGACTGCAGCATTCTCCAGCCTTTTAAATAGTACATTTGTATAATGACTGGAACTAACACCACTGGCTAACAATGCACTGTGAGGGCAGTTTCTTGATCATTAATATGCAAACTGACCATCTGCATATTAATGACCATGACCACTACTCGACAACCGCTGATCAATGACAATTGATCAATGGCTATCTATCATTTGCTTAGCCATTCGTCGTTTCGTTTCCCTGATGTATAAATCATGGCGACCCTCCTGGTACATAACAGCGTACACTATGTTACTCTGTTTGTGTTTTGGGGTTTGAAAGCCACAGAGTGGGTTTGGATAACGTTTCACCCTTAACCTCCTAAGACCCGAACTCTCCCACGGCATGCATTTTTGATTTCTCTTTGATATTTGGGCTGATTGGGGCCCAATGAATGTAAAAACAAAGAATTACCAGATTTCTTTTTACCTGATTTTTGTTTCTAATAAAAATGAGAGCCACATATGAAGATATTCATTTAAAATTTCGATAGAACAGTAGCAGTATAATGTCCTCGTAAGTGGACATTATTCAGGCCCTTGTAGAGCAAAATTGAGTATTTTGGTCTAAATAACCCAAAATGTGATGTCCACATATGTGGACGCCAGGTCCTAGGAGGTTAATCAAATAAAAACTCAACTTTTATTTACTTCAGCTATCTTTAGCTAATATTAAAATTTGTTTGATGATCTGAAACATGTAAGTGTGACAAATATGCAAAACACTGGGATATCAGGAAGGGAAAAACACATTTGTTTACATAGCTCCAGTATTGGGTGTTTGATGCTCTACAATTAACAGTTTCTGAATAATGACACAGTTATGATTTTGCATCTGCACACAACCCGATTTTAAAATCAAACAATCAAGATGCGATTGCTCAACTGACTTCCCCTACGCTAACGCTATACTTTTGGAGAGGCAAATATTTTGATAAGTGTCGATTAGATTAATTATTTTCTTGGTTCCCTCGGTGGAAGATGTTAGAGAACAAAGAATAAAAGTTAGATATATCTATTAGATATATCTAACAGGTTTAGAGTTTGGTTTAGGGTTGATGATGATGGTTCAGTGAGGGTTCAGTGATGATGACTCAGACATCACAGGGTGATTTCAAGGTGTTGAAATAACTGTTAGGAATTACAGAGTTCCCGTTATCGACCATGAAATGTACAGCTGTGTTCAAAGTGTTTTTGCACCCCTGTGATTTTTCTTTGGGCTCCTTACTATGAATCAATATTCTTCTTATTGGCTGCTTGTTTCAAGCAGCTTTAAAAACAACACAGGTTGGACTTCAGCCAGTCTGAAGTCTGAGCTTTTGGCTCACGCATCGCCTCATTATTTAAGACTTTGACCATGTTTAATAGGAGCCTCAACAACTGTTTTGTACATAACAGAAATATAAAATGAATGTTTCATTTCTGTTCTGTTTTCCTCACAGACTAAAAATGTCTTTGAATCTGGTAACGTGTGTGGAAAACAGTGTAATTGTAGGACTGCTTCCTGCCAGTCGGAGCCTTTCTGTTCCCACTGTGTGATGTGGTGTAATGAGACAGGTAAACTTCCACTCTGTTTTAAACCACACATTTAGAAAAAGATGAGGGGAGCTGAAAGTAGGCAGTAGATCCAATTTTTGAATCAGACAGGTTTCCCCCACTCCATCACCACCTCCCACTCTCGAATCTGAGAAGCAGAGGTTTTAAAATGCTAATCCTGTCGACCTCGAAGCCCTGAGGCGCCAGTCGAACTAGTGAGGCGCGTCTCTCCTGAGTTCCCTGTCACTCAATAATCAAACAAACAGGCACAACCTCCCCAAACACCTCTGCAAACCTCCTGCCAGTTATCCCAAAGCTCATGCCAATGTTCAGCTACAGAAGCTAGTATTGCATCAACCTCCCTTTAGCCATCTGCCTCTAGAAATGCACAAGGCATGAAACACACATTTTAACACAAGCACATGCACACACACTTACAGCTGCCTCTGTTTGCATGCAGTTTGAGTCATTGGGTACAATCTGATCAAACGAATCAACAAATTGTGAGCTGTAATGAGCCGTGGTGTAAGGCCTAACAAACACATTACAGGCTGAGCTGTCTACCTACGTGAGGATAACTGTGGTGGATCCTCTGCCAGGTGAAAGACTTTTCCAAGGGAGCAGTTTGCGCTTCATGCTTCCACGATAATCACCCCGCATCACGGACACGGAGAGGTGTTTCATATTTGTCCCCACAAGAAATTCAGGTTCAAATTCTGGAAAGGTGAGTTGTAGCGCAGTGTGCTTGCTCTGCTTTTCACATCTTTAACATCTTTGACTGACTGGCCACTTGTACCAGTTTATACCACATTAGCATGGCATTATCATTAAGCACATTTCTAAGACTTTATCTGCACAGTTATGCTAAAATAAAATATATGTTATGTCAGAGAGAGCATAACATAACGGAGCACTTCAGAGCAACAGAGCAGGGTTACTTCAACACCTACAGTACTTCAAAAGGAGAATGGGAGGCTGAACCCTCGGATATTAGGTTCCCATCTGGTCTCACTTAGAACGGGATATTAAAATAACCACTGAGATTTAATCCAAGGTGTCTGTCCATGTGTTAATCCTGTTTATGAAAGGACTTTGTGACAGTAGGGAGGAAGGATTCTCATGACTGGGACCTGAGTGCTTTCTCAAAAAAGACCATGTTCCCAGTGGGTTTATACTGGTGCACTTTGGCTTACTTGGTGTTTCCTTGTGAAAAGGTTTACAAACACATGAACTATGAATTTTAGGTATATTATGGAATATTAGAGAAGAAACATGAAACATGATGGAATATTGGGGCTAGCTGTTGCTCAGGAGGTAGAGCACGTCATCTACTAACTGGAAGGTCGATGCCTTGATTGCTGGCTACTCCAGTCTCCATGCTGAGGTATCCTTGGGTAAGATATGAGCTTCAAGTTGCTCTCTGATGCTTTCATCTGAGTGTGAATGTTAGATAGAAAGCACCTAGCTGTAGATAACAGTGAATCAGTGAGTGAGGCATGTTGTATAAAGCACTTTCAGTACTCAGTACTGGAAAAGTGCTATACAGTGGTCCACACGGTTCACCTTTCGCAGCCTTGCTGATTAAAAAAAAAAGTTGTGCAATTTTCCATGTTTTTTTTTTTTTACAGTGCATTGTGTTCTGCGTCCTGATTGGCTGTATACCATTGTCAATCAATCTCATGCCGTGTCTCCTGTCCAGTACAGAATGCGTTCAGCTGGTGTCACATTTACATAAATCTTCGATCCTAGCAGTGTGACTCTGAAGTGCTGTACTGTATGTTTCTAAGTTTTCTCCCCAACAAACACAACAATGTCGACAAAACGTTTTGCACCGTCAAAGGCAGCTGCGTTAGCACCCAAAGATGCTAGAAGATGCTAACCATCACCTTTTACAGCCTTAAAACATCTATAATCATTGCAAAAAGAAAATAAAGCTGGCTACTTCGCGGTTATTTTTAGGATGTAACTACCGCAATAAATGAGGGACCACTGTACTGTATAAGACACAGTGCCATCAAAAATGGACACATAAAAAATGCATATTCTTTTTCAGCTATTTACAATAAAACACAATTTACCCAAAGTTGAAGTACAATTTTCTAGTATAAAGTGACAATCTTGATGGTAAATTTGAAACGCTATTACAAAGTGAAATGTGCAGCAGAGTTCTATCCACACCACATAGTAATTAGAACCATCAGTGCAGTGCCATATGGCTTCAGTTTAACATACAAATCTATGCATTCAAATCACAGAAAAGGAACAATGGCCCATGATTACGAAAACAATAATGCAATTGTATGGTTTCAGTTTATCACACAAATCTACATGCTTGTATATTTGCTATGACATAGATTTGTCTCACAATATGTGTGTGTTTGAGCACCAGAACAACTCTTTATACTACACACAGCTGCATCTGTCTATTACACTGTAAAATCTAATTAGTTCCCAGAACTTAAAAAAATTATTTAAACTTGTTGCCATATAATAATTATTGGTGTCCTGGTAAATTTGACCTTTTAATTATGAGGCTCTAAAGCTGTAATTGATCCGAGGGAAGGCTTATCAGGACAAAGAGTTGAAAAATACAATTCCTCTTGAATCCAGTGAGTATGAGGGTAAGAATCCTGCCAGCATTATCAGGCATACTGTTTAAAGGTCAGGGAGAAACCCTGAGAGAGCCGTGAGTGATTACATATAGATTGGGAATCTCACAGCCTTATCAAGTGATTCAATACAGCCATTCTGTTTGATTAAAACTGCATTGGAACTGTCGGCTGGACTATAATGACCCTTGGTCCATTTTTCTTTCAGTGTAAGCACCAGCACTGTGACTGCTCCCTTGATCCACATGGTTTGAGGTTTTATCCGATGACTGAAACTTGTGAGCAGCTGTAACTGGAGAAGGTCAGGGGCTGTGAGGAAGAGCTGGCGTTGCCTTCAAAATGTCCCAAAAGACTTCCCCTTCTGGGACTCAATGAACCATGTCCTTTCCTGTAATAGTCAGAGGGTTAGCAGCTTAGTTTTCCCATGGGCCAGCTACAAGCCTGAGCACCTGGGGAGAGGAATGGAGCACCGTATCTGTCGCCTTCCACAGTAACCCCTCTGTGGGCTGGGAGTACCCACAGAGTCACTGTAATAAATCGCAGCTCAAATGAACACTGTCCGCTGAGGCAGAGAGTAATCCCAGACCTCTGCAGAGTGAGTGTGTACAAAGAAAACACTCTTGAGTTGTGGCCAAAGTAGAGGCAAAGTTTGGTTAAATGCTCCTGCTGGCACAGGAACAGAGAACAGCATGCCACCTGATTGATGGCCGTAACCTTCATCGTCCCAGATCAATATCGCTTAGTGTTTTCCCTCCAATGGCTGCTTCGAGCAGTCCCCCACAGATTAATCCACAACATCATCATCATCCTTTAGATTATGGAAATCCCTTTAAACAATAAGCAGTTGCTCCCCAGAGCCGCTTCTTTTTCACAATGATCAACATCCAGGCCTCACTTTAAAAAAAGTATTAATATAGGCTGTTTAAACCTTTCTTTCTCTGACTCTCTCTCTCTCTCTCTCACACACACACACACACACACACACACACACACACACACACACACACACACACACACACACACACACACACACATCGAAGGACATTACCTTCATTCAGACTTACTCTAGCTTTATAACCATGACAGCACCAAACCAAACCCTAATCCCAACCCTGACCTTTGAGCATCTTAACCTAAAAAAATGCAGCGTCTTGGTTTTATCCATGCACGAATGATGACGCACGTTTAGACTCCTGAAGCAGGAGTAGTACCTGAATACAATATTTTCCACATTTTACTGAAAAAATGAGCAACACTGTGATCTTATTCACTCTAAAATCAATTCAGTGCCAATGTTTGAAAATGCATTACCTCAGTTTTCAGATGCTTTTAAAATCTGGAGCACATTCAAGCATCTTTTGTGTTTACATGGCAAAGCCTGAATCTGACCTTAGGATTCTAGTTTAAACAAGCTGAGCAGATTTGGTTGAATATGAAAGCGTTAACATTAATTACGAAGTGTATTAATTATAGATAACATATTTCAGCAAAAGCTGAAAATGACCTCGACACATGAATTGATATTTTCCCTGAGTTTTTTTCTATATTACATTTGGTATATATTTGTAAATATGAAATAATTTAATTTCTCACAATGAAAACATTCATGGTTCTGGATCCAGACTTCAAAATGATCCAACTTTTAGAGTTAAAAACACAAAAACAACAACAAAAAACCCTGAGATGTGACCTTTGTGATGGTGGAAATGATAACACTGATTAATTACCTGAAGCTTCATATTCACAATTCAATATGCCTGTGGGTGTGGAATCTCCTGGGAAAAGGCACTGTGGCAATTCACAGAAACTTGAGAGGACAAGAGCTCAGAAAGGTTTTACAACAGCGGTACATATAGACAGAAGCTGAGAGATGCAGATAAATAAGATAACTAATATAAATTAGATAAAAGAAAAACCTTTGGTGCTTACAGTACGACTTCATTAAAACAGGCAACTTTGGCACTTTACATAGTTAGTAAGTTGTTTTTTTGTTTTGTTTTTTTTACATCAAAATCATCAAGATTTTCTCTTACGTTCTATTGCCATCACCATACTGTTACTCCTCCTGGGTTCCACTTAAAACCAAACAACAATCACATTTAACTCATTTTATCCTCAGCTAAGAAGACATTGAACACATGAATGCAGCAGGGGGTCAACTCAGGGCCGAATCATTGCCAACTGAAGTAACCGTCAGTTTTCACTTTCTGACACTAGCTGTGGTGGAATTTCTCCCCTAGGAACCATTTTTCCTGATAGGAATAAATCTTATCCCAACTTTAGTACTGGGACAAAAGACGTCCCATTGTTTAAGGTTTTTGAATGACAAACTGGATTATATTTTAGTACCCTGACCCCCATTGTCCTTCAAGATTGTGACTACATAAAGGAACTCTGTTTTAACTTCCAAGACTATTAAATGTTATACTCAAAAAGAATGGACCACTATAACGCAGACTAGACATTCAACGACATTCAAGGACATTCATACCAAGAGACACTTTAAAGTTACCCTGTTTCATGTTATTCCACTGACTTCTTTGTGTTATTTAAAGTCTAAAAGTTTTAAAGCAACACTTCACATTTATTATGCTATGATGTAATTGGTGCTCATCATGATTTTGGTAGGTTATAACTATTACAGAAAGTGTGCTTAATAACCGTTTTAGTTATTTATTTTCAACTCATGTTCTAATATTGGCTTGGGCAGCATGGAGTTCTTGGACTGGGAATCATTACTGGCTACATGTACTGGCGAGGATTCAAACCCTAACTAACTGTTCTAAAAATGGTAATGTTGCCACTACACTGCCCAGCTGCTATCAGACACACAAGTCCAAAGCAGGCCCAGTGTTAATAGGCGCTGCAACCCTTAAACCCCGAAAAGCTTCAGCAGACTCATCATACAAGCTCAGAGGTCTCTTAGGAACACGGACCACACTGATACTGTGGAGAAGCCCAAAACTACCAGGCCTCTAGTAGATCTTCCAAGCTTGAAGGGAAACACACACATACCACCTACCAGGGGGATGTAAGGTTTTTGTTTTTTTCTAATATATAACCAGCTGGCTGGGAGATAGGAACATTTGTGCTGCATACGGAATAGAAGTCCCCAACTCCTGAAGGTGGTTGAGAATGACAGGTCCTGTGGGACGCCAGACAGACAAACAGCTGCTTGGAAACCAACCAGACGTTATAGTGGAATTGACAAGAAGCAGAAGACCACGTGTGGATAGCAAAATCAAAAAGATGGAGCACAAGAAAATAGAGAAGGAACAATGGGAGAAGTATTAAAGTCTAAAGTGGTCCTACTGGAGTCAAGAATAGAGTAAACTAAAGTCTGTTAATAAACTGAAAGCAAGTTGCACGCAGATTGTAAAAAATAGAGCAACAAAACAGCATACAATGGCGTGAAACAATCAGGCAATGGGAGGCCAATGGAGGCATAAAAACAGTAAGGGTTCTAATATTAGCTTGAAATCTGAAGAGAAATATCTTCACGTGACACAGGAAACTGTGACTCTACCAACTATCTCTGTCAACATTAGTATGTTTCTTTGTTCCAAATTGTTATGCTGGGAAGATTATTATTTTCTGGACAAGACTTCCTAATAACATGAGGAGGAAAAAAAGCTTTTCCAACACCTACCTTTTCCCATGCCTCAAAAACTATAAAGTTGAACAGGTGTAACCACTAGAAGCTAGTTAGCACTGGCTAGCTACAGCATATGAATAGTTACTGTGTAGTATTGGGACAATTAGCAATAGACTCCAACTCATTTTTATTTTTTGGGTGATGGCTAAAGTTGGTCATTTTTCACTTGGCTATAGCCATAATAGGGAAAACAATGATTGGACACTATGGCATGACCAAAAATATTGTCACTGTGTGCAGTGAATTGACAGTCTTTGCCTCTGAAAAATGTTGAAATCAGCATCCATCGTCAAAGCAACTTTGGTGCATTCAGACAGAGTCAGGCTGACATTAGTCTACTATCGGTTTATGACTAAGTGCTACATATAACCTATAACAGACAGTCAACACAGAACTATGTAAAGTATAACGTGCAAAAACTGCAAAAAAACCCAAGACAAGACAAGACTGTGCAACACCAGACAGAATTGCACGATACAGACACAAGACAGTGGAATGGAAATGTGCAAAATAGTAATAGTATTGTACTGTGCAAAATTAACTTCGTGTCTGAAGGTGGTGTGTGTGTGTGTGTGTGTGTGTGTGTGTGTGTGTGTGTGTGTGTGTGTGTGTGTGTGTGTGTGTGTGTGTGTGAGATTCCAGTCACTGAGTGTTCAGGAGTCTGACGGCTTGGGGGAAGAAACTGTTCCTCAGTCTGGCAGTGAGGGCCTGGATGCTCAGGTACCTCTTTCCAGAAGGCAGCAGGGTGAAGAGTGTGTGTGAGGGGTGTGTGGGGGGTCCTTCACAATGCTGGTGGCTTTGCGTATAGAGCGGGTGCGGTAAGTTTCCGTGATGGAGGGAAGAGAGGCTCCAGTGACGTTCTCAGCTGCTCTCACTATGCGTTGTAGGGTTTTTCAAATCCGATACGGTGCAGTTTCCATACCAGACAGTGATGCAGCTGCTCAGGACGCTCTCGATAGTCCCTCTGTAGAACATGGTGAGAATGGATGATGGGAGGATGGACTTTCCTCAGCTTCTGCAGGAAGTAGAGACGCTGTTGGGCCTTGGTTATGGAGCTGGCGTTGAGGAGACCAGGAGAGGTTCTCCACCAGGTGGACACCAAGGAATTTGACGCTCTTGATGACCTCCAGAAGCAAATGTGTGTGAAGGTTCTCAGTCATCCAGGTCTAGGTAATCTAAGGAGCTTGTGACTGGAAGACGTCCAGTCACCTTTCTTTCCAAACTCCTTGGATTAAGAAGCTTAAAGCCCCACAGAACAGGCAATCTGTCTTAGCAAATGAGATGATAAAGAGGTTATCTAAAGGAGGAAAAAAAAGATGCTACTGTGTAAGAGTTCTGTTTATTCAGAGCGGCAGCTTGATATGTGCTCCAAAATGACTTCTGCTTTGTTGTTGGTCTGTCTGTAGAAACAACTGCAGCAAGAGTTTATGTTTAAACTGTCGAATTCTACAAATTTTTTTGTTGCCATTTTTCACTTCTTGCATGTCTTTATTCCATCCATCCTCACTTACCTTGAATTCGACTTTGCATTTATGAGTTTCTTTATGGTTTCTAACTGATGAGGTCACTTTCTGATGCCACCATGAGTTAGGGGGAAATTTGGTCTCAGGAAAGACTTATTGCAGCTGGCAATTCCACCACAATCTTTACTGTTGTTGCTGTGGTTATGATTCAAATGCAGCTTGTCAACCCAGATATTTATGTAAGGTTGTTATCTGAGGACAAGGCAATATATTCATTGCAGAAAGCACACGGCACTACATCCACATTGCTGTGACATTGTGCTGTATGTGCATTCTAAAAACAAGCAACTTAAGCAAAAATAAGTATAAGGCTAATTTTAACGGTACAATACTTAAAAATCCATTTTATATGATACAATTATTGCTGCACTTTTCAGTTTGACATTTCTTAATTGTGAGCTGGTGTCTGTGTTAGATAGTATCATTTCTGTGCATATTCTCAGCTTCAGTGTGGAAATAATATTCTGGCTACTAGATAATTATAGTGATTGTACAATCATACCCTGCTGAAGCAAACAAATAACACAACTTTATTTTTATCTTTCCTCCTCCCCTTTCTTCTTTTTTTTTCACAAAACAAAAACATTTCTTTGCTCTTGTAGTAATCCTACTCTGCCCTTTGCTGGTGTTTCATTCTTTTGTCCTCTGCTATGTACAGCTCCATAATTGCACCTCATGCCAATAAGTTTTACAGCTATTACAGCTAAATGCAAACTGCCTCTGATTGCTTTGCTTTCACCGATAATCAGGCCATTTTTACAGTATGTACTGATAACTTGTGCCAGTGTTCAGTCTCATTCCTTAGAATTTATATTCCTGGAAGGTAGAAACATTATGACAGAAAATTAGCAGTGTAACATCAAAATCGACATCGTCTCTATTCAGAAGAAGACACAATGATGGCACATGACTCAAATGACTTTGGAGTCCGTGTGGAGCCATCGTTTAGAGAGTTTCATTATGCAGTTGCCATTTGGGCAAGATTTATACACAACATTGGTTAGGTATCATCGTCTCCACTGCCATCTTCTTTCCTCTCTATTACTAGCTGGTGTACGTTGACGGTCTGCTGAGGGGCATGCCCGTTTACTGCTTCCATATAGACCTGGCTAACACACCTGCTAATAACTCACATGCAGTAGGCAAGGACATAAGGCTCATCTACCCAGTCTCTGCTAGACCATTACTACAGCAGAAGCTATAGCATGCTCAGGCTCCCTTGTCTTTACATCTACCTCTGTTTCCTCTGACTTTAAGAATCCACTCCTTGGTTAACCTACATGGCTGCCAGCTCACTCTCCAGTTTTATTAATAAAACCACTGAACCGTGTCGCTGCTGTTTTGGGGTTGTTCATGCTATTATGTTCAGGAAAAGCTTCAATTTAAAATACACTTTTTCAAAACCTTTCATTCAGATCAGTTTTATTTATATACCACCAAATCACAACAGCAGTCGCCTCAAGGCTTTTTAATTTTACCATCATATCGAGTAACTAAGGAGAGATAGTAAACAATTAGTGATATTTGTTCATTTAAAGCATTTTTATTACCAGGTGCTCTGGAAAGAAGAGCAGGAATTCTGAAGGGATCCTGTCCCTGCAAACAGACATGTGGTTAACACACACACACACGCCGACAGACACACACAGACACACACACAGACACAGTGGCATGTCCAGCGGGGTGGCGTGTCCAGCGGGTGTGGCCACCCCCCCATCCAGACTGGCCACCCTAGGTGCCACCCCAAAGCTAAAACAATCAAATATCAAATGTACGATTATGTTTTCACAGTGAAGCTCAGATATCCGAGTGTAAGTGAATGCAGCATCGGCTTCTGCACTATGAGCATCAAGTTAGCAAAGGAAGGAGAGCCAAGCACGAAAGACGGCACAGCAGAAAACAATTCTTCGGCGAAAGAAAATGAGTTGAGAATAAATGTCCTGGAAAGTAATATTAAGTTTGTTGAGTTTAGTAAACTTGGGTGAAATTAGAATACCAAGGAAAAAATAACACCCAAAGAATTATTGCAACCGTTGAATATTTCAGACAGTAGGCTGCTGGGGGGAGCTCGCATAAGAGTTATGAGTTATAAGATATAATCCAAGTCGTAACCAGAGATGGGCAGTAACGCGTAATGTGTTACTGTAATCTGATTACTTTTTTCATGTAACGAGTAAAGTAAGGGATTACTATTGCAAAAACGGTAGTTAGATTACCGTTACTTTCCCGTAGGAACGCTGCATTACTGCGTTACTAAAACTGTGATTTTTTTTTGAGAGAATGTCTCATGACAGTGACGTAAGCGAGTGCGACGTTCGTGACAACAGCTGTGTGCAGATCAACAATGGATCATATATCGATTGTGGGAGAGAGTAAGAGCATGCAGCGTTTAAAGCGTCGAAGTACTGACCTTACTTTGAGTTTGATTGCATAAAAAGTGACAAAAACATTAGTGTCCGTTGTGCGTGGGAAGAAAAAAAATTTTTACAGCGAAAAAACCCCTAAACAAGCTCCGAGTGTGCAACGACATAATGGGAAATTCACAGAGAAACTCGCGGATTCTTCAACTGACCGCTGCGGCACACCTGCACCAGGGTAAACCTAGCCTATGCCACTCCTGCTTTACAGGTGAAAATAGAGCAACAGGACTGCTGAGTCTTTGACTTTATTTATTTTCTGCTGTGTTTTACTTGCATCTATTTGAAAGACTGAGTGTAAACACAAAAAATATTTTATTTTATGTGCTGGAATGTGCAGAAAATAGGTTTAAATGTTAAACAAATTTATTCAAATCAGAGAAGGTGATAGGTTTGTAGCTTGAACCTATTCGCTGGAACGTTGAAGACAATATAATTACACAGCAAAAGCATTGAACACCAAGTAGGCAGAGTTCTTCGTGTTACTCATGCATGAGGGAGACCTGCCTGGAGCCAAGTGTCGTTCCACCACTTGACCTCCATCAGACTCTCAGCCAGGTTCCCCACAGTACTCCTTTTATTGTGGTTACATGACTATGCATAGGGTCATTAACATATGACGTCTACATACAAACAAAGAGTACCGTGTGTGTGTGTGTGTGCGTGCAGGGGGGGTCAGAGTGTGACCCCATAAATGACTTCTCTAAACCTGCTGGCCTGGAAGTCCAACAGTTCAGCAAAACAAAAGGCACTTAGCCTAAAACAGTTATAGCCACGTTTATCCTACCATAAAACAATAAAACAAGGTACGACCTCTTCCCATGCTCCCAGGATGTAGGTTGAATGCACACCAAGCCTTTGTAGCCTGCTAAAGATCACACATCCTATCACTACACAATTGATTATACACCTCTAAGCATATATGGTTAAATATTTCTAAGCATAAATGACAATCAACAATACAAAACCTAACAGAAGGGTGCATATAATTTAATTTTCGCTTGATGCATAAAGTTAAAAGATTAAAACTGATAAAACAAGTTTTAAAAGAGACTTTTCCATTTGATTACATTTTGTATGATGGATTATGCAGAAAAAGAAGAATTGGGCTGAAAGATCTATCGCTTTATCACCTCTTCAGGTTGTAAATCGTGTTTTTAAAAAGTAACTAAGTAACTAAGTAATTAATTACTTTTGAAAATAAGTAATCAGTAAAGTAACGGGATTACCTTTTTGGGGAGGTAATCAGTAATTAGTTACTGATTACTTTTTTCAAGTAACTTGACCAACACTGGTCGTAACATTGCTGTATGGAGCTGCAGATTTGGTTGCAGGTTGACATCGCTGGACTGGCCATCGGGCATACCGGGCATTTGCCCAGTGGGCTGATGACTTATTTATTTATTTTTGTAACGGCATGAACAATGAGAGGTGGTGGATTGGCCAGATGGTGGCCGATGTGTAAAAATAACTCAGTTGTTTGGTGGTGGCTATGGCAGAGCTTCCATAGAGGCCAGCAGGTGGATGAGGGAGAGGGGAGGCAGGGCGAGGAGAGACCCGAGGGGGCCACCGGTCCGAGTGTCAGGTGAACTGAACTTCAGGTAAGAAGTTATGACCTGCAGTCTATCTGGGTCAGATATAAACCAAGTTTAGGAGGAGTTTATTTTCGTTGTGCTGACTTTTTACAGTCAGTTACAATAACTCGTACTGCGTACTAGCTAGCATGACGGAGTTTCTATACAGCTGGGTCAGAGCGTTCTCACTCCCGAGGCGTAACATGTCGACGTTTTGTCACGTCCCGCGGCGTTCCTGAGGAACGCGAAAGGAGACCTTCGGCGTTCTTATGGTACGCGGCGGGTTATGGCTGGAATCCAGTGAATGACACTCCCGCGGTAATAGACGTTCCAGCCCTGTATTCCAGCCCTAAACCTAACCTTATCCCTAGCCCTAACCATAACCTTATTCCTGACCTTAACCAGGTCTTTAATGATGTTAAATAGCGTGTTTCTAAGCGATTTGAAGAAAAAGAGCGAACATGTGTAGATTCAGTCCAGACGGTTCTCATATGTCCTCTTTTTTCCGAGGTCGTCATTTAGGAACGTGGTGGGTAGCCGAAAACGTAATATGGTGACGATTTGTCACCTAGCGTAAAATGTTACGCTTTGGGAGTGAGAACGGGTTGGCTGGGTGGGTGCTATGTTACTGATGTTGAACTTTATTTTATTCATTAGGTTAGTTAGTAGAGTTGCCAACCGTCCCGTAAAAAGACGGAATCGTCCCGCATTCAGAGAAAATATTACGAATTTCGTATTGAGCTGAAAAGGAGCACAGTTTGTCCCGTACTTCAGCTAGAATGGAAAAAGACACAAAGCTGTATTTATTCTGTGTGTTTACGCTGCACAGCTGCCTCTTCTTCTCTCATTCTCTCCCCTCTCTCTCCTGTATGGGCTCAAAATGTGGTCATAAATATTTTGTACTTGTAAAAAAGATTTGTATGTGTAAAAAAGATTTGTATGTGTAAAAAAGATTTGTGTGTGCGTAAAAAAGATTTGTGTGTGGACTTAGAAAAAAAACCCCTGCAAGTTACAAGTACGAATTTTGACCCTATTTTTCTTCCTTTCATCTGATTGGTCAATGTCATGTCAATCACAAATGTAACAATCCAATCAGAGAACAGATGGGTTTGGCTGTCGGAGGGGCGCTTTTTTGAACTGCAGGTCCTTGAAGGGTGATACAGTTTGAAGCTGGAGGATCGCTATATAAATATCCGATAGCAGCTAGGTCCTCTAACTTTCAGTAGCTGTTGAAAGGAAAAAGTTGTGGTATATCAGTGGTTAGAAATACCATTATTACTTTAGGATTAGTTTAACACAAAGTCAGGGCTGACCCAGGACCATTGCTGTGAGTCACAGTGCGCAGCATAAAAGTCCTTTGACATTGGACGCAGGATGTGCTGCTAATGCTAACTGCTAACTAAAAGCAAAGGATCCAGAATTTGTTGCGCTGGCTGCTGGGCTCTGTGGGTTTTTGCAGCAGCTCTACCTGTACTAGATGCACCTGCTCCTTGTCTTTTCTATCTCTGACTTTATGTCCTCTACAAGAGTTTGTTTTTTTTGCTGGTTCTTCAAATGTTCAATAAAAACATGTATGCTAATTCATAACGAAGAAAGCTTTGTAATGAAGACTGTCATTTCCAAAACACTGCCCGCCCCCACCCCGCGGTCCACAGCGCTGTTGAAAAGGCTGTGGAAGTCCCTGTATGAAACACGTAGACCTGTGACACAAAAATCACCAAACTCAGACGACCACAGACTGTTTTCCTTCGTGGTGATGAAGGAAAACGCTGGGTTGGCATGTAAAAGGGCATTTATTCCCTTCAAAGACCTGCAGTTCAAAAAAAAGCGCCCCTCGACAGCCAAACCCATCTGTTCTCTGATTGGATTGTTACATTTGTGATTGACATGACATTGACCAATCAGATGAAAGGAAGAAAAATAGGGTCAAAATCCGTACTTGTAACTTGCAGGGTTTTTTTTTCTAAGTCCACACACAAATCTTTTTTACACACACACACAAATCTTTTTTACGCACACACAAATCTTTTTTACGCACACACAAATCTTTTTTACACACACAAATCTTTTTTACACATACAAATCTTTTTTACAAGTACAAAATATTTATGACCACATTTTGAGCCCATACTCCTGTTGCTACTTCAGTCATTAAACTGATCAATGATCAGCTGATCGGCTTTTCTCTCTTGTTTATTTATCGCCCACTTTGCGCCAGAAAAAGGAAACCAGCAGATGTCGCGCTAAACAACAGCAGCACGTTTAAGCTTGATCAGCTGTTGTTAGAATTTACTTAATATTAATTTCTAGTATCAGCTGATGTTTGCTGGAGCCACAGCTGTAAAGGCTGCTGGTCATGATATCGGTTTGGATATGTGGTGAGAGGGAAACATGAAGATGAAACCAGGAGATGTCCTTACTGAATCATCAGAGCTGTGATGGACAAACAGGTTTACCTTTTAGGTGACATGAATGAGTTGAAGGGAAGTTATGAACTGTTTCTGAGAGACAAATAACACCAGGATCCTTTTCTAAGTAGCTGACATGTAGGGCATTAACAGGGAGAGAGGGGCACAAAGAAATACTTTTCTTTCTTATTCTCATTTAAAATCTCTAGCTTTTATTAAATAATTATCTGAATATTGCGAACAAAGTTTTTATCTGATGTAAAATGTATAAGGCAGCATAGAAAGTATTTACTTGCTTTCAGGTTTCATTCAAATGTTAGTCTTTTCATTTGTTTCCCCACTTTTTTCCTGTTTCTAAATCAAACACCATTTTGTGAGAAGATTATCTTCTTTTTTTAATAGGCCGATTACATTTTGCATTGGCATTGGCTAATTTGCCAATTGTATTGTAAATGTTCATATTTTAATATTCAAAAATCTTTTTGCCCAAAACATATCTGCACTATATGTCAGTAAAAATACTATGTAAATATTGCTGTCCTTGAATACTGAATAAACACTGAAAAAGCACTGATTGTATCTCTTGTACTTTATCTAAAAACTTTGCACCATAGTGGTTAAAATCTCATTCTAACAAGAGTTAAAAGCGCATTCAGTTATTAGGTTTATAGGGTTATCTAATGTCAGACACTCACAGTACTGCAGCCAAACTGCAGCTGAGAGAATAAAAACTAAAACTGTGTGGAGCTCTGTGCTCTGAGTGTAAGCTCTAGTGATGGGTCGTTCGCGAACGAAATGGCTCTTAGAGCCGACTCTTTGACGTGAACGACGCGAGCCGGTTCCTTATCGCGAGCCGTCACGTGGTTTTGTTTTTTTTTTTCTTTCTCTCAGCCTCTCTCTCGCACTTTTTTTCCGCTTCACTCTGCACGCGAGCCTTGTGCTTTACGCTGGGCAGAGGGGGGAGGGGCGGTAGTTACACTCAGTAGCACAGGAACAGAGCCAGAGAGAGAGAAAGAGAGGCAGGGACAACAACATTAGAAAGGTATAGTAATCATCCACAACTATTTTCGGTTGCAGATGATAAAGGATTGAGAAAGTTTATTCATGCAGGTCCATATGACAGAGAATATGCATGTTCTTTTAGTTTTCATATTATAATTTATATTTAATTGTGTTGTGGTTTGCAGTGTTTTGTGTTCTTTTCACTTTAAATTTGTGAAAGGAAAAAGCTGAAAATGTAAATAGTTAAAACTTGAAATGTGAATAGTTGATTTTTGTATTAGATGATTTATTTATTACATTTTATGTGGAGTGAATAAATAAAAGTATATTTACGGTGGCCCCTAGAGACAAAGCACATACAAACTTCAAATCACGTACGAACTCTGAAGCATGTACAAACTCCAAAACACGTAAAAACACGTACAAACTCCAAAACACGTAAAAACTCCAAAACACGTAAAAACACGTACAAACTCCGAAGCACGTAAAAACTCAGAAGCATATAAAAACTCAGAAGCACATAAAAACTCAAAACACGTACAAAAGAACAACAGAAGTGCTCCAGGATGCTGGGCGCAGTGTTGAGCCTTTGTTATCTTGTGGCTACACAAGCCAGCAAGTACCAATGACCGGATTTGGTGTGTGGTAATAACAGGTAAATGAACTTTTTTTTAAATTATTTGAATATATATATGAGTGCCTGTGTATAAATACACAAACAATACACACATGCTTTCAATTGTGTAATTTAAGTGATCTAGTAGCTCTGCTTTGGAAGTTCAGTTCATGCTAGAAATGTGTTTTGGAGTTTGTACGTGTTTTGTCTCTAGGGGCCACCGCATATATTTATATATAAACATATATAAATAAAACCACTTGTTTTTACGTTAGTAATTCCTTTTGTGCATAATTTTATATTATTGTTAATAATAAATTAATTAAAGCAACAAAACAACCTGAAGAGCCGGTTCGGAGCCGAAAGAGCCGGCTCTTTTTAGTGAGCCGAACCGAAAGAGCCGGTTCTCTAAAAAGAGCCGGAAATCCCATCACTAGTAAGCTCCTCATTTTCACTGCATCAGCTTCTGATGCTGATGCAGCAGCAGCATGGCTTCTTGTTGAATGTCTGCTTTGAATTTGTTGGGTTTTTTTTTACTACTTTTAATGGATTTTAGTGCCTTTTTCCAACAAGGTTTTTAAGGGTTATTCAAATTATTCTGTAAATATTTGGAAAGTGGGATATTCTACGAGCAGAAGTTGTCTGCATCACATCAGGGCCTGAGCTGCTGGTTGGAGCCTTACTTGCCATTCTAGCTTTGTCCAGCTTGCTTAAGTCAGCAGGGCTCGCAAAATCGCTAGCCCGACGTCCCGGGGCTAGCAATTTTTCCAGTCGGGCTACCAAAATCTACCTCTGCCCTGCCCGTCGGGCTATCGTAGGAAAATATGTCAATTCTTTTGCATTCTTTCGGAAATGTAGCTGGGTAATTATGTCATTGGCATCGGTGAGCCACTGTCAATATGTAGTGTTGGGGAGTAACGGAATACATGTACCGTCGTTACGTATTTAAAATACAAAATATGAGTAACTGTATTCTGTTACAGTTACCGCTTAAAAAGGTGATATTTATAATACAGTCACTTTGCTGAAATAAATGGATTACACTACAGTATTTTCCTGTTTCATATTGTGGCGGGTCAGAACTGTTTGGGTTTGATAGCTATGTTCTGTTGTTCCAGGCAGCAGCGTTACGGTTGCCATGGTTACAGGGTGATGCTCTCTCTGCGACTGTGAGTTTCCTGGGTGAGAGAGCCCTTTTTGTTGTTGTTGTGCTAAGCTAACAGGCAGAACGCTACAAGCATAGCCCTAAAGAATATAGCCTCATGGGCAGTGTAGTCCGTGCTGCAGGGAGAATAGACTGCCATACCCGCTATGTGTCTGTGAGCGCAAGGAGGGAGAAAAAGGAGAGTGGAAAACTACCAGTTGTCATCGAGCAGAAACGGGAGCTGGAAGCATGTAAATATAATAATAACCACTGCAGCCAAGAAGAGTGCCTGACGAGCCCAGTTGTAAGTAAGCTATTAAGACTCGACTGTTCGTGTTTTCCGTGACACCTCCGAAACAATAAGTTCCGTTGGAGCAGCCTTTCAACGCCTCTCTCTGTCTCAAACTTGACCCAGACAACAAAGTAAAGCTATTTTTCGGCTACGAGCCCGAAACGGAACCCGGCGCATTAGCTAGAGGTCCCTTTACTACGGTTCGGAGCCGCGGACCTTCAGTAATAGTAATAAATGTATCATGTACATTTATCATGTAGTTGTAAACAGCATGATAATATATTAAGTAATCCAAAGTATTCAGAATACGTTACTCTCATTGAGCAACGTAACGGAATACGTTACAAAATACATTTTGGGGCATGTATTCTGTAATCTGTAGTGGAATACATTTTAAAAGTAACCTTCCCAACACTGTCAGTATGTGACATATTGAAATCGCGTTTGAATTTGCGCTTGTTTTTTTGCTTTCACTTTGTAATCGCGCGAACTGTGTATAGAGAGCGACAGCACTGATTGGTGAGTGACAATAATTTGCGCACCAGTTCCTCTGACATCATCTTATCAATCGTTAGCTTACTATGCAAACATGACAAGTGAAATCTCCCGCAGCAAGCTTAAACAGGTGAGAGGTTGATCGCGCAGAGAATCGCTGAGCGTTATGTGAGTGCATGTGTAAAAGCAGCAGGATACCACAAAACGGAAAAGTTATGACAAATCAGACTATAAGGCAAAAAGAAAGTGCAGCTTTATGGTTTCATGGACAAAAGAATTTCTGTGGCTGCAATATGACGAGCTAAATAACCAGGGCTGCACATAAGTGGTCCGCAGGTGCACATTCACTGTCAAAATAAAAAATGCGCACAAGATAAGAAGTTGCAACGTGTGTTTGCGTACATAGGATTTTCTGGAGGAGGACAGACATTTGTTTAGAACTCTTAAAGATGTCGAAGAAGCAAGCTCCTTTAAGCAATTACTTTGGTTTTCCTCCACCTCCAAAGAAATGACAAAAAGAGTCCGAACCACAAAAGAAGCGCGTATTCTCTGAAAAGTGGTTGCAGGAGGTGAGCTGGCTTCAAACAAATGATGAACGCACAGAGATGTGATGCAGAATGTGCCGTGAAAATCCCACTCTAGCGGACAAAAACAGTGCCTTTTATATGGATGCAAACGCGCGTTGCAACTTCTTATCTGGTGCGCGTCTTTTATTTTGACAGCGAATGCCGGGTGTGTTGTTGGTTTTCCCTCGATTGACAAGCGCCTTTGTTACTGGGACCAGTAATTTTAAGAAAGGCCCTCTTTAGAACCCATGAGAAATGCAAGAAATGCATTATTGCTCAGTCTGCAATATCTTTCCCAGAACAAACACCAATTGCAAATAACATACTAAAAATAAACCTGAAAAATCTGTTTAGAACAGCGTGCTATGTTTCAAAGAGTGAACTACCACTGGCACAATTTAGCAGTCTTTGCGAACTTCAAAAAGCAAATGGCCTAGATCTTGGTTCCACTTGCCTCTTACCCGTGACTTCAGTGGAAATTCAGGATCTGACACAGACGGATTCATGTCCTACACAGTTCTTACAAGTTCATAGAAATTTCTGTTCAATTAGAACCAAGTATTTGAGTCGATGATTGTAATTTTTATACAATGTTGTAATTTGTGTTTCAACAATTTTTTGATTGTTTTGTTTCCTTTACAATTTTATACTTTAATGTATAATAATGTAACGGAAACAAAACAGGAAACAAAACATCAATCAAAAAATTGCTCTCTTTTTTATTTGGGCTACTTAAATGTATTTTGGGCTACCAAAAACTGAAGAGTCCCTGCCCGAAGGGCTACCAGGGATTTTGAAATTTTGCGAGCCCTGTTCAGCATCAACAATTGTTGTGTATTTTGGCTTTTTTTGTAACTATATTTTTCTTGTTGGTTGTGGGGACTTTGAGGCAGTCAACTTTTCCAGGGCAAGCACATCTAACAGTCTCATTTAACACTGAGTCTGCGAGACATGGTCCCTGGGTCCACATGTATCATTGCTGCTGTACATCCTTTTTTTTTTCTTTTTTTTTGCCTGTCCCGTTTGGCTCTTTTGCCATCAGAATTATTGTCTAAAGGCGAGGAAAGATGCCCACCGGATTTACTTTACCAAATTGACCATCCCAGCCTTGCCGTAATGGTCCATTTGATTCACCTTTTATTGTTTATTTTATTTTCACTTGCTGAATACGGGACAGACTTGACTGGGGGAAAGAAGGGGAGAAAGAAAGAGGGAAAGAAAAACAGCTGAGAAGAGGGACGGGGGAGAAGGGCAAAAAACAAAAACCAACAGAATAAGCAGAGAAAAAAAAATGCATATATCGATCACCTGGATCACCAGTTGAGAAAGAAAAAAGAAAACAAGCTGAAGAAAACGAGAGTAATAGAATAAACAACATCACAATGATATATGGGAATATAACAGTAAATACTAAATATTAAACATTATTGTGCAGCACGTAAGATCAACAGAACACAGTATGCTTTGAGGTAGGAGCCAAAAAGGGTGTAGTTTGTGTGTGTGATCACCCGTGTGTACACCTGTGAGCATGGACGCGCTTGTTTTTTTTTAAAAGCTTCCTTCATGTAATGATCTGCTAGAGGGTGTGGGCGTGTGTGTGTGTGTGTGTGGGGGGGGGGGGGGCACAGCCCCATCCTCCAGGGCATGAAGCAGGTATGGAGGAGATCAAAACTCCAGACATCCAGAGGCCCCCAGAACACAAGAGACCTAGGAAGACCAACAGAGGGGCAGCCGCGCCACAGGATGCTGTACATCCTGTTCGATCTCCACTTCATTTGGAACAGGACATGAATTTATTATCTGATTTACCCAAAGATTTACCTCAACTTCAAAACCTTGTTGCTCTGTATGATTACCTCGCAAGTTATGAAACATTCTGCTTACTTTTAACATTTCAAAAGTCAAATTCAATAAGTAATGTTACAAAGCAGAGACTGCTGATTGTCTTACTACTGCTCTTATCTGGTAATGTGCAACCTAGGGACCTGAGCCGCAGTGTACTCAGACACCATCTGAATTTAAATCCTCACTTGGGCTGAAGATTGTTCATCTTAAGATGGATTTGGTCAAGATTTGGGTTTAATCGACAGATGTGGATATTGTTCTAATTTTTGAAACTTGGTTGTCTAAATATATCTGATGATGGTTGGATACAATATCTATCGTACCGATAGGCTTAAGACAGGTGGTGGTGTTGCTGCTTATGTTAAGTCAAAATGTGATGTCACAATAGTTCGATCAGAATCCATTTGGAACAGCTGTTCGTTGCTGTAGACCTTCTGCCTCTACAGAGGCTCTGCATTCTTTGAAGATTTCCTGTCCAGACTATAGTGAGCTTGTTTTAACTGGTGACTTGAACTGGGATTGGCTCAACACTGTCTCAGATTATTTTCAAATCAAACTTTCAGATTATTTGATTCTATCAGTCTTACGTAGCTGGTCAATTTACCTACTTGTCAGAATCAAGTCAATCAAAGGGACTTTTGAGATTTGGCCAAATGTTCCTCATAAATGTTCATACTCGGGTGCCTTTTGCAACGACCACTGTGTTGTTGCTGTTATTAGAAACGCTAAGGCGCCCGAGTCACAACATCGCATAGTTTTTAAAAGGAAGCTTAAACATTTTAATGAACAATCATTTCATCAGGATTTGTCAAACTATGATTGGAGGAAAATAGGATTGATCCCTGATGCAGAATTAGCGTGGACAGTTTTTATGGATGGTTTTATGCAAAATGTGAATAAACATGACAAATTAAAGGAGATTTAGGATATAAGGTCACGAAAATCCCGGGTTCTCCCCAGAGCTGGCAGATATCATTCATGAGCATAACCTGGCTTTTGCCAAAGCCCACTGATTGGCTTCTTTTCAGACGACAAAGAAACAAATGTATTTCCTTTATTAAGAAAGCTAAATCAGATTATTATTATTCTCATTGCTGAGAACATAAATAATCCACAGAAGTTCTGTGTAAAAGCTCCCATGGCCTACCCACTTATGTTTTTAAGGATTCTGTTCCTGTTTATGACAGGAAGGAGATGATGAAGTACTTCAACAAACACTTTATATCTCTCGCTCTTTGTTTGACTCTCTGAATCCAGTTTCCATAAAATCCTGCACAAACCTTCTGGTGTACACTGGTCAGCCATTTAACTGTGTTCCTTTCTCTGTGGAGGAAGTCTGTAAAGCTCTTAAAGTGTTAGATCATAGAAGATCTTCAGGACCTGACTTACTAGATCCTTACTTTTTGAAACTGGCAGCTGATCTGGTGGCAGAGCCTCTGACAGATCTTTTCAACCTCACTCTGGATATGAATGAAATTCCCTCAGTATGGAAACCAGCTTTTGTTTGTTGTCTTTGTTTGTTATATCTGTCAGTGCTAGCCAAAATCCTTGAAACTCTTGTGTGTGAGCAATTAAAGGAGCTTTTACACACCAGTGCTATTTTATTAGAATATCAATCAGGCTTTAAGAAAAATCACATAACTATCATAGCTGCAAATGATATGACTGTTGCACTTGATAAGAAACAGCACTGTGCATCCCTTTTTATTGATTTACAAAAGCATTTGACACACATCTGATCACCAGATTTTCAAACTTAGACTCCCCCAGTCAGGACTCTTTGAGAGAGAAGTGGGATGGTTTTCAAATTAACTCAGCCGTGCATTAAATCTAATGGTCTGGATTTGTTGCAGTGCACAAATGAGTGTCACAGGGCTCTGTATTAGATCCGCTTCTATTTATCATGTACATTAACAATCTTGGTGTAAATGTGCCACAGTCACAGTTCAAACTAGGCTTTTATTTTCTAAATAAGTTTTTCTTTTAATAAAAAGAAGCAGCTTGTTGCTGCAACATTTTTACCTGTGCTGGATTATGGAGATATTCTATATACGAATTAGAGCAGGGCGATATGACCAAAAATATTTATCACGATATATATTTGAAAATTTGCGATAACGATATAACTGACGATATAATTGATGCGAGACAAAATACAACTCCACAACTTTAGTAGCGCAAAAAAACACCATCCATTTATTTTCACTTAAACAAGCAGCTGTTTTTTATGTGCATTAAAGCTATATAAAAATTTAACAGTGCAAATGCAAATTCCTTGCTGAAAGTTTAACCAAAAGGCATTTCCAGTAGAAATGGACTGACATATCCTGAGCATAACCATGTATAATATCCACTGAAGTTAAAAAGGGGTACTTTGGAACAGTAAACTGCAGTGTGACAACTAAAAAAGTCAAATATGTATTTTTCAGACCATAAGGTGCATGGGATTATAAGGCACATTAAGCGAAACAAACTTTACTCAACTCATTCTTCTTGCCTCCTCCACTTCTGTACCATTGATTCATTAATGCTGTATTCTATCACAGCTGCTCTGTTCCCATAGTGTTGCAGTATATTAATGACTAACCTCATATTGTGGATGGATTATCTCAGTTGTTCTCCTGACTGAAGTTTGGTCCGTTTACAGCATCCTGCCATGCGACTGCATTTTTCTCTAACCATTGGGAACCCTCACGTTAACTTTTATCGAGTGGAAAAAAGTTAGCGTTCATCCTCCAGCTTCACTGTTTATGTTATGCTAACATAGCTGTGTCGCTAACCACCACGTAGCACATCATTATTAGGGATGGGTACCGGTTCTGACATAAACGGTAGTAACCAGACCGAAAAGCAGCGCACATTTCGATGCTTTATTTCAGTGCTTTTTTTTTCCTGAGATGTCATACACTTTAGGTTCTAGCCAATCATTTTATGTTTCCAAGGATAGTAGGCGGGCCCAGGTACGTACGTTCTTTTAGAGCAGAGCTACAGATTAAAAATGCCCAAGGCGAAGCGGTCAAAGTCTGGCTGTACTTCACAGCAAAAGATGCAAACTCAGCAGCCTGCAACAAGTGCTTTAAGGCAATACTGTGCAAAGGAGGTAACTCCTCGAATCTGACGACGAACCTGGCGATGTATAGCATTTTGTTAAAAGCCAAGAAATGCGCCGTATTTGATAGCTTGCTGCGAGACCTCACACCGTGCACATCTACTGCGGGTGGGTTGCCTGTTATCTGACCCGGAGTTAGCAACATCCCCCAGATAACTATCATATCTGATATCATATCTCACAGTACAATAATATTGAATGGGTTGCATTGTTGTATTTTGTCATGTTTCTCAGGTCTTTGTCTGAATTTCTACGAACATTATTGCTAAGGATTGTCTTATTGCATTGGAGTCACACTGGGTTAAATATGTACACTTGGGTTTTATGGAAGCCCCAAACGCAATTTCATTGTTCTTGACAATGACAATAAATAAATAAATACTAAAAAAACCCGAAGAGGAGAGTCCTGGCCCCTAGCCCTGCCAGTGTAGCAGAAATGATGACGGATGATGATGGCAGCAGCAGCCGTTCTTCTCTGCGTGAGTAGCTTAATGTTGTTCGTGTGTAATTTACGTTGAGTACGCTAACCGCGTTATTACATTAATGCATGTAAGGTGAACTAGCAAACACCGTCGTAGTTACATGCGGCTGTCTTCTTGTTTGATGGCAGATAGTCCCTTCACCCTGGCCAAAAAGGCTAAAATGACCAAAGAAAAAGTGGAAAACAGTTAAACATGAGAGGTTTTTGGACAAAGTTTGTGTTTTTTCCATTGATTAAGCACTGCTTCCAGCCAAGAGTGATACCATAAATCCCCTATAGCTGCAGAAAAAGCTAACATTGTTATCTTTTTACAAAAAAACCCCCAGCTCAACATGAGAGGTTTTTGGACCAATTTTGTGTTCTCCATTCTTTAAGCACCGGTTCGAGCACTGTTTAACCCTTTGAAGCTGGTCGGAGTGGGCACGCTCTTTTTTGCGTAACTATTTTTAAATCCCGGTAGCACTGCAACCGAATAAGCTAGCGCAATAATTTGTTTTGTATATGAAACTGGAGGAGTTGTACTTACATCTTATGCTTATGCTTTTCTGAATAGTTGCTGGGATGCTTAGAACTCGAATTGCACTGCTGGAAATAGTTTATTTAGATGCACATGCTGTTTTTTTTGCAAATTTGCATCATAGGATTGTTTTTCGTTTTTCCTGCAGTATATAAAAATTGGTGTATCTCAAAAATAAAACTATGAAGACACTCAAAATAAATTTCCTGTTGTTGTAAACTATTTTTTGCAACTTTTTTTAATTTAAAGTTTTGAGGGATAAGCCTCTTAAATTTCTCCAAGTAGAAATATATGTAAAAAAAACCAAAAACGATTTTCAATTTTTTTGTAGTTTATTGCACTTTTTTGCAATTAATGTAGTTACTATGGACTTAATGCATACATATTATTAAAATATGGGCTATAACAGTTGTATTGATGTATAGCAACTTGAAATGCTCCCAAAAATGGCACTACAACATGTAAAAATATAAAGTAAGCTCTGGCGGACTTGGTTCTATGGTAGGTCTTAAAGGGTTAAGCACCGGCACCGTTTCAAAAGTACCGGTTTGGTACTTGTATCGGATAAAACCTAAACGATACCCATCCCTAATCATTATATACCAGCTAGCCCAACTTCAGTAACCCTACAAACATCACTGCTGTTTAGTTTTCTGTCTTCATTTATGTTGGAAGTGATAGCAGAGCAGTACGTTTGAATTTTTTCAGAAATCTCTCAGTCAGAACATGGTATATCATGCTTAGGTAACTAGCGAGCTAACTTCCGCTAACTTCCTGCTAACTTCCAACTCCGTTAAATGTAATAAATTCTTTTTTCATGGATGCCTGGATGTTAAACTTCATAGTTACACCTGGTAAAGCAGCAATGCTGATCGTTTTATCAAAGATGAAAGAATTTAGACAGTTTTTAACTCTCATTGATGCTGCAGTGTTTGTTTGACTTTGGGACCTGAAGGAAAGGGAGTTTAGGACACAGATTACTCCCAGATTTACGAACACCTTAGTCCAACAAATACGGCAATAGACCCTGTGCACGAGAAAATTCTAACTTCCTGGTTTGAGACCGGATGTAGGGTTGTACATTTCCGGTAGCTTTACTTTGCGGTCAATCGCTACTGCGAAGATATACTCCAAAATCATGTCCAAAACTCGAAAGCGGAAAGATTGCGTTAAGTTACAAAGAGCAGAAGGTGGGAACACTCACCACTGTTGTGTCATAAAAAATCTAATGATCAATTTTGACGTTTAAAGAGTTTAGATCGATCAGTTGTTTACATCACTCAACACAAGCAGAACTGCATTACTGCAGCAGAAGACACATCGTCCACATTCAGAAGTATCTCTGTATAGTGACTGGTCTTATGATTTAAACAGGCAAATGTTCAGCATTCAAACTACAGGTGAACAATAGTCAAAACAGATGTTTCCCCCGTTATGTCGATATCAGCTAGTCAAGTACACACCTACACAGCATGTTAACAAACCTTGAAAAAAAAGCCACACAAAAAATGAATGATTGCTGGTAACGGTTTCTATACATTAGTATTTACGAAGGGTATGTTGTGACTCACCTTCAAAATTACAGTGGTCCTTCGCTATAACGCGGTTCACCTTTCACCTCGCTGTTTCGCAGATTTTTTTAGTGCAAGTTCGCATGCTTTTCTTTTTTACATCACATTGTGTCCTGCGTCATGATCGCTGCAGACAATCTCCTCCGTGACGTCTCTCCTGTACAGTACAGAATCGCTGCATCGATCGTTAGCAGTGTGACTCTGAAGTGGAGTGCTGTATGTCCACGATGTCCACGAAACATTTTGCACCGTCAAAAAAAAAAATTGGCTATTTGATTTCACCTATCGCTGGTTATTTTTTAGAACATAACACCCGCGATAAACGAGGGACAGCTGAGAAATATAACATTTGAATCCCTTTTCTCTTTTGCTCTGAGGCACGGGGGAAAAATATCGACAAGTCGATGAACATCATTTACATATTGGGTAAATGCCCAAGACATCTATAGAAATGTAAATCGCCGCTTGATTCATTCATTTGCTTAACTTGTTTTGGACCATAAACAAGGCGCGAATCCGATCGTTCAGTCTGACGTCACTAGCTGTGTCTGGGCCTAAACTCTGCTGCAGGTCCATATATCAAATGATCACTGTGGCATTACTGGGAGTTAAAACACTGTCTTAAGTCTTTCATCTTTAATAAAATGATCAGCGTTCTGCTCTACCAGGTGTAACAACTGAGTTTAACATCCAGGCATCCATGAAAACGGAATTTATGGCATTTAACGGAGTTAGAAGTTAGCAGGAAGTTAGCTCGCTAGCTTCCATCTAAATACAATATAGCATGTCCTGACTGCGGCGGTTTGGAAACAAATTAAAACGTACAGCTTTCTTATCACTTCCAACATAAATGAAGACAGAAAACTAAACAGCAGTGATGTTAGTAGGGTTACTGAACTTTGGCTAGGTGGTATATAATGATGTGCTACGTGATCGCTAGCGACACAGCTATGTTAGCATAATATAAACAAGCTAACTTTTTTTCCACTCGATTAAAGTTAACGCGAGTGTTCTCAGTGGTCAGGAACAAATGTAATCGCATGGCAGGATGCTGTAAAAGGACCAAACTTCAGCCAGGAGAACAACTGAGATAATCCATCCACAATACGAGGTTAGTCATTCATATACTGCTGCATGGGCTGGGCTGTAGTTACATCGTAAGGTTTTAAAAACTGAGCTTAAATAAATGATTAGCGGTAATAAAAGCCGAGGGAGGTCAACGGTGATCACTGACTTTTTTTAGGAGCTCTTTGAGATTAAATAGAAGAAAATACAAAGCATTAAACATGTTAACAACACAAAAGCCACATTAAATGCAGACTACTTTAGGCCCGGAAGTAGGATTCGTCACGTCATCACTTAATAATCGGATAGGACATCGGAAACAAAGCTCCCCACAGGAGTTTCCGCACCGGAAGTAGCTAAGAAGCAAAACTGAACACACTGACATAAGACAGGGACCTTCAAAGTAAAACAGGAAACGAGACAATTCACAAGACACAGACTAGACACTGAACTAAAAGGGACACATGGAAACATACACTGACAAAACTCAGACCCGATACTGACACAGAACCAAAACCTAGGAACAAACAAAGACATCAAGAAATCAAAGATAAACAATACAAAACAGAAAACGCAGGTCACCGAACCAGGACCATGACATATGGTATCTTTGGACAGACGTTTTTGCTTAATCTGAAAACACACACACACACAGCAAATGTAAAGAGAGAGGCAAACCCAGGCCTGTGGGCTGTAATATTAGAGCTTATCAATCTTAGCTTATTAAAACTGCTTATGAGAGTGACAGTCAAAGCCAAGGCCTGCCACTAAGCACGCTCTGCTTTATTTCTGTTTTCTTATCTTTTAGCCTAGTCCTCATTTAAAGACAAATATCATAGTGGTTTTCAAAATTAAGAACTCTATAAGCATTACGTTGACACCTGTACAGAGTTCCAGATGTTGGAGGCTTAAACACTGTATTGTGATTTTGATATTTTGCTATCTGTACTGTATTATGTTTTATATTTTAAAGCATTTAGAACAAAAGCAAAGCTGATTACTTAAGGATGTCTGTCAACTACCAGAATCCTGCTGTAATTTTTTTATTCCATTATAGTTTAAATGGGTCATTAGCGGAAGAAAAACAATTCAAACCAAGCACATCACTCTATTCAGCATTTCTTCAAGTACTTCAAAGCTGGAGGCTCAATGAAGTTTTCATACACTTTTCTTTACAGCAGCAGATTACAACCGCCAGGCTGCTGATAATCCCTCCCCCAACTCTTCCTTCAGGCAACAGAAAACTGGGCCTCTGTACCAATGGAAGGATTGATGGCTGCCTGGGGGCAGGTGTGGTCTGGTGTAAGATGACCAGTGCTCAAAACTTCCCCTCTTGGCCTCTTTCACGTCCAGAATAATCTATGTTAGGTGGAAACCCTGGAGTCATTCGCAAAAATATTCAGCTATACATGTATAATGGACTTTTGGTTTCAACTCCAAATACTAGAAGCTACGTTTATATTCAGATAAATTGCTTTCTGATCAATGTTTATGAGCAGTGTGGTAATATATTTAATGTAGGAATGAAAACACTTACAGTACAAACTGCATTAGTGCAAAACACCCTAATAATAAACCACTCAAAGACTCAAAAACAGAAGCACTCCATGCTAAAGTAGGATGCAAGTCTTGGTGAAATCAGATTCATTATTTTGTGCTTCATCCTGCATTGAAATAAACCCAACAGTCATATGACCTGCTGTGACCAAGCACAGCAGGTCAGTGGGAAGGAAAAACTCCCTTTTAACAGGAAGAAACCTCTGGAACCACCAGGCTCAGGGAGGGGCGGGGCCATCTGCTGCGACCGGTTGGAGTTGAGGCAAGTGTGTGTGAAAATGAGTGAAACTGCCTCAAACTTTGAGTTTGGCCCTTCATGCATTGCATCAAGTACTCAATATGAGCTCTTCAGAAAAATAGGTTAGTTCTCATTTAGCAACAAATTTCTGGGTGTTTCAAATAGTTCAAAACTTAAAGTATTGGATTTCAACAAGAACTATTTACCAGATTCGATTATAAAGGGAACTACAGTATGATTACATTTGCACTGTGTAAAATGTAAAAAGAGCAAACAGAAAACAGAATGCAACGATTTGTTCTTGTCATTTAAAAAACATTAGCTTATTTTGAATTTGAAAAATGTTGGGACAGGGCCATCAAAAGATACATAGAGTTAACCAATAGAGGTTCAGTAACATGACCGGGTATAACACGAGCATCTTAGAAAGGAGGAAATAAAGATGGGCAGATGCTCACCAATCTACACAACACTTTGTCTACAATTTGTAGAATCTATGTCAATTCCTCACTTGCTGGAGGTTCAGATCAATTCAATTCATCATTTTTTTTAAATGAATATATTAAAATAGTTTTTAAAATAGTGTATTTTCTCTATTTAAACAAATGAAGTTTTCTGTGTTCTATTGTGGATAAAATATGGATTTATGTGATTTGCACATCATTGCATTCTCTTTTTATTTACATATTTGTCACGGATTGCCGGGGCAAGCCGTGTGTGAGTTATTAAGGACCCAAGATGCAGACTGCTACGGAAGCGAGCGAGCTTTATTAACATAAAGGAGAAACAAACAGGAACAAGGTGGACGAAAACCAAAACCTAAGAGTAACCTAAACTGGGAAAAGCTAAGCAAAAACAAACCTGAAACCTTGAAACCGTGAGACATGAAACAGAGATGCAGGGAGAACAACGTGGGGAGAATGCACAGGAAGATGGAGGGGAACAACACAGACGAACCAGCAACGAGGACGAGGGAACACACACTATAAATACACACACCAGTAATCAGGGGATGGGAAACAGGAGGGAAACACACCTGGGAGACATCACAGCTGACGAGGCAGGGGAAACGTAAACAGAACGCACTTACATCAGACAGAGACCTGCAAAGTAAAACAGGAAACACATACACGTAATGACACAGACTCAGAGACGCGGACTAAACACAGAGACCTTACTACACTAAAGGGGATACACAAGCAGGGATGACACCAAACAGAGGGAACACAACTAAACCCTGGGGAACCCAAAACAACAGTCATAGTACAAAAAACTAAAAGTACACAACCGAAAACACTTGTGGTGGGCGGATCGATCCAAATACCGATAGTATCGATCCCAAGTCGGCATCGGTATTGGATCAATACTAGCCTGGTGAGATCGATTCTTTACTTTGAGTTCTGCTTGTTTGCTATGCTGTGCTTTCGGCAAAAACGAAACAACCAGATCGCTGGACTCGCCGCTCCTGTGTCAGCGGAGAGCACGCACACTTTGCTCCCCCTCCCCCATTCTTATGTTTCGGTGTTGCGCTGACACCTCACGTGACTTAGACACTTTGGGGGTTGTTAAGTTGTTTACATATTAATTATATATATATTTTTTTTGTTGTTGAGAATTTTAATTGTAATTTTTGTATTATAGTTTATCAACAGTATTTGTTTTAATTTGTTTACTGGTTTGCGTGATCGCCACCGCGGCAGACTCGACGGCATTTTCATGCTTCGCAGCATCATTTATTCTTACAATAATCACACGGTTGCTGTAACAGTACATTCAACGGCTGCAGCTCTCCCGCTGGCAGCCATACACATCACCACCACCAAACCTGCAGCGGCATCGCAGAACACACCCTGCCACATACCCCCATCGCCCGCTTCACCCCACCCCGCGAGCAGGTGAGGGAATCGGCCCAGACCATTGGCGCCCCATGCCAGCGACGGGCAAGGTCCACTCTGGCGGTTGCCCGCGCCTCCAGCGGAAGCCCTGGAACTGGCCTGATGGCCACCCATATGACAAGCAGCGGCGGCGCAGCTGGCATGGAAGTGAGCTGGGGCTCACAGGCAGCTGGGCAGATGGCCTGCGTGCCGAAGCGGACAGCATGCCGCCCTCAGGCGTGGCAGGACCCCTGCGCACCTCGACCGCCGTCTCCAGCTTGGCAGGTGCCTCCGGCTCACCCCGAGCCGCGCGCTGTCCACCCTTACAGTGATCACACGGTTGCTGTAACAGTAGCCTACATTCAACAGCTGCAGCCCTCCTGCTGCCAGTTGTACACATCAACATCAAAAACAACAACAGCACAAGCAGCGCACAGGTTTTAAGCCGGCGAGGCATCATTGTAGATGCAATGAAAGTGAGTCCATCTCACCTGCAGCGGCATCGCAGACCTCGACCTGCCACAATAATACTTTTTTTTAAAATTTAATTATAAATAAATTATTTCTCCTAATTATGTCCTGGGTTTTAACTAATTAATAATACCAAAGGAAACATCACAAAAAACACTTAAGGTCATGAAAATTAATTGCGATTTAGCAATTCAATGAGGCATCCACCTTATTTATTGAAAAGTATCGTATCGGTATTGGTATCGGCGATGCTGGCCCGTATTTATGGGTATCGAATTGATACCAAAATATGCAGTATCGCACACCACTAGAAAACACTTGGTCAGAGACCCAGGACCATGACAATATTACACTCATCCCAACATGCATCCCTCTCGATCATAAAGCCCTCAATGCAACACGGAGTTAGAGGTCATATTCCTAAAACATGATTTAGGACCATGAAATGCAAGGGAAAGTCCCGTATATATCCCGTAGATGGATGGGCAGGCAGGTAGTCATGTGATATGGTAAGAAATGCTCCATAGTTGATGACTTTGGTCATGAAGTACCTGCATGATGCTGTAAACATTTCAGCTCTGAAGGAGTGACTGAAGAAGTCACTTGGATGAGTGACAAAACGTTTCTCCCACAAAACGCTACGTCCAGATGAACAGAATCAACTTTTGGAGATTTCAGCTCTTCCTTTTACACAAATACATTAAGAATGTGAAAAGTTAAGTAAAAATATAAAAGTCACCCTGGAATTAGAGATGGCTCATGCCTTCTGATCCTCAGGCCCAGTATATTGTTTTGCCATGATGTTTCTTTAAATAGCCACAACAGATTAGCAGTTAAGCTTTTCAAACGACAGCTAATGGCTCTATTTCTCATATGACCAACGTCTTTCTGTGCAATACAAGTTTCAGCTGCACTTGGATTTTTTTTTCCTTGAACTTAGCCGCTAATTAACATGCACACTATGATTTTACTGTTCCAGTTAACAATTTGCAATTTATTTCATCTACTTAATAATATTGTGCTATGCTAAACTAAAGCCGATGACATTCTTAAGCAGAACAGCTAAAAATTCTGTCCTTGCATAATAATCGGGATCATCTTCATATAAAGTTAGTGAATTGTAGGAGTACGTTAATGTTGAAGTGATATGTGATCATTGTGTACTTTGTGAGAAAGAACAATTTTTTATTCACACGATGTCAGGGACCTTGTGATTTTTTTCCCCTCAGTGTCTCATCATCCTTTCGTCATCGCAGCACTTTTACCACCACTGGTTTTGTCCATGGTGCAAGAGCAGAAAGGTCATGGCCGCGATATCCCACTGAAACTCTGTGTGTGGGAGCTGTGCTCGGCCATATTTTCACTCTGTTGGCCTCTTTTCACACAATAGCAACGCAGTGCTACCCTCACCGCTATAAAAATGTCAGAGCACCTTCTCCACATGTGTGGGTGAACTGAGGAAGAGTATGTGTGAAAAGATGTGTGAACAAGAGACGCTGAGAGATGGAGTGTTCACTTCCAAACAAGACAGCAGCAAAGAGGAGGATGAAAAGTGTGAGACAAACTGGTACCAGGCAGTTAATGTTATTTCTCCAACTTTATACGGTATTTAAACTCCTTAATTACTTAGTCAATGAACTCCCCTGAGGACTTTGTACTTTAAAATGTAAAAATGCAGCCTTTTGGTGAACCTGCACTTTCTCTCATGTTGCATCATTATTTCCATCCTTGGACAACACAATGTAGCTCTATGTTTGTGAAGGTTCTCAGTCATCCAGGTCATCGTAGTCAAAGGAGCTTGCAAAGAAAAGCGTCTGGACTTCTTTAAGTCAGGCGATTAGAGGATCATCAGGGGGTCCTTTTGTCCCTCTGTGGGGGGATACTCCCACTAGGCTTAAATCTGGGACTCCCCACCATTTGACCTTAGAACTGAAGAAGCTTCTCGGATGAGAGGTGAAACGTCTTCAAGCAACTTAAAGAAGTCCAGATGCTTTTCTTTGCAAGCTCCTTTGACTACAATGTAGCTCTGTTTCTCCAGGACTCACTTAAGTGTATACCGTAATGTTTGTGAATCTAAACTTATTAAATCGAGGAGAATAACGAACTGTTTCAATACTGCTCTCAGTGCGTTTCTTAACCATTTCAAATGAGTTTTTGATCTTTCAGAATATGTTTCTAGTGAAAACTTTCATATAATTTGTCTTTCCCAGTGTGTAACAGCATATACCTGTACTGATTAATTATCAGAGCAATGGGAAAGTCCAAGCAACTCAGTGAAGATCTAAGTAGAACTCCAAGTTTACCTTACAAGTTTGTAAGGTTTCTTAGAGCTTTAACTTCAGATTCCAAGATCATACAAGTTCTTCATATGTGTCCCCACTGTGCTGAGATCGGGAAGCAGACCCAAACTGGGTAAGCATATTCAGGAACAAACCAAGAACCACCGACGCTAAAGGCACGTTTTGTAATTGAATAAGTGTAATAATTGTGACGGATTGGGCACTGCTGACACAGCAGCACCACTGTACACAAAGAAGCAAGTATTAAGCAAGCATTGGACAAGAGACTGAGATCAGAGCAGGCAGGATTTAGACAAGACAGATCATGTACAGACCACATCACCACTCTGCGCATTATCATCGAGCAGTCTATCGAATGGCAGTCTCCCTTGTACACAACCTTCGTCGACTTTGAAAACAGCGTAGACAGGGATACCATGTGGAAACTGATGCAGCACTACGGAATCCCGCAGAAGCTCATCAACATCATCCAACAGCTTTATGAATCCTCGTCCTGCCAGATCATCCACAATGGAAAACTGACCAACCCCTTTGCATTGAAAACCGGAGTGAGGCAAGGCTGCATGATGTCAGCGACAATCTTCCTGATTGTCATGGACTGGATCATGAGAAGAACCACAGAGGGCAGCAACACCGGTATCCAGTGGACCCTCACCAAACAGCTGGAGGACCTGGATTTTGCAGACGACATCAGCCTTCTGTCTCATAAGCAGCAACATGCACAGTCCAAGCTTACCCGGCTCGCTGAGGAGGCAGAAAAGATCGGCCTGAAGATCAATGTCAGAAAAACGAAGGTGATATGGTTGAACAACCGACAAGAACATCCACTGCAGCTACAGGGAGAAGACTTGGTGGAAACCAACCGCTTCGTCTACCTAGGAAGCATAGTCAACAGCGACGGCAGTGCAGATGAAGACGTTAGGAGCCGGATCAACAAAGCAAGGCTTGCGTTCAACACCCTGCGACCCATCTGGAACTCCAAAGCCTTATCTCAGCACAGCAAGATCTGCATCTTCAACAGCAATGTGAAAGCAGTCCTTCTGTATGGGTCCGAGACGTGGCGGGTGACCAAGACCACTACCAGCAAGATACAGATTTTCATCAACAAATGCTTGAGACACATCCTCAACATCAGATGGCCTGAGAAGATCTCAAACACAGACCTGTGGAAGAGAACCAGTCAGAACCCGGTCGGTCAAGACATCAAGAAGAGAAAATGGGGCTGGATAGGCCAAACACTTCGAAAACCACTCGACAACGTCGCAAGGCAAGCACTGGACTGGAACCCACAAGGGAAAAGGAAAGTGGGGAGACCCAAACAGACGTGGAGAAGATCTGTCGAGAGTGAAGTGAAAGCCGTGGGAATGACGTGGACCCAACTAAAGAGAGCAGCCCAGAACAGAGTACATTGGCGTGGTGTTGTTGCGGACCTATGCTCCCCCAGGAGTCAACAGGAAAATTGATTGAAAATGAAAAAATAACTCAAATTTCAGATATTTGAGGTTGTGCTGAAAATAATGATACCAAATAAGGCAAGAAAAACATATTTTAAAGGTGAAATATAGAGGTAAAATCAAAAGTAGTCAAAAACGGCCAATTATAGCCTGGACCCCAGAGTTAATTACTGGAAGGTCTTCTATAAGCAGTCTTATAAGAATGGGGTCTAATACACATGTTTATGATTTAAAGTAGATTATTGATGTTAACTCAGAAATATTAAATAATAATAATGGATTGCATGTATATTATATTAATCACAGAGAGAGAGAGCCTAAATAATAATCAGTAGTTGTAATGAAAGTAGTTGTATGCAATGATTTTTCTCTGATGATTAAAATTTTAAAAAGTGGTTGTTTAATGGATATAGCAGAACAAGAAGCTTCTGGAGCTTTGGCCTCCCCAAAGCCAGTACTGAAAATCCATGCTTAAAGCCTGGCTCTATCTGAGGAAGCCAACTGGTTTAAATGAACTTTACCAATTCTACCAAGTAGTCAAATATCCAGACAGAATTATGCAGAATTAAGTTTAATGACGGCTGTATGTCTGTGAAGGTTCTCAGTCGTCCAGGTCATCGTAGTCTAAGGAGCTTGGAAAGAAAAGCAACTGGACTTCTGTAAGTTTCCTTAGCATCAATAAGTCCAAACTTCCAAGCTCCTTAGACCTTACTGATAGCTACTAAAAACATCAGATCGAGGTCCCACTTCAATGTTTTAGTCCAATATTTAACCAAATATTATTAAGGTTTACTGTATGTATATATTTGAGTCTATATATATATACTTTTTGACCCTGTGTGGTTTACAGACAATCCAAAATAACTTGTGAATCCAGTGATTTTCTGAAGTTCGATACGTGCTGTAGAACCATTCCAACGTGAAAAAAGAACAATTCAAAAAATTTATTAAAATCACAAAAGACCATCACATTCATGCCCATGATGAGTGAACAACAAGAAGCAATCACTCCTCCAACAGTCTGTAAGTGGATAACTGGTTGCTCGCAGGTATTCTAGGCCCTGGTTGCATACTTCATACTTGTTATTCTGTTATTCTGCAACCTTAACCCAAGTATTTCTGGCTTCATTTAATCAACTGATTCGCAGGGCGATCGTGGCTCAAAGAGTTGGCAGTTCTTCTGGTAACTGGAAGGTTGCCGGTTCAAGCCCCGGCTCGGTCAGTCTCGGCTGTTGTGTCCTTGGGCAAGACACTTCACCTGCTGGCTACTGGTGATGTCCAGAGGGACCGATGGCACGATATGTCAGCCTCGCTTCTGTCAGTCTGCCCCAGGGCAGCTGTGGCTACAACTGTAGCTGCCCCCACCAGTGTGTGAATGTGAGAATTGTAAAATGCTTTGAGGGCCCCCGAAAAGTGCTATATAAATCCAATCCATTATTATTATTATTATTATTATTATTATTATTATATCTTCAAATATCTCAAAAAATATTTTTTTGAATAAACCTGGAACTGATTTATGTACTGTGGTCCTTGAATGTGGCAGGGCTCTAGACTAACTTTTTGCCATGGGCTTACCGGTATGCCTAACTTTAAAAAGTTAGGCATACCGGCACAAAAGTTAGGCGCACACAAATTTTATAATAATTTATATAATATAATGTGTTTTTCTGGATACACTGTGCTTTTTCAGCATTCAAAGATTGATGACACCGTGTCAGAGCACTGGCTATGAATTTCAGAAGGATCAGGCCTTAACTTAACAGAAAAGTTAGCAATAGTTCTTTTCCTATTACAGCTACATCCACTTCTGTCGTGCCTAGGCTGCTCACTAGGGCTGGGTATCATCACTGATTTCTATAATCCATTCGATTCCGGTTTTCAAAGTCCCGATTCGATTCAACTTAGCCTCAGACAGTCAGAAATATTATAATTCTGATCATTTATCAGTACTGACTTCATCAGAATTGTGAACATCACAGCAGATGCCTTTGTGTGAAAGTAACTGAGAATAAAACACAGAAAACATGAAGGAGATTTTCCTGGTCTGGCTTTTTATAGCAGATAATCTTAAAAATATTCTACAATGTTCTGCACATAAAGTTTAAATTTCTTCAGTATTGAACAACAGAAAAAATAGGCTTTCTTGTCTGAGGTCATTTAAGTGAAAAAAAGAAAAGAAAAAGACAGCAGCCACAGCGTTGTAAACAACGGTAGACTGGTGGGTAATAAGCGAATGAATAATACAGAAAACAGAGATTGGAGACAGGAAACTGTTCTTGAAGTACAGAGAGAGATAGAGAGAGAGCTAGCTGTGCACGAAGTGTGATTTTAATAGTCGTGGAAGCAAAACAGCAAAATTCATGACGACATTGATCAAATGTGAAGCGCAGTTTGCTGCTTCTTTTGCTGCTGGCTCGGTGAATTTTGATTGGAGAGACAAAACCTGCAGCTCAGAATCAGCGCAAAAAGACGTAATCACAGCGCGGACCGGACGCATCAGGATCGCTAAGCTCCGACAGCGTGTCCGTCTACGGGCCGTCGGGTGAGAAAGCCAAGAAAGACAAAGTTGATTCTGATGCGTCGGGTCTGTGTTTACGTCTTTGTGTGGAATCCGTGTACCTGCTCTCATTTGCTGTTTGGTTGTTGTTGAAATGGTTTTGTGAGCTTTAATCTGAGAATCTGGCGTTTCTGGCAAAACACAGTTATGTTTAAAAGTCGATTCAAGATTTAATGAATTGATATCGCTTTATTCAAGCTACTCACCTCCCACTTCCACCTGCACTTTCAACTGGACCACGGCCAATCAGAGCGGTCCCGCCCCTTACTATCTCTGATTGGTTTAGTCCACGATAGGGGCATAATGTGTGTCTGTTGTTGACCACAAGGAAGGTTGCAGATTTTATTTTTTTTTTTTTGCTACCCAAACAGTTGGTCGCACAGGTGCAACCAAATATTTTTTTTTCGTCGCACCACTGAAAAATTTGGTCACATTTGCACCATGGCCTTGTGTTACACCAACAGACACACTGAACATAGGTCGTGGTTTAGAGATAAAACGATTATTGCTGCTTAAGGATCATTCTTCAAGTATTGCATATGGCAGTATTATATATTATTCTTATTTTTGTTATTGTTATTACTAATGCTGGAACTGTTTGCACCCCCCAAGGAACTAAAGTTTAACATGTTATCACTTTTAAAATTCCTGACAAATGATAAATGCAACACAACAATGCTGAAGCACACTCGGAAAATACTGATTTCACTCACCTCAGAAGACATTATGAAGATATAGTAAAAAACAAGAGGCATCAATCTGTTTTGTGCCGAATGAGTGTGAAACACATCAGTCAGTCTTAATGCAAGTAAATAATACAAATCTTTCTGTCTTTATGTTTGTACGGGGAACATAGCAACAAAAGAAAGAGACATTTCTGTTCATATAAACACGTTTCACCCCATCTGTGTCTTTTCAGGCACACAGCTCAGCAAACACACAGTAACTGAACTATGAGTGCAGCAGCAGTGCGCATTTCTCCTTTTATTTGCTGACCTTTATGAGAGTTGCCACCAATGAACTCTGAAGTTGTTTCAGAGTGAAAACAGGTTTATATAGTAAAAGAAAAAGTGACATTCTTCTTTCAGCTTAAACTTTAGAAAATGGACAAAAGAATTAGACAGATCATAGTATTGTTAGGGTTCCTGGGTCGGTGACCCAGTGTTTTGTGTTTTTGGTTATTTGATTTTGTTATTTCTTTATATTCTAGCTTTGCTTTACGGGTTTTTCTTAAGTTAAGGTCCTCTGGGTGGGGTTTGGTTAGAGTTTTAGTGTTTTGGTTTTCTGTCTGTGTTCCTTTGTTGCTGTCTTCCCTGTCTGCTGTATTTCCACGTCCAGTCAGTGTCTGTGTCTGCCCTGGTCCCACGTCTCTGTTCCCTTTGTTTTAGTGCTTGCCTGTGAGTCTGTGTTATGTTTCCTGTTTTACTTTGGAAGTCTATGTCTGATGTTAATGTGTCTGGTTTTGCTTCCCCTGGTCTCGTTAGGCCTGATTTGCCCCAGCTGTTTTTCCCTCCTGTTACTCATTCCCTGATTGCTCCCTCTGTGTATTTAAGCCCTGTGTTTCTCTGTGTCCATATCGCGATCTACCGTTTATTTTGCTGTGTGTTTTGCCAGTCCACCGGTGTTAGTTTATTTTGAGTTTTTTTCCAGTTATGTTATGTTTGCGTTCAGCATTAAAGCTGTTTTGGTTTAAATTTGTCTCTGGAGTTTGCATCTTGGGTCCTATCCCTGTCCGCACACAGCCGTCATCTAACAGAAGATCGCGACCAGAACATGGACCCTGCAGACTCCTCTTCCTCAGAGTTCAACAGCGAGATGAGGTGGATGGTGAGTCTGCTCGACCGCATTGCCCAGTCACGGGATCTACGGACTATGGCAGTTGGGCTGAATGCAGTGGATGCCATCATTCGCCATAACCCTCAGCTGTTTCAGTTTGCTAAGGACACTAAGTTGGACGACACCATTACTGCCTGGAGAGAGCAAGTCAAGGCTGGTGAGCTTGCTCTCTCACTCTCTACATCTTCCCCACCGTTACCCCAGGACAACACACACTCTCCTTCTGTCTCAACATTGCCACGGACTTCCTCTCCCTCCCCACACCAGCTGGGTTCTCGTTCACCTGCCTTTTTTCTGGCAGCTATGTGGTCAGAGGATGAGGAGGAGGTCTCTTTTTCTCCACCGGTTCCTGTTTCCTCATCCCGAAGGAAACGGCGTTCTGGCCGCCGCCACAACAGAATTGTTGAGCATTCTGACTCTGGACATTCTGACATCACACCCACTTCATCTGTTCTGCGAACTGGTTCTGCTGGAGGGTCCAAGGGGCCCGTTCAGCCTCCTGTCTCCGCTGGAGGGTCCAAGGGGCCCGTTCAGCCTCCTGTCTCCGCTGGAGGGTCCGAGGGGCCCGTTCAGCCTCCTGTCTCCGCTGGAGGGTCCGAGGGGCCCGTTCAGCCGTCTCTTCCTGCTGGAGGGTCCGAGGGGCCAGTTCAGCCTCCTGTCTCCGCTGGAGGGTCCGAGGGGCCCGTTCAGCCGTCTCTTCCTGCTGGAGGATCCGAGGGGCCAGTTCAGCCTCCTGTCTCCGCTGGAGGGTCCGAGGGGCCCGTTCAGCCACCTGTCTCCGCTGGAGGGTCCGAGGGGCCCGTTCAGCCTCCTGTCTCTGCTGGAGGGTCCGAGGGGCCCGTTCAGCCACTTGCCTCGTCAGCTGGGGGTCCGGGAGGACCCAGCCAGCACGTCCCAGTGTCTGCTGATGGTTCTGGCGAGGCCGTTCAGCCACCACGGGCCTCCGAGTCTGCAGCTCCGCCCGGTCCGGCCTCTGCAGCTCCGCCCGGTCCGGCCTCCGAGTGTTCAGCTTCGTCTGCGCCTGGGGTCCCCATGCCGTCTGGTCCTGCACGTCCTGTCCGGCCTGCACGTCCTGCTCGTCCTGCACGTCCTGCTCGTCCTGTCCGGCCTGCACGTCCTGCTCGTCCTGCACGTCCTGCTCGTCCTGTCCGGCCGATGACTGAATGTCGTTGCCGTCATGGCCGGCTCCTTGACCTACGCCGCCGTCATGGACGGCCCCCTGAACTACGTCGCCGCCAGTGCCTCCCGCCCGGCCGGCCTCCTGATCTGCTCGGTCGCCGTCGGTGCCTCCCGCCCGGCCGGCCTCCTGATCTGCTCGGTCGCCGTCGGTGCCTCCCGCCCGGCCGGCCTCCTGATCTGCTCGGTCGCCGTCGGTGCCTCCCGCCCGGCCGGCCTCCTGATCTGTTTTCTGGGCTCTTGGGCCATCAGCTTCCGGGCCGCCCCCCTGACCTGCCCGGGTTTGGACTGTTGTTCCGTCAGCCTCCGGGCCGGCCCCCTGAACTTTTTCGAGACTGTTGCCTGGGCCTCTGTGCCTTTCATGGGCTCTTTTGTTTGTTTGTTTTTGGACTATTCCTGGGCCTTTGTGCTGTTGTTTTGGACTTTGTTTCCTGTGTTTTGGTTTCTGGTTCGATGTGTTTCATTTGTTTCGTGCCCTCCGTCCTGTTTCCCCCACCGCCCGCCCTGGTTGGGTTGTTTTTTGTTTTTTGGTGTTCTGGTTTGGGCTGTCTGGAAGCCAGCCCTTGAGGGGGGGGTACTGTTAGGGTTCCTGGGTCGGTGACCCAGTGTTTTGTGTTTTTGGTTATTTGATTTTGTTATTTCTTTATATTCTAGCTTTGCTTTACGGGTTTTTCTTAAGTTAAGGTCCTCTGGGTGGGGTTTGGTTAGAGTTTTAGTGTTTTGGTTTTCTGTCTGTGTTCCTTTGTTGCTGTCTTCCCTGTCTGCTGTATTTCAACGTCCAGTCTGTGTCTGCCCTGGTCCCACGTCTCTGTTCCCTTTGTTTTAGTGCTTGCCTGTGAGTCTGTGTTATGTTTCCTGTTTTACTTTGGAAGTCTATGTCTGATGTTAATGTGTCTGGTTTTGCTTCCCCTGGTCTCGTTAGGCCTGATTTGCCCCAGCTGTTTTTCCCTCCTGTTACTCATTCCCTGATTGCTCCCTCTGTGTATTTAAGCCCTGTGTTTCTCTGTGTCCATGTCGCGATCTACCGTTTATTTTGCTGTGTGTTTTGCCAGTCCACCGGTGTTAGTTTATTTTGAGTTTTTTTCCAGTTATGTTATGTTATGTTTGCGTTCAACATTAAAGCTGTTTTGGTTTAAATTTGTCTCTGGAGTCTGCATCTTGGGTCCTATCCCTGTCCGCACACAGCCGTCATCTAACAAGTAAAAGCTTACTTGGATGCATACATGTACACTTCTCTATAATGATAGTAAGTTTTCCCTTAGCAAAACACAAAGCCTGACACAGATAGATATTGTGACTGGTTTCTTTGCTTACGGTTCAAGTTAAATTTAAGGTCAGGGTTATTATTCAATAAGAAAATATACTTTAGAGGGTTTACAGTTCATCTAAGGCAAATAGGGCAGGGATAGCTCAGTAGGTAGGGTAGAGTGGTGGCCCCTAGATCGGAAAGGTGGGGGTTTGAATCCACTGAACGGTTACCCTGAGACACCCCTCAGCAAGGTACCGTCCCTACACACTGCTGCCCACTGCTTCACTGAGTGAATGGGTTAAATGCAGAGAGGATTTTTCCCACAGGGATCTATAAAGTATCTATAAAGTATACATTAATGCCAAGTCTTTAAAAATCACACTCTAACTCTAAGCCTTGTACTGATATCTACAGATACTGGGGAAATTGCGATTCACCATTCTTACAGCCCACACTGCCCTCATATCTTCCTTTTTTGTTTCATATACCAAAGACAGGTAAGTGCAGGCTGCTGACCAGGGCTGGTTCCCATTCTTATGTTCAGTGCAGTGCATCATTCATCGCCCGGCCTGGCATCATTGCTGACTGCTCCATTTCCCAGAGTCCAGTCAAGCTGCAGCGATCTCAACATTTGCAGTTGCGTATAATCTGTCAGAAACTGTGCTTTTGTGCAGTCTGTAACACTTGCTAGCAGCTTTATGTTTTTCTGTGTCTGCCTCCCACATACTGTTCTCTGTACTCGTACTGATACTCGTAGCTTGAAGCGTTGTTGATTTTGTGTAATGAGCTACTGGTGCTGCTGCCTGGAAACTGGGCCAGGCTTCGTTTTCACTGCTGCTCACTTACACACAAATGTTTTTTTGGGGGTGTGGAGATTGTTGCTGCTGTTGTGTCAGTGTGTGTAGGCAGCATAGCTGGTAGATTAGATGACCGCAGAGCTCCGTAGGAATTTCTTGGGTTTAGTTTTTGATTTACCAACAGTGTCAGGAGAAGTTTTTCTTTGCAAATTTCCCTCTTTTGTTAAATTTCATTACGAAGCATGTTTTTTTCTTTTACATGACTTGGCAGTAACAATAATTCCCAAAGCATAATCACTGACTTTTTCCTGATTTTCCAACAGCATCATGAACAGAAACTCTATGAGATCTAAGACATCATCAGTAATGAACCCAGCCTTACCGCAATCCTAGACAGTCAGAACATGTAACACTGTAACACCTAGTGATGCGCGAATCATGAACGAATCGTTCAATACTCGAGAATCACTTTACTGACTCGTGAATCATGATTCACAAGCCCAACTGACTCACTGACTCATCCCTGTTGCTGTTAGCAAACTAATTTCATTAGTAGAAATATATCTAGCTTATAATTAAAATTGTGTGGAAAAAAGCAACAGCCAGTTTCTTAACAAAAACATTTCTGCTCTGAACTGGAAGAAAAAAACCCTGAGTAGAAGCTCACATCAAGACAATAGCTCCTTGGTTCACAGTAGCATCGCTCTGCTAACATGCTAACAGCACATTTGAGTTACTCACCCCCTCCCTCCTGGCTCACAGTTTCTTCTTCTTCTTCTTGGTTAGCAACCAATGTTAAGCAGCATTACCACCCCTTGGCTCACAGCTCAGTGGACATTTAGATGAGAAAATATATATTTGACACATTTGTGGAAAATACTAATAAAATGAAATAAAAATAAATAAAATAAATGTTCCCTTTGCTCTTTTTTGCTCTATAAAAATAGTTGTTTTTCTTTTTCAATCACTCATCTTAGCAGTAGGATTTACATGAAAAGAGAAACAAATTAAGTTTGAGTGAAAATGTAAATTTTTTGCACTCTCTGGTCAACTGACTCAGTGACTCAAAGGACTCAAAAAACCCGATTCACTTTGATGAGTGACTCATTAAAACTCGATTCAGTAAAAAGAATCGAATTTACCATCACTAGTAACACCTAGCTCTATGCAGCTCATCAGTTGGAGATTAACTTTGTGAACTCTAAATCAATACCCGACCCTGAAGCCTTTAAAATACGTATTTTCTTTTACTCAAATTTCCTGGGCAATTGAAGCAAAGGGGGGGGGGGAAATAAATAACTTATTTACATCAAAACAACTATTTACATGTTTGCTTTTTTCCAAAACTTGGACTGGGCTCATCACAGATTATAACTTACACATCAGGAGTTAATAGGTCAAAATTCAAGTCAAAGTCACGTCCACGTGTACTGCTAATCAAAAATATATAACTTACAATAATAGAGGGGAGAAAAACTGACTAGATATAGTTTTTTAATGCAATCTTTGTCTCTCCGGAGAGAAATAACTATCAGTCAGCACAAACGCTGATGAGAGTCGGTTGCTGCCACACTAGTCATTTGTTGCAATTTGCTGCTCTTTGAGGGTTTTTAAATGAGTCTTTGAGAACAAAAATAGCTGCCATTAGCTCCTGACTGTTGGTTGATTGAGAGACATTAGCTGCTGCCTGTGGAACCGCCTGGCAGAGAGAATGAAAACACATAAATCCTTCAGAGGAAGGCTTGTCAAACCCTCATGAAAATCTTTTATCACAAAAACAGGAAGGCTCCAGCAGCACTGTGTTACAGTCGGCAGAGCATGGTTTAAAATTAAATTTGGTGACACGAGTAATATGATACAGCGTTTCCCATTTTGGAGTTTCTGCTTTTCTTTGTTTCCTTTAAAGGTCAGCGGTGTCAAGAAAGTTTGGGCAAGAGTGCAAACTTGTGAATTTGAAAGCTTTTACCTTGCCGGCAACAGCTCTGGGAACTTTAATAATATCCAAGAAATTCTAGCAGAACATTGTGATTAATGTTTTCACAGCAGGGTCAAAATCATCTCATTTACAAAAACACAGAGCAAAACATTGACTTCATTTATTGCTTCCTGTCATCTAAATGCTCTGTCTTAATGGCAACAAATTAGTCAAAACATTATGAGGAAATTATTTTCTTTTCTTTTACTTTACTCTCATTTACTGCTCATTTTTTTTATTAGTTATCTATGCAGCAGTAATAACTATTAGCTTTAACAACATTATGTCCGCTGAGCTTCCAAAGTTTCAAAATGTCACTTTCTGTTTCACAAATTGTAACCTTGTTTCATAATTTGACGGTCGTCTCTGCTCGTTTTGCAGGTGGAAATGTGATTTTAAAATGTTTTTATAAAGCTTTGTTCTCCTGTTTCAGATCTCGTCCTGAATATTATTCCGCCCTGCCTTCACATTCATTATAGTTACATTTTCAGACTGAAGTATGTCCGAAGAGCCGAAAGACTCAAACAATATACTGTAGTGTATTTAATCCCCACCTGCAAAATCCTTATGAACTCCCTTTTTCTCCAACCCTTGTTGGGGATAATCTAATAGCTAAGGAAACAGTAACTATTTGGCGACAGTTCAGAAAATACTTCGGGCTACTTGGACCGTCTTTGCTAACACCTTTATCAAAAAATTTTAATTTTGCACCTTCAAACACTGATGCGGCCTTTAGTAGTTGGAAAGATAACGGACTTAGGACTGTTAAGGACTTGTATAGTCAGGACACCTTTCTATCTTTTGCTGACCTATCGTCCAAATACGACCTGCCTAACTCCAACTTTTTTCGCTATCTTCAGGCTAGAAATTTTGTAAAAACGCAGTTCCCTCACTTTCCCAATCGGCCTCCAGAAACAAATCTGGATATCATCCTGCAGACGAACCCTCATCAAAACAGACTGATATCAGCCTTGTATAAAATACTAGATGTTTTGGTCCCCAAATCCATTTCTCATATTAAGTTGAGATGGGAGGAAGAGCTTCAGACAACCCTGCCAGAACAGCAGTGGGATCGTGCTTTGAAATTGATTCACTCGTCTTCAATTTGTGCTCGTCATGCTTTGATTCAGTGTAAGGTGGTCTATAAAGTACACTATACAAACGCAAAATTATCTAAAATCTATCCAACCATCAGTGATGCCTGTAGCAGATGTGGACTATCGCCTGCCAACCATGTCCACATGTTTTGGTCATGTTCGAAACTGAGTGCATTTTGGAGGAATATATTCGACACACTTAGCCAAGCATATGGCCAGACTGTCCTTCCTAACCCACTCTCTGCAATTTTTGGCATTCCTCCTGACTTGAACTTATCTGGTCCCCTCAAACAGGCCCTAGCCTTTACCACTTTACTGGCCCGGAGGCTTATTCTGTTGAAGTGGAAGCTTCCCCACCCCCCAACTCATGACCATTGGGTGAGAGATGTACTCTTTAACTTAAAGCTGGAAAAACTTAGATTCTCTCTAAAAGGTTCTATTAGGGAATTTAATAAAATCTGGAAATCATTTCTCTTGCTGGTCGACACTATTACTTTACTTCCTGAGTCTGCAGTGAACTGAGCGAAGCTACATTATAATGTTTTTTTTGTTTTTTTTTTTTAATCTTATTTATACCTTATCTATTTGTTTTTCCTTTTGTTTTGCTTGGTCCTTTCTCTGTTATTTGTTTTCTCTGTTTTTGTTTTGTTTGTCTGTTTGGTTACGGGGCGGGGGGAGGGGGGGGGGAGTTGTGGTGGTTGTTGTTGTTTTTTGGGGGTTATGCTTGTTATGTGTATGGGTCCTGAGGTGTTGGTTTTTTTTTTTTGGTTTTTTTTTTTTGGGGGGGGGGGGGGGGGGTTTGTGTGTGTGTGTGTGTGTGTGTGTGTGTGTGTGTGTGTGTGTGTGTGTGGGCAGAAACTGGTTTTCTGCAGTGCTTTGTCTATTGTAGACCTGGTAGGGGGAGAATTTGGGTTGGGGGGTTGGAGGGTATAATGGACATACCACTGTTCTGAAATCAAGATGGACTTAGCTGTTGCTAACTTTGTATGTCATTGTTGAAATTAATAAAACAAAGTTGAAACAAAATCCTTATGAAATGATGTGATGATGTAATGGTTATTTACAGACATATGTCTAACATAGTCATATTTATATTATTTGTCTACAAAAACAAGACACGTGCCTAGAGGTAGGAATCAAGAACCGGTTCTTATAGAGGACCAGTTCCCAGTAGTTCATTTCCTTGGAATTGCAACACGTTCTCACTCCCAAAGCGTAACATCTTACGCTAGGTGACAAAAAGTCAACATATTACGTTTTCGGGCCCCCATCACGTTCCTAAATGACGAGCTCAGAAAAATGAGGACATATGAGAACCGTTTGCACTCAATCTACACATGTTCGTTCACTTTCTTAAAATTGCTTGGGAAAACGCTAGCTAACGTCATTAAAGTCCTGGTTAAGATTAGGAATAAGGTTAGGGTTAGGGCTGGAATACATGGCTGGAACGTCTATTACTGCGGGAGCGTCATTCCACTGGATTTCATCCATAACCTGGCACGTACCATAACAACACGGAAGGTCATCTTTCATGTTCCTCAGGAACGCTGCGGAACGTGACAAAACGACGGGATGTTACGCCTCAGGAGTGAGAACGCCCATATGGAAAAGAAATAGTAAAAACTTATATGTGATTACTCATGAAAGTGGCCACTTTCACATTACTTTCATACATTGTTTTAGTAAGTATCCAAAACATACAAGTTTCATTATATAATTTTTCAATGGATCTTATATCTGTTTTCACACTTATATGCTTTTCATACAAGTTTCACACAAGACAGATACAAACTTTATAAGATTTATATATATCTTTTCCATATGGGCGGTCTCGGAATTGTTAGTCTGCTTGGATATTGATTATGCTTATTGGTTCCACTTGCACTTGGGGTCAGCTGATTTTAGTTTGTGTGCTGGAGGAGAATAGTGGCACAATCTAAAGTGTGGACATTTTATTTATATTTTATTGCACAAAGGAATGAGAGCATGATGGTAAAGTGCAAACTGCATTCAGGAAAGAAATAACTGTATTGTACCGCTAATCTATAACTTTGACTCTTTGAAAGCACCAGCAGGATAGCATGCTAGCTCTAAGCTAGCCAAGAAGCCAGAGTGATGTTAAATCTGAGTGAATGTGGACCTCAGCCCAGCAGCCAGAGCCTGAACTTTAACAGGTAACAAACTGATGAGCAGTCAGCCTCCGTTTCTACCTGTTTATGTGTCTAAAGTAGAATCACTGTGGCTCTTTGTGCTAATTTTCATCCTTGTTTTGTGTTTTTGGCTTTGTGTTCATAAATAAATACTCAGAAAAAGATTGGCTGTATGTCTTCATGGGGACAGGGATGTGTGTTGGTGTGTGGGGCCCATAGGTTTATGTTCTTAAATGGTAATTATGAGACAAAGCGTTTCAGATCATTTTATGGAGAAATGCAAAAGTAATGCGAAGAGTAGTATAACGTATTACTTTCTTCTGGGAGTAAAGTGTTCATGTACATGTAGTAATTACTGTTTATGAGCCCAACACTGATCACATGTTCAGTGCATGGAGGAAGGGCAGCAGCCAATCACTGATGTCCGTTAAGTATGCCACAGAAACTTTAAGATCAATCAAAGCTGTGACACTTGCAACCCTGTTTTTGTCTCTCTGTCATTAAATTGCAAAACCCACTGCACCCCACTGCAGAACACAGCACATTAAATCCCCTCTCTGGAGGTTGTCAGAAGGCATTTTGGAAAATGCGGGAAATGACTAAGTGAAGTGGAAGCACATGGTGCAGACAGAGGTAAAATGAATCCATCTTTGAAAAGTTAATGACAACACTCCATCATAAAAAGGAAATGCAGGAACACTTGGGGAACATCAGCAACCATGCAGCTGACAAAGGTCTGAAAAAACGTCTGTTGACCCAGACTCATAGCAGCCGGACGCCGCTGCAGAGAACTACATTACTGTGTTGATTTGTCGTGGTGGACCTGTATCTAGACAGCATGTCCACTGAGACGGTAATGCACTGGCTGGTGAATCAATGTTCTTTTATAGCTACTAACAACCTCCAGCAGCTCGAGTCTGTAGGAGACACATTGCTGCCTTCGTTTCTTTTCTCAAAGAACAAAAACAGAGTTAAAAAACGATTCTGTTGAAAATCACAAAGGAAAACAGGATGCTAGTGATTACAGCTGATAATAGTCTCAAACATCTATATATATATACACACTGTGTATATAGATGTAACAACCAATAGCTACACACTGCAGTGTTATCCTGGACTATTTATATCATGTTGTATTTCTCCAGTTTATTTCAGCTGGGACCGGCTTTATACAGAAGATTAAGCAGACGCAGCAAAACAGCTTTTATTTAACAGTGAGCGTATGTGAAGTAAAGGGTCATTGCAGATACATTTTCATAAACCAGGTGATGACATAATTTCCAGTACAGGTAAGGGTTATTGACAAAAATGTTTGAGGCAATTTTTCGTTCATCAGATATACACAGTAATACGTTTTCTGCAAACCATGAAACTACAAATGAAGAACTTTACAGTTGTGCTAAAAGGTGTGCAATGACATGTCCTTGCTGGATTTTGGTGCACTCTTCTCTTCTGAGTTTAAGTGTTAATGACTAATACTTTTTAATGAGTTTGTGCAGCAGATCTTGCCAGTGTCCGGCAGCCTCGCCTCTGTCAGTGCGCCCCAGGGCTACACTGTAGCTTGACATCACCAGTGTGTGAATGTGTGTGTGAATGGGTGGATGATCGTGTATAGTGTAAAGCGCTTTGGGGTCCTTAGGACCAAGTAAAGCGCTATACAAATACAGACCATTTACCATTAACTGTATACTGACCACCAGCTGCACTCTGCCTGTAAATCTGCTCTACCTTCTGGCTGAAGTACCATCATGATCAATACATATGTAGTTACCATTGGAATAGCCATTTCTTGATCTATAGAGGTCAAGAGAGTTATTTCACAGAGTGTCTACAACCATCTGTAAACTGAAGTTAAAGGTCTGTCATGGTTTGGAACTCAGTTTCCCAATCATGAACGCCAAAAAGCTTGTGATAAGAAAGCATTTCTACATGACAGCGATCCCACGTGCTGATGCAGTAAAAGGATAGCAGTATCAGTCATGGCTTGGCCTCCCCTCAACATTACTGAAGCAGGGTGGCAGAGGATGGAACAGAAGGCAGCCTAAAAGAGTTCAGGCTCTGTCTTATTCTGACGTCTGGCTTTCATGCTGCAACTTGTCCTGTCAAACCCGCACCTCAAAGTCTTCTCTTCACAGTTGAATCTTCACAGCTGAGACTTGCTTACTACGACCACTATTAAGGTCGAAGCTGTTGTCCTGTGAGCCACCTATCAGACAAGCTGTTAACTCTCAGAAACGTGTCCTCTGGTTCAGTCGTGTCTTTGGGTCTGCAGACCTCTTCCTGTCACAGTTTGTTTCTGAGCCTTTGGATGGTGAAGGAAACTGTACTCACTGACACCTTGACTTTCTTTGCAGCCTCTCTGTAGGACAGAACTACATTTTTAAGTGTTATGATGATCTGTCTCTCTTCCACTGTTAATTGCCTTGTTCTCAACATTTTTGTACCAACACACTACTTTCAGCAGTACAATACTGTTCAGCTGATGCACACGAGGGTCTGGTAACACCAGTGTGTGCCAACACTGCTTTTATGCAGACGGAGGGGGTTGGAAAAGTTGTAACAGCTGTAGGAATCAGTAGCAGCAGCTTTCAAGGCCTGATCAACCTCCATTGCTGCAGAACAGATTTAAATTGTTAACCCGTTTTGTTCCCTGAAAAAGGCCTTTTTTGTATAATTCATTATTTTTCAGTTTTGGGTAACCCTACTTTTTTTTCTTACTACTTTAAATATTTTTTATATTCCTCCCAAACCATAGAGACATGAAGGATGACTCTTGACTTAGCACTATATATAAAAAAAACAACTATGATCAACAATATTGGTAAACCTACTGGTCAAGTGGTTTCTCACACCTGGTAAATCGACTGGTTATCATAGCACTTTTCTCATTTACTCAATATAAAGCAGTTTATAAACCTGTTGCATTCACCTGAGCATTGTTTTATCTAATATTTTATCTAATATTCTCATTCTTATGGGTGTATCAGAGAGCAGCCTGGGGTTCAATATCTTGCCCAGGGCATGCAAGCTGGAGTAGCCAAGGACTGAACCGCTAACTTTTCACAGATGATGTGCTGCACTTCCTGAGCTACAGCCACATGTACATGCTAAAACGAAACTGCTGGTGTACCTTTGCACTTGCCTGTTTTACCAAATTTGTCATGATAGCAATGCGCGTCCTCTCTCCACGAAGATGGCGCCAGTGTGTACGGCAGGCCATCCTCGTCTCTGTTGTCGATCTCTTTTCCTTGATATTTGTTTATTATTTGTTATCTTTCTGGCACTATGCCACCCAGATGGTTATGCATTACTCACCTATGACCGGGATACTCTGTTGAATCTTCATTTCCCCCCCATGCTAGGTTGGATCAAGGCTGGAATTTGGGAGACGCTACCTTTCCACGTATCATCTCTTCTACTGGTTCATACGGTTCCCCTCTCTGCTCCCCGCCTAAGAAGCGCTATAGGAAGCGGGGCAAATGGAGTGGGTTACAGGTTCACTTAAAGGCTTACCTTAAAGCATCAGCTGCAGCTAATTCCCTCACCACCACGGGGATTATACGACTTCCATCCGCTTGGGATCCATCATCCTTCAGGCTGCTCAACCATCGCTGGATCTGTCCGGTCGGTAAACAAGCCTGTCCGGTTTCTCCGGTAGTCTCTCTGCCTGTTCGTGTTTGGATTGGGTCCCCCAGTGATGGTGTACTGCACAGGCATTTAAGCCAGTTAAGACGTGCATCCAGCAGAGATAAGATGCTGATCTCTCGGATGGCTTTATTAAACGCAAGATCGCTGGTGAATAAAACCTTCATCTTAAATGATCTCTTCCTCACCTCTCGGCTTGATGCTCTGTTATTGACTGAAACTTGGATTCGTCCTGGTGAGTCCTCTTCCTTTTCAGAGCTACTACCTCCGGACTGTGTATTCTTCAGTTCACCGAGGCCCTCGGGAAGAGGTGGAGGCGTGGCCTCTGTTTTTATAAACAAACTTAAAGTTCGGCAACTGCCCTCTCCTACCTAATCTAGTTTTGAGGTTCAACTATTGGAGCTTGCCGGACCCCCAACGATTCTATGTGCTGTGATTTATTGACCACCTAAATATAATAGGTCTTTTATTTGTGAATTTGCTGACTTCTTAGGTTCATTTTTATTAAGTTATGACCAAGCTCTTATCACTGGAGATTTTAACATGCATATTTGTTGTGCTGATGACCCCCTAGCCAAGGATTTTCTTGCCCTAATTGACTCTTTTAACCTTACACAGTGGGTCAGGGAACCAACTCATCTTAAAGGTCATACCTTGGATTTGGTCCTCTCATATGCTTTGGATATTTGTACTATGGACATTGATAATACTGGTATTTTTGACCATTTTTTGGTCATGTTTGATGTTGAGCTATGTGCAATTGATTTAAATTCTAAAGGCTGTCATCGCCCTGTACGTATCATTAACTCTGAGACTGTGGCTAACTTCAATACGACCTTTCTAAACTTCACTGATACAAACTGTTACACACCTCCATTGGTTTATGATTTTGCCAACGCTATGCTATCCACCTGTTGTTCCATCTTAGATACTGTGGCCCCTATAAAGATGAAACGTCCCAGAACTTCTCATCAACCATGGCTAAATGACACTATACGAGCCTTACGTCGTGCCTGCCGTCAACCTGAAAGGAGGTGGAAGAAAGACAGGCTTCAGATATCCTATGACATTCTTTGTAGGAGCCGCTTTCTCTACCAGAACTCCGTAAAGGCAGCTAAAGCAGCTTTCCTATCAGACATTATTGAGACTAATAGCCACAACCCTCGAATGTTATTCAAAATTTTTAATTCAGTGATAAATCCCTGTCCGGACTCTTCGAGCTCAGCCTCTCAGGCTCACTGTGAGCAATTTCTTAATCATTTTAGTGGAAAAGTTTTATTACTGAAGGCTTCACACTCTCACTCTCTTGTGCTGAATCCTGTTCCGGTTTTAGGATGCATGTCCACCTTTTCTCACTTTGAGCTGTTATCACTCCACACTCTTAAGGGAATAATTGAACAACTGAGAAACTCAAATTCTGTGCACGATATCCTTCCATCCTGAATTATCAAGGAAGGTTTTGAGGAAATTGGGCCTTGCATCTTATTCTTAATGAATTTATCATTATTTGTGGGCTGTGTCCCGACTGCCTTTAAACATGCGGTAGTGCACCCCGTTCTTAAAAAAGCAATTTCGATCAGAAAGAATCTGCCAATTATAGGCCAATCTCGAAGCTTCCGTTTTTATTAAAAATTTTAGAGAAAGCCGTCTTTCTCCAAATACAGGCTTACTTAGTTGCAAATAATATCACTGACAAATACCAGTCTGGCTTTAATCCACACCATAGCACTGAAACGGCCCTGCTAAGAGTCTATAATGATCTTCCTGGATTTGCTGACTCTGGTCGCCCTGCCGTTTTAGTTTTATTGGATCTGTCTTCAGCCTTTGACATGGTTGATCATAATAGCCTCTTGAGGAGGCTAGAGCATGTTTTAGCATCAAGAGCATCAAGGGTTCTGCCCTTAACTGGTTTAATTCTATCCTCACAGATAGATCCTTCTCTGTTGTGATGGGAGGATAATCTCTCTGTTGCCCCTCTCTGCAGTGGTGTGCCCCAGGGGTCTGTATTGGGCCCTTTATTATTCTCTTTGTATATGCTACCCTTGGGCTCAATATTTGAAAAATACAATATTTCTTATCACTTTTACGCTGATGACATTCAAATCTATTGTCAACTGACTGATGATTTGTCAGCATCACTGAACTCCCTGTACGATTGCCTGAGAGAGGTTAAAGATTGGCTGTCAGAAAATTCTCTTGTTTTAAATGAGAAAAAAACTGAAGTTACGGTGTTCGACAGCCATATTCCTCGAGACCAGCTTGTTGCCCTGCTGGGGCCCCTAGCTAACTCTCTCTCTGATTCTATGCGTAACCTGGGTGTCTATTTGGATAACTCCTTTAAGCTCGACAAGCAAGTATCATCTGTAGTTAAATCTGTTTTTTTTTTTTTCAACTGCGCCAGATTTCTAAAGCTAAGCATTATATACCGCACAGGGACCTGGAAAAACTTATCCATGCTTTTGTGACCTCCAGGTTAGATTATTGTAATTCTCTCTACTGTGGTCTCCAAGCCTTCTCTCTTCGAAGGCTGCAACTCGTTCAGAATGCTGCGGCTCGCCTTCTTACTGGAACTAGAAAATTTGACCCTATTACTCCGGCTCTTGTTGATCTACACTGGTTACCAATCAAATATCGCATTGAGTTTAAATCTTGCTACTCACTTTTAAAATCCTGAATAACATTGCGCCCAGCTACCTCACTGACCTCCTCAATTTGTACACTCCTTGTTGTACGTTAAGATCATCAGGTCAATTACTCCTGGCCCAACCTAAGTTTAGACTGAAGACCAGAGGCGATCATGCCTTTGCTTCAGCTGCACCCAACCTTTGGAATAGCCTCCCTGCTTCTATTCGAGCCTTGGACTCTATCCAATCCTTTAAATCAAGATTAAAAGCATATCTATTTGACTTGGCTTTCCTGACCAGTTAATACCCTTTTAAATCTTTTAAATTTGAAACTTTTAAATCTTTTATTAGATTTTATTAAATGTTTCATTTTTTTTAAATTAATTTTACTGCTGTTTTTGTCTTCTTAGCAGATTTTTGTATTTATCTAACTCTCCTGGTCTGTTAGTGCCTCTATCCTGTCTGTGCTAGTGCCCGATTTGTACCCTGTTATTGACTTATGTTGACTCTCCATAATACTGTGAAGCACTTTGGTGTGCCTTCGGGTTTTTAAATGTGCTATATAAATAAAATTGTATTGTATTGTTTCTCTGAAACCTTTCATGGCTCATGTGCAAAGAGAAGAAGAAACTGCACACTTCACCTATGGAGAAGAAGTGTTACATTGTTTATTATGGTTTTACTCAAAAACACTGACATCATGAGAAATATTAAACAGCATGCTTGTGGAGAGAGGCACAGCAGTGAAACAGGAAAGAGTCAGCACGTTCATGTTCACTTTTCCAAGGCCAGAACATCTGGTCATAGATCCAAACATCTGTTTTGGATCTATGACCTTCATTTAGCCTGGAATGATTCAGCATTTTAAGCAGTCTAAGTATTTTTAATAGCACATATGTTACCACTTTAGGTACAAGAAAGAAATGACAAAGCCTCTGTTCTCATGATGCTGATGTACACCCTGATGTCAGATGCTCCAGTTCTATTCACGTATCATCAGCGTATTATGTGAGGAAGTGCACTTAGGCCATTTACATATTCTCCATCAGTACAGATGCACAGCAGGCAATAGCAAAGACTGATAGGTCCTCTGGTGTGCCAGAAAAGCTCAGGAGAGAATAAAACCGATAGGTGGAGAGTGCTTACAGGAAATGGACATCAGTGCAGAAAGAAGATTCATTTCCATGGGGATGTTTTAGATCCACATCTGAGCTGAGAGGCTGTAGCAGTGCAGCTGAGTGCTGCTCTGTCTGAAGCACAGATGGCGAGCTGTAAAGCACATGAGCTTCTGTTTAACAGCAAAGTTTAACGGTACTTCTTAACTTTAAAACAGAAAAGTATTCTCTCTCTGGCAGTTTGTTGGAGTGATTTGTTCTCTATAAATCTTAAATATTGGAACTGTGTAAACTCGCTGTTTGTAAAATCACTGCTGGATTCTGGTGCACAAAGAATAAATGATTACTTTATATTTCCAAATTAATGGAACAATATTTTACGACTTGCTGAGAAAGTTTTTCTGTATCTCAGTGAGTCTTGTCAACAGAGCCAAGAGCATGTTAAAAAAAAAAAAAAAGCAGGAACTTTGTGGGAGTAAAATGCAACCAGTACAGGCCAAATGTGGCTTCATGCAGCTGCACACAGTGCATTTCACTGCATCCTTATCAATGTCAAACTTTCTGGTTCTTGAACATTTTTTCATCTGTCAACACAAGTGAACCCTTTTGAGTTTCCAAAGTCCCCGTTGCCATTAGTAACTGTGACTGACAAGTGCCTTAAGCTTATTTTATAATTACAACCTTTTTTTCTTAAGATAGAAAGTCCTGTTTAAAGATAATATCTACAATATTTTTCCTGTGCCCTAAATCAATTTCCAGACTGATCTGGCAGAAAGTCTGAACATCCCAGGTGAAAAAACGCAGAGTTCTGATTGATGGCTGCCCCACGTGGCCTTGAACCTTATCCTGCTTCTCAAAAGCTTCTCAGCTGAAATAAACAGGGATTTGTCTTCACGCGTGTAGTCATGCTGTGTTTCTGGATCACAAGTGTTATCACCCAGGGCCCTATTTCAGGAAGCCGGTTTAGAAAACTCAGAGGGAAAAACGATACTCAGGGTTGAGTAACCCCGAACTGTCCAACTCAGAATATTCGGTTTCATAAAGGCTGATAACAATTAGTTCAATCAACGTGGAGTTGCTTTAACCCCAAGTTAAGCGCGCGCACGAGGATACATAAAGCCCTGATTAGTGGAGCACAGATTAAGCGAGTCACCATGGAGATGGAGGGAAAGAAGGCGCGGTCAATGTATTTTACAGCGCTTGAAGCCGAAATTCTGATGGCAGTATAGGGCTTTGGAGCGTGATGTCACGGGGGTGGGCGATAACATGCAAATTTTGCGGAAAAAAAGTAACACAGCCTCAGCTGCAAAAGAAAGGGAGCATGCATGGCAAAACATAGCCGACAGAGTCAATGCGTGAGTGTTAATTTAAACATTGATCTAGGGATTTCCACCCATTTAACACGTTATTTTATTATATTTTATTTTATTTTTTATTTCATACATTTTATTTTGTGATGTGATGTGAGCGCAGGTGCAACCCAACAGGCCCCAAACGTTCCTGGCAGCAAGTAAAAATGAAATATAAAAATATAGTCCAAACAGGTAAGGTGTAATTGTATTATGAGCCATAGTGCTTGGTCTGTTTGTCCGATGTAAATCAATTGCAGTTAGAGGCTACATTAATTTCCCCTCTGTAAGCACTTATTGAAATTATCTGAGCACATTACAAGTACATATTTGCTTACTCTGTATGCTCAAATGTGACCTGTTATAGCCAACAGAAAACAAGCGGAGGCCTGAAAAACAGGTGGGGGTCCTCCACCACCACCACTCACAGAGGCTGAGCAGTTGGCTTCCACATTTGTGATAATGTTGGCAGCATCACATATGATCTTCACAGTGCAGAGAACACAAATTAGCATCCATTACTATAATGAAATAATTTGTTAGTTTGAAATGCTACAGGGAACTATGTACCTGTACATTAATGCTGTGGAAAGACTTCCTGTTCACATAGTCTCCTTCATTTACTGAAGGAGCAATGCTTGGAATGTGAGTGCCATCTATACAGCCAATCACGCCTGGGAACCGTGAGAATAAATGTAAAATTTAAGTAGTAGTTCAAATATCACCACATCATGAATTAAGTTTTGTTCATCCTGATACCTGCAATTTTGTGGAATCCCTCTTTGATAAATCTTGTGGGTCTATGACCGGGGAACACCACAAACGAGTACAGGAGACGTTTCAGTGCAACTGTAACATTCCTGACTGACGGTAGCCTTGGAAACGTGCTCAGCTTCACCAATATTATACAGAAAGCTCCCGTTTGCAAAAAACCGAAGTGCAATACAAATAATATGCACAGAACTGAGAGGATGTCCGCGATGTGTCACATGAGCAATATTAGGCCTGAGGATGTTATTCAAATAAATTATAGATTGTGCTGAACAACGGTAACGTTCACACAGAAAATCATCAGGAAATGATAAAATGTCCGAACGCGCTCTAATCACTCTCTCCCGGTGGAGAGCTCTGCGGAGAATTTGGGCTTCAACATCTACTGGCTCTTCAAGGAAGGGACACGCCATGTCTGACACTTCCTACAGTCAGGTTTCCGACAAAGAGGCGGAGAAAGTTAGGGTTAGTTGAAGTAAACCTGCTAGGGGGCAGGTTAGCTTCACGGAGTGTGTCGTCATAGTAACTCGCTCAGAATTAATCTAAACTCGCTTTGTGAAACCGAAAACCCAGAGTTTTCGTTAACTCATGGTATACTTACTCATAGTTTGCTCTAAACCGGCTTCCTGAAATAGGGCCCAGGTCATGATTTGAATCCTCTGTATATTGTGTTTCCTCCATGTCTTCGATGATGTTCTAACATTATGCTGAGCTCTAGGTGACTGGTGATTGGATGGAGATGAAGAAAGTCATTATTGACTCTCTGCTGGGGGAACATGACTGCAATTTTCTTAAACTGTACCTCAGTGAGGTTTTGTTTTTCCTTTATCGGATGGTATGTGGGTGTCATGGTTCACGAGTCTGCCCGGCTAGCCCCACCAGGCTACATGGTTTGGGCTTCTGCTTTTGGCCCACACTCCTGTTTCCAGTCACGCTGCTGTTGTGCTTATTTGCCATTTAAAGCCGGGACACAGATCCTCTCATCGCTGGATGATTGTGCGACACACGTTAGTGTTCAGACTCTAGCTTTCCTGAACGCTTTTCTTTGTGAGTGTGCGTCTTTGTTGTAACTACCTTCTTCTGTGTAGTTTCCCCAGACCTGCACCCAAATCTGACGTCTGGGACATGAGTGAGTTGGTGTGTGGAACCGTGAGGTGGAGTGTGAGAGGGCCATTCCCTTTCCCGGAAATCCCTTTTGGACCCTTGGAACCCCGGATTTCCCCCTCTTGAATATATATATGTATCGCACCTGGTGACTGTGTGAATAGAAACAACTGTCTTGGACTGTGAATCCCGGTCTGCACCTGAGTAAACTCCTTTGCCCGTGACAGTGGGGCAGTGAACTTTGAATTGCATCCACTGACACATTAAAGTTTCTGAGCTCTAACATGCAACCTCAGAAACAGCAGCACCAAGAGCGCACTCAGCCTTAATCTCGTCCTAGTCCCCTTATCATTATTGCTTTTATATTTTTGTTCTTTAGAGATTTCTATCATCATTTTCTGTGATGTCTCTGATTGCAGTAGGTGGCACTCACAGGGATTGGGGATTCGATTAAACTAATGAGTTCATAACCAACTTTGTTTGACTACTTATCCCGATCATGTCATATGAAGGCTGTGTGCAGGCAGAAGTGGTGAAATGGAGGTGAAAAGTGCATTCTGAAAAACAGCTTTACTGCTGATACCCAGTCTAACTAAACTGAAAATACCAAATAAACTTACACAGACAGGTAGCCAAAGCACACAGCATGAGATGAAGGTAGATCGCAAGACAGACCAAAGAAAACACAGGGCTTAAATACACAGAGGGAGCAATCAGGGAATGAGAGACAGGAGGGAAACACAGCTGGGGCAAATCAGGGCTGATGAGACAAAGGAAGCAAAACCAGATGCATTAACATGAGACACGGACTTTCACAGTAAAACAAGAACCACAGACTGAACCTACAGACACAGACTCACAAGCAGGCACTGCAACAGAGGGAACAGAGACGAAGAACCAGGGCAGACACAGACACTGACTGGACACAGAACAGAGGGAGTATGGAAACCAACACGTAAGAACTACATAATCACACACCAAGAAGAACTGGAGAAAATAGAAATGCAAAACAGAACCCAAAACCTTAACAATAATAAGATGAGAACACAAATAAAGGTACAAAACTGAAAACGATACTCGTCCCCCTCTTAGCCTCGCTGGAGTTTTTTGTTTATGAGTGAAGAACCTTTTTAATCCTGCGAAAAATGACTTCCTATGTTTTTGTTACTTTCACATGAAGAAAATGCTTTACAACCAATATTTACTTGTTGGGTTTAACTTTTTGTTGCCAAACACAAACAGAAAGGAATTTTATTTGTGCTTATAAGATTACTGCACACACACAGTACATGCCCACTGCTGCCCTTCAGTACATTTGATCAAGAGCTGCTGACTGGCTGAGTGAGCCCACCGTAAATCCATTTATGTTCTCAATGTGAGTTAAACTGTGTGTTACTTTTTGCTGTATGGGGAATAAGCATTGATTTGTGATATTTTTGATATCTGGTGCTCCATCTGACGGCATTCTATCTCCCACTGGCTGCAGTTTAATCTGAGGGGGGAGGAGAGTCAGGGGAGGCGAGCGGCTGCAAACACTCATATCCATGATTACATTGAGTGAAATTGAAAACAGAGGTGAGCTGATACGAGTGATGTGCGAGCGAAATTGTCACTTCTCCCGTTATTTGCGTTTGAGTTTTCATTATGAGACATCACTGAGCCATCTTCCCATCAAGAAATCACCACAGTGCGGCAAGACGGTCTCAGATAACAGCACGTTGCCTAAACCCCAGCCGAGTCAATATTGCATTTAAAGAGCGAATGAACATATGGTGTGCTGCCAGAGACAAAAGTTTGATTCGAATAGCTGCAAAACTTCTTCATCTTGTTTTGAGCGCTTCATCTATTTATCTCAGCGTGTATCATTAGTTTACAAAGCCAGTAACTGTTGACTTAGAGCTTCCACATCTGTCATGCAAGAGTATATTCGGCTTGCATTAGAATGAAGCTTCTGTGTTCTCAGCTAAGATGATTTTCTACATTTACTTTTATATTTGATTATTTTGCTGCTGCTGTTGTTGTGTGGATCCAAGACTGTAAACACACATCAAATGCACACACAGCTTGGAGCAAACACAAGTCAGAACACGCAGCAGTGTTGTCCTTTGTGTGAGCAGCACTGATGGGCTGGCTTCAGACACAAAGACAGCAATGAAAAGCCAGGTCAGTCTGTCTTTGACAACATTTATTTTTTCCTTTTCTACCTTAAAAAAAAGTTGAGTTCATTAACTCAACCACTGATTTTTATTCTTTACAGAGTACCTGAAACCGGCAGTTTCCCAGGTGATCAAAAGCACAGCTGACCTGTTTCCAGAACATTAGTGACAAAGTGACCAGAATAAAGTCTAGGATCGTAGACTTCAGTTAGTGAAGTCAAGCAGAGCATTTTCCCTTTTACAACTTTTGACTTTTGGGACTTTGTGACCCAAACCAAGAGCTGAGAGAGAAACTGAGAGACATGCACAGGCTTCCCAGGCCAGTCACACTGTAAAGCACAGCTTGCATTATTGTGTTTTCAACTATATAATGTTTGGAAAAACATGATATTATATCCATCAAGAGATGAAACTGGTGGTTATGAAACTGGCAGGCTGGGTTTTTACAGACTAGATGTGTCACCTCTGTTGGAAATTAAAAACACAGTTTAGAGGCACTTCTAGTTTTCAGACCTGATAGCTGTAGTCTCTTATTTGTAATAATGCTAACCAGACTAGTATTTTAGTACAGAACGATAGATAGACGAGATATTCAGTCAGTGTGACTCAAGCTTTGGAAGCTGAAAGGAGGGAGTGTGGGAAAGTGCTGGAAAAATGTGATGCAAAGGACCAAAATGACAAAGCAGGCCTGGGCTGAGTAAAACAAAAAAATAAAATAATGGAGATGCAGCTCAGAAGGAAGACATCAGTGAGGTGCTTGGGTTACCACTGTTCTGATAGAGGAGACAGGAACCTGTTTATAGCTTTAAAGGCCGGACTCTGTACTCTGTAAAGTATTGTATAGCCTGCTAGGCTCCTGTGCATGATCCAGGTAAAGGTAGCTTAGCCACCATTAACACTGTGGCAGCAGATTGTCCCAAGCAGCTGGGAAACCAGAGGGGACTGGCTGATGGTGAGCAGGAAGCCCAAACGGTACACCACCAAGTTCTTTCTCCACTCAGTGGAGAAAACAGTCTGGTTATTGGTGACAGTTCTGAGAAACAGCCTACAGACACCTGCAGCCATTTAGGTAGCTGTAGGTGGCATAAAAGGAACCCAGAAACTGCTGGGTAAGGGTAAACGCTGATACAATAACATTATAATTCACACTGGTGGTAAGGACACTTGTTACATCAACTGGACGCCACTAAAATTAATATTGAATCCAGCTCCTCGTTTGTTTCTTCTTCACTCACCTCTTTTCACGTTCTGTGTGTTTATACATCACTCTCATTGGTTATTATTAATATCTGGCTCTTCCACAGTGTGTCTTTTGTCCTGTCTTTTGTCCCCTGGCTACCCCTCCCTGAGGTTGGTTCTGCTTGAGGTGTCTTCATGTTAAAAGGAGGTTTTATCAATTTGAACAGGAAGAACTATATGTCAGAAATGATACTGTCTAATATAATCAATATTAATATTGATAAAAGAGAATTTATGTCCTGGGTGCATTAAGGAGCTTTAAATATTTTCTAAATCTCTATGAAATCAGTTTTTGCTGCTGTCTTACAGCGCACACTTTGATGACCTCACCCTCACTGGAAAAAGCAAGAGTTTTCAAGGTCAGCATAGACGGAGGCATCCCTGCTTGAAAATCCAATTCTGCAATCAATTTGAGATTGGTTAACACGTAAGGAGCAGGTTTCCATCAGCAGCTGTTCCATTTTGTCTCCATAATTAAATTTGCCTCTCTTTTTAACTGCTTCCCTGCCTCCTTGGTGAGCCATTTCTGTCTTGTGCTCACTCTCTCACACACAAATATCTGCCTTCTGTATCCCACTCACTCTTTTGAATCCCACTGAGAAGTGCACTCAGGCTTGTAAAGCAAATAGCTTCAGTTCCCATCCACAGTAAATATTTTCCAGCTGCCATCGAGGCAGAGGGAGGAATTTAAATATTTATCACCTGTAATAACTGTCACATCCACCCCCAGCACCTGCTGTTCAGGTCACACAGACATACACAAGCAGATATAGAGGAGGCAGTAAAAGTGAAATGCACATTTATCATGCTACATCTCACCTCGGCCAGTGTTTTAAATAAAATGCTTCATGCGCAGTATATGTAAATCCCAAATGGATGTGATAGCAGCGGGCGAGTGCTGTTATCACATCCATTTGGGATTTACATAGAAATTCATTCAGTGTACTTCTAGGATAACGGGAAATTATTCCTTTAGCTAGCATCTTGTGCACCTGATTTACCTTTGCTAAAGTTAGGAAGTAGTCCAAGCGGCCTGCTACAGTTTGTAGACTTTAAGTACTTGGCCCTCATGTTTTACCTATTATCAACACCTCCCGTTTAACTGTAACCTTTCCACTTGATCTTAAACATGCTATTGCCCACCCACTTCTTAAAAAAACTAACCTTGACGCAACCGTTATTTCAAATTTTAGACCAATCTCTAAACTTTCTTTTCTGTTGCTTTTATTCAGCTCCAGGCCTTTCTGGAGACTAATGCCACCTTAGAGTCATTTCAGTCTGGTTTTAAAGCACTACATAGCACTGAAACTGTGCTTTTAAAAGTTCTTAATGATCTTTTATTGACTACAGATTCTTCATTTTAGTGCTTTTAGATTTGAGTGCGGCATTTGATACAGTGGATCACGGGATTCTGCTATCAAGATTGAAAAATTGTGTGGGCATTAAGGGTACTGCACTTAAATGGTTCAGATCCTACCTAACTGATAGGAGTTTTTCTGTCAGGTTCAATTGCTCCTCTTCTACATCCACCCTCCTTACGCGTAGGGTCCCATAAGGGTCTGTCCTTGGCCCAATGCTTTTTTCCCCTATATGCTCCCGCTAGGTTCTATTGTTAGTAATCATGGAATCTCGTTTCACTGCTACGCTGATGATGATTTTCAAATCTATTTTCCCTTGAAAAAGAACTCTGCAGACCCTTTTAAAGTTTTACTTGACAGTGTTGATTATATGAAGTCATGGTTTGCTTTAAATTTTTTGCATGTAAACGATCAAAAAGCTGAGATTATACCTGACCCCCGTTTTTCCCTTAATGTTGACCTTGTCCCACAAGTTCTGTTTGCTAAAGGTTTAGGAGTGTTTCTCGATAGCTCTTTTCTCATTTGAGAACCAAATAAATTCTGTTATTAAAACCAGGTTTTTCCAGCTGAGGGCGATTGTAAAAACCAAGACCAGGTTGTCATCTGCCGATTTCGAGTGATTCATGCATTTATATCATCCAGGCTTAACTACTGTAATAGTCTCCATTTTGCTATTGACCAGGCCCTACTCTCTCATTTGCAGCTCGTTCAGAATGTGGCGGCCTGACTAGCAAATCATATCTCCCCAATTCTGGCACGTTTGCACTGCCTACCAGTACATCGTAGAATCAAATTCAAGATTTTGTTGTTTGTTTTTAAATCTCTGAATGGATTAGCTCCATCTTATCTCTCGGACCTTTTGAATAAAAATACTCCAAGCAGAGCTCTTAGGTCGGCAGATAAGTTGCTCCTGGACATCCCCAGAACCAGACGGAAAAACCGAGGTGACCGAGCTTTTGCAGCTCTGTAACAGTCTGCCCCTTAACATTAGGTCTTCGCCAACACTTGACATTTTTAAAACCCGCTTGAAAATGCACTTGTATTCTCTAGCTTTCAACTATGACTAGTCTTCCATTATATTTTCTATGAATGTTTACTATTTTCATTATGTACAGCACTCTGGTTAATAATAATAATAATAATGGATTGGATTTATATAGCGCTTTTCAAGGCACCCAAAGCGCTTTACAATGCCACTATTCATTCACTCTTGCATTCACACACTGGTGGAGGCAGCTACAGTTGTAGCCACAGCTGCCCTGGGGCAGACTGACAGAAGTGAGGCTGCCATATCGCGCCATCGGCCCCTCTGGCCAGCACCAGTAGGGTAAAGTGTCTTGCCCAAGGACACAACGACCAGGACAGAGAGCCCGGGGATTGAACCGGCGACCTTCCGGTTACAGATATGCTTCCCAACCCCCTGAGCCACGGTCACCCCAAACATGGTTCAACCTATGTTGTTTTTTTAAATGTGCTGATAAATAAATTTGATTTGATTTGATCACCCAGAACATACAGAAATACCTGAAGTGTGATCACAGCCTACAAATATGTGAAACATATTGCAAGAAAAGTTATTTTCAGTGAGATCATGGAAAATATTAAATATTAATATTAAATATGCAGAAACCAACCTAAGCATTAATAGATTAATCTGAAAGCAGAAATCACTGTAAAACAAAAGCAGACATTTAACCCAACGTAACACAGATGATTTCATGAATTTTAAGTTAATTTGAGTTTTCTTTTACTTTTAGTCTTTTGATAAAGTCAAGATATTTTTGAAGTTGAATTCTGTGGCTGAAAGAAAATATCCATAATTGAAACGTGATCGCGTTTTTTTTTATCCATTTAAGTTTAGGTGGTTAGATTGCACTTTTGATTTAACAAGGTTTTAAAGAGTTACAGGGAGTACTCTAACATGCTGTCTTTGTTCTTGGTACAAAATTGTTTGGTGTGCTTCATGTGTACCAAGGACAAATGATTCTTCCAAAAATACTACATGTGAATAGAACACAACTCTGGCTCCATAGTTAATTTCTTACATTTATTGAGCTAATTTTCAAATTTCAGCTAACAAAAAAGGTCAAGAGAAAACAGAGTAGAGAAAGAGACTGTTAACCAAAGAAGTGCAAGAGATGATAAAAACTATGGTAGTTACAAATGCCACTAAAGGAGTATAACAGTATGAGAAGTCACACCCAGTGCAACTTTACAACAACCTCATGATAACTTTAAGCTCAGGTGGGCAGAGGAACATTCAGCCAACTGAAGACATTTTAGGATAAGTGATAAAAACAGTAAAACATCTGTAGTCTCGATAAAACAAAGAGTTTTAAGGAGTCTGTTAATACTAGCATCACTGTAGTATCAAGAAATGTAGAAAAAGCTGAACTTTGTTGATTTCTGGCATAAGGCTTCATCTACCCAGACAAGAAAGCCGATAAACGAGCAGATTTGGTCCCAAGTGAAAGCAGGAATAGCCACAAAGGCACTCCAAGCAGAGCCAGTGAGCCAACTGGCAAAACCAGTCCGTCCCACGGCTGCTATACCTGGAAGCACAACTAGATCTTGGTTCAACTGGCGATCATTCTAGAAGTATGAAGAACTATCACCATTGTCTCCAATGTCTGGACTACCAAGTAGGAAAAGGTCTGGTGGTCATCAGCAATAGTGAGCACATCCTTCCTTGACCTGGCACAAGACCTGAAAGATCACATTGACCGTGATCACAATCTGGTCTTTCCAACAGAGATAATAGCAACTAATTTCACCTCATCTTGTGGTCATTTTTGCAGAAGATATTATCAAAGAAATACAGAAGACAGGGTACCTACATCACAACCCCAGCAAGGTTGTTACATCCTTCTTCAAACACAGAACATCGGGATTGTACCATCAAGTCCTATAAACGCTAATGATCTTTTTTAAAATGTGCTCGTAGAATACAGAGTCCCTGCCTGTCCCCAGAAGTCAGCGAAACACAGGACTTGAACTAACCTCAGCATACATCAGATGCTGTGGAGCCCTTTTCAATCAAAGCTTGGACTTCATTTTTATGTCTTACTTTTTAATTAGTTGCCTATTCTTTAACACTTCAGGCCTAACACTATCTCTTGGCAGATTTGTTTCAGTCTCAGTGATTTTATTGTGCCTTAGAGTTAGAGTACAGTCCAGGTTGCCCTGCTGTAGAAATTCTGGAAACGACTTGCTGCTCTCGCTTGTCTTTGTATCTTTCTACTCGCATTTCTTTCATTGTTGATGTCATTCATCTGACCAGTCTTTCCTTCTCTGCGTTTCCTTCTCATATGTTTGAAATTATTAATGTTTTCATCTCTAGTATTTGTACTTTAAATACGCTTCATGGTACATATGAAATTAGAGACTGACTTGGAAGGGCAATCAAAGCATTTTCTATTGAAAAGTAAATGGAAACAGATTTGTAGTTTTTGCTTATTTATTACAGTATCACCCTATTATTAGAAAACACTGTATTTAATTATCAGTGGGACTCTATTCGATCACAAACTAACAGCAGACTGACTCCTTTTTACTGCTGTTTTATTACCACCTTGGTACAAGGGGGTAACTTTGAAGAGAACATCTGATTATGAGCAGCCATTGACCTGGTCCTTGACTTCAAAGCGACCATTTGCAGTGTTCACATTTCACTTTGCATTGTATGTTTTCTTAAATTGGTAGTGTATATTGCACACTGTAGTGGCACACTAAAAATGAAACTACTACTAAGGACATGCTCACTATTGCTGACCACCAGACTTTCTCCTACTCTCACAAAAGGAGTTATACTTAGTAGTCCAGACATTGGAGGAGTGAGGCAATGGTGGTAGTTCTTCATAATTCTAGAATGATCGCCAGTTGAACCAAGATCTAGTTGTGCTTCCAGGTATGAGCCTTGCTTTCACTACACAATGCTGTCTAAAGTACAGTACAATATCAAACACAGAACAGAAACAGAAAAGGAAACCAAAAGAGAAAGAGGCTACTTGTTTTGCCTGCTTGTTCCTAGCTTTGCGCGAGTTCTGTAGCTCACCTGTTAACTTCTTACCTGTTAACATCCACCAGGTCACTGGTGGTCCTTTGAGGGTTAGGCTATCACTTGTTTTGTTTTTTGTTTGTTATGTTGCTATAAGATAAGAGTTTTTTCTAGAAGAGATACCTTTTAGATGAATTCTCTTGATTCTGAAACTACAAATTTTCTTATAAAAACCTTTTATATCTGGTTGTTCCATAAAGGCAAAAACCCTGTAAAAGTAGTAGGTGTGAACAGGTTCCTGTGTTGATTTTCATAAAGGTAAAACTGCATCAGCTTAGGTGAATCTGCAGCCTATGAAAACAGGGAAGACTAATCCTGCCTGACTACCTGACAACTAGACCCAGTCATGTAAATAAAAAGAGACTTGAAATCCTTTGCTCTGCTTTACAAAGGCAGCTCTGTTGGTATCATTATTGTAGCAAAGGAGCATCTTAATTCAATATAAATTTAAGTGTCTATTAATATGAGCAAGTGACAGTTTTTATTTTTATCGTTTTTAAACTACATCAACAACATTCCTGCAATTGTAACAAACTAGCAGGTGTTAAGAGTGTGAACCTGGGACAGACGTTCTCTCCATGGAAAGAGCTCCAGCACTGAGAGGACACAAAATACACCCGGGTTTGGTCTCTGCTTATAACCTTTCTTTTTTCAATATCTTTTACATTTTTGAAGTGGAAGGGAAGCTTTGAGTTACTCATCCTACAGTTTTTAGGATGAGCAAGGTTTCTTCCACAATGCTAATATATTAATATTTCATATACCTTCACCTTTGTGTAGGTGTAAAGCATCATTGGCGACAACTCCAATCGTTCTTCCAAGTCCTGGCAAGTCAGAAGAAAGAAAATAATTATTCTAGGTGACATACATTCAAAGCTATTTACATTTTTCCCCAAAAAGTAGGTTATGCCTTTCTCCAAATATGATGTTAGTTTTACAACCTATGATGACTTAGACTTTTAAAAAACTAAAAAAACTAAAAAGTTTTTGACTTAGACATTTAAAAAACAAGAGGTCATATTGGCAGAACTTCTTGAGTATAAAAGTTTTTAGAAACTTTTGTCAGAGAAAGTGGATGTGTACACGAGCAAAAAGCCCCACAAGGGTACCCTTCATGGGAGCTGCAGGGACAGTTGATTATTAGCAGCGTACTGGATCAGTCTTTCTTTGAAAATGAATAAAGCCCTTAGCACAGCAGGTATATTCGGTAGAGTAAGATCCCGAGGGGCACGGAATACAGGTATTCGAACATCACTAACAGAGAAGGAGGAGCGCTGTGGTTGAAGTTGGATCTTTCCCAAGGGTCTTAGACCTTCAGAGCAACAGTATCCAGCCTTTTAAAGAAAAAAACACTCTGTCACCAGCAGATATAAACAGTTTGGATATTCATTTTGTTGGGAAAAAAAGACAGCGTGCAGAAAGTGGTGCTAAAAAAAATCTGTCACATTTTACATAATAAAGGGTTTTTGCTAGACCCTGATCTTTGCCTGACATCAGGAAGATGAGATTTGCAGACTGGTTATGTTTGTGTGTACCGCAAACATAACCAGACACATACACCAGATTCCTGTCACCTTCCATGTATGTCTCACATGGCTGGGGAGAAATCTGGGGAAGGTCACGAGCCGTTTGATATTCAGGACGAGCGGCCCGCCAGAGCTTCGCTGCCAATGGAAACTGACAGCACACCATCAGCAGAACCATCAATCACATGAGAGCAGAGAGTTTGGAAACATCAAGGTCCCCTGGGATGCTTTCACGAGAAAGAAAGGAGGGAGGTTTGCCATTCACACGAACCTCTGTGAGTTCATTGAGTGAGCAGAAATCGCATCTAAAACACCCGTCTGACTGATTCATGTGTTTTATTACGTTTGTCCCTTTGCATCGTTGTCCCAAAACACTGGCGCTGATTCCAGTTTCCTTACAATAAGTTATTATGCATACTGTGTGACAGCACACATCTCTTTCATTCTTATGTGTACATCAAGATATTCATTGGAGTTATGTGTGTCAGGTACAGTCAGTGAGTAGCTGGACAAAAATCCAGATCTTTTTATGCAGCATCAGTACTCGCCCCCACTTAAAAAAAATTGTTCCAGTGTTGCCCATCTAAACTTCCATAGCTTACTCATGTAAACAAAGTATGTATGTCCTGTTAATACAAATTTTTTACTGGATTTTTACTGAATATCAAACGCAGCGCTCTACAGGCGGACTGACAGATTCCCTTGGATTACATAAGCTGGTAACAGAGGGTTTCACTAGCGTGATTTATTATCCAAAGCTGAACAGCAACGAAAGGGGGGGAAATCCACTTTTTGCTCTTATTGGTCAGTCTCATGGAAGTGGTGGAAACATTGTTGAAAACTACAATTCTGTTAGGATGATGTCAGGTATCTGAGATGTAACATTGATTGGCTCAGGGCACTCTGCTCCCTCAACAGCCTCATATGCATCATGTCATAGTCTGCGTGGGTCTCTGTAGTTATTCAGCAGCAGCCCTGCTCCTCTGGGTGGAGACTGGTTGCTCCTTCCTGGCCGGCCACCTGGGGGCAATTATTCCAGCAGCATATAAGACCTGCGTGCTCAATTAGTCATCGCCTGAGTGTCTGCTAACCCATGTTAGTCAGTGGTGTTACTATCGCTCAGTCCAGATCTAGAGTGAACATTTACTTGTTTTTCCAGTCTTCATAGTGGGCTCGTGGAGTGGGTTTCTTGCCTCAGTCATCCCTGCTTACCTGGACCTTGGTCACCTGCTGCTGGTAAATCATTGCTAATTCTTTTGTCACTCACCTGCCTGCCTCCCTGTGCCTCGGCCTCATGCTCACCTGGACCTTGGGCTCCACCCGTCCTCTCTTGCTTCCCTCCACCTGTAACCAAGTAAGGTGACTCGGTTTGACTTTGGGAACTCGCTGATTTACTGCTGGACCACTCTGACTGTGTTCTCCTCTCATTTCAGTGCCCCGGTTTCTTCATAGTATCCCCCCGGCTCAGCTTCCACCCCCAACAGTCACAGCTGTACCACTGTATTCTAGAGCTGACTAGTTTTATCTTACATGTCTTAGTTTTGATAGCACGCCAACTAATATAGTGCCATAGTTTAAATTTGGATTTTATGTTTACCTCGTGGGAAAATAAACTTTTGTTCACCTTGCTTACGGTTTGGATCCCACGCTTGTGACCATCTCATTTTCCTCTGGCCGCTGGGCCACAACACATACAGTAGATTCAATCAATTTTATTCATACAGCACCAAATCACAACAGTCACCTCAAGGTGCTTTATACTTTAAGGTAGACCCTACAATAACACATACAAAGAAAAGCCCAACAATCATATGACCCCCCTATGAGCAAGCACTTTGGTGACAGTGGGAAGGAAAAACTCCCTTTTAACAGGAAGAAACCTCCGGGAGAACCAGGCTCAGGGAGGGGCGGGATAAAAGACATGCATTCCTATCAATGTAAGTGATTTTATTTTTGTTTAATAGGCAAAAAAAATATCAGCATGTGCAGACTCCATGGGTTGATGGTGTAAGTCAGAGTTCTTAAACTAGGGTTGTTTGGAAGCCTGATGACAGAGACAAAAATCCTGCTTTGGGTTAAGATGCGATTAGGTAAAATAAAATGATTGCTGCTTTTTTACAGGTCTGTTCCCTTTGTTGTAGGCACGAAACACAGCTCATAGTGAAATATAAATTTCAAAGTCATACTGTTTGTAAGGAACGACCAGGACGATTGATATTCAGCTTTGCTCATGAGATGGGGCATTTATGGAAGTAGATTCGAGTTACGTTTTGTTACGAGCACCTGTCGGAGACTCCCAACAGTAAATAGAAAAGTCATTCTTAGAGTGTTACTGTATGTGTGCATTACCAACGTGCTGCATGTTTAAAATGATCATCATGTCAAACACTCACAGCATCTGCTTATTGAAGTCATCCTTATCTCCAGGCAAACTGGCACACAAATCCCCAGAAATGAATCCTAATCTGAGAGATCTGAGGCAGGATTTAGCATTGCTTGTTTAAGTCAGTGTATCCAGGACCACACTGGCTGTTTTAATTATAGAAACCAATTTGACTTAGACACTATCTCTGCTTTATTTCATGCACATCAGAGAATTAAAACTTTCTTAGTAACTTCTGCTAAAATATTTCAAAACTGTTCTTTAATCTGCACCTCGTATGTCAACATTGTGCCCGCAGGTTTATTTTGCCATGTAAGTGGTTTCTTGAGAGGCTGAGCGGCAGGCTACTGTAACTCCTTGGAGAACACTGCTCAACAGTTGAAGTGATGTCACGTCATCTCCTGTCAGTCTTTGTTCTTTTAGCCTGTAGAACAGCAAAATATGAAATCGTTGCAGCTGCGAGAGCTATGAAGTCTGATGCCCCGAGCATCTTTGTGTCTGTGTGTGAGACAGAGTTCATGTCTTACGCTGCTGTCAGCTTCTTTTAAAGAAGGCAAGAAATCCTGAGAGTGACAGAAAACACAGTGTGACTGATACATCTGCAGATTTATTTACTATAATAGCAACACTGAGCCCATTTCCTCTGTCAGACTTTGTTGGTTGAGGACACAAATACTTGATCTGTGTTTGCTGAAGGTTTAAGCTCTTTAAGACACTGAATGTGCATCGTGTGTTGGCTTTATGTCTTTAACTCTTATTCTTATTCTGCTTATGACTTTACTCAGACATATTTTTATTATTTATTTTTGTTTGGTGCTGAACATTTTAGAAATTTGTATAATGTGTGGTACGAGACACTGATGGACCTCTTTAACCAAACAGTCATCTTGTCTACAGCGTCATGGGGAAGTAGCACTCTAGTCCTGCTCGTGGGTTCATTGACAGCCAGAAAAAAAAATCCCTTTTACAGTCAAACTTTCAGAATATTATCTGTAATTAGGTCACAGCCTTTTAAGTGTCGCTTCTTTGGCTGTCTTTATTGGCAGGCACACTGTGGGTAAAAACATCCTACATCAGTACTCCTTAATCTATCTGTCAATATGACTGCATTCAGACTCATTCTGCGTGACAGGCGAGAAAGAAAATGTTCCCAGGCCTTATCTGGTAAGAGCAGGGTGTTTGTTCAGACAACAGATGAACGTTAAATTGCTCATTATGAGTAACTGAAGCGAGAACCTCACCTTCATTTAAGAAGAACGCAGGTTTAGTTTAACTGCTGCTCGACTCAGCGGTATCACTAAACGCACATATCACCAAACAGAGCTCTTTAACAGAGTATTAATCGCTTACATTAGAGTCATGTAGATCAATAGTAAAAAGAAAAGGAAATGTAGTAGCAATATTCCAGCACTGGAAACAAATTAAACACAGTGAGAAGTTTGCAGCCTGCTACACAAACTAGTTTTTGGTCTGTGTGGACAGCTCCCCTTCATAACAACCACAGGGGGTGAATGTTTTTTTAAAAGCATCTTTTGGATCCTTGTCAGCTTTAAAGTCAGGAGTGTGGCTGCTTTGGCTGATTGGTTTATGAACACATGGAGCTGTAACTGTATGCTAGGCTCTACCACAGTTAATACGAGTCACTGAACTTAACCTCTCCACTGTTAGCTTAGCATCCTGTCATTCAAATATGGCTTAAAACAAACAAACAAGCAAAAACACACGGTGGAACCCAAACACGATTTCTGAAGATTCAGGACATCAAAAAGTCCAAAGTAATGAGTGACATCACAATGGTGTCATCAGACTCATAGACTTATAAACAGTCAATGAGTCACATCTAAATGTAGGGAAGGAGCAGGTGGAGCACCACACCCACTCTGGGTTTTTTTGCACACCTCTTATAATTTATAATTTCTTTTTATTCATAATTTCTTATGTAAACTGTTATTTGCACATTTTTACTATAAATTTCTAAGATAAAATCTGTACATTTTTGTAGTAATCTATAACACTGTAAATCTTACTGTCATTAAACGGTCGGGCATTGCACAGCAATAAGCGTTTCACCACATGTCATACTGTGTATGGTTGTGTGTGTGAAAAATAAAATTTGAATTTGAAGCAACAGTAGGAGGAATTAAAGGGCCCACAGGGCTGATTATTTCACAGTAATCGTACAGATTCAAAAGAAAAAATTATGTTTTAATGTTTCCTTTTGGAAAGCCATGTGGTGTTGGAGGAAAGGAGGACCCAAAATGACTGATGATACGAGTGGCGTTTATTTACAAGTGGTGGAGTGGCAAAACAGGCAGTGAGGGAAGACCTAAACTGGGAAAACTAAATAATAAACCAGAGAACATACGAAACGGGGTGAGTGGCAGAGAGACGCAGACGAGGAACAGGACACCGTGGAACACAGACGAACTGGCAACAGTCAGGAGAACACACAGGGCTTAAATACACGCACCAGTAATCAGGGGATGAGAGACAGCAAGGCAACACACCAGGGAGAAGTCAGAGCTGACGGGACAGGGGAAACGTAACCTGAACACACTCACACGAGACGGGGACCTTCAGAATAAAACAGGAAACTCAGACACAGAGAACCAGACAAGACACTGAACTAAACAGACAGATTCACAAACAGACAGTGTGACACCATAGACAGACAGAACACAGAAGTGGGACCAGGGCAGGCACAGAACAGAAACCTAACAAATAGCGAATCATAACAGAATACCTACTCAGGATAGACAAAAGCATAAAGAAACACAAAACACTGAGTCGGCAGACTCAGGACCATGATACTTTTGTTTGAGTTTTTTTCACATTAATGGTCTGTGTACACACGGACCACACTCTGCTGTGATAAATGTATTATAGACTTGCTGCTGTGCTGGGGATCGCTTTCCTGTTGCATGATCCAGTCTTGACCAAGCTTTAGCAGTCAGACAGACTGCTCATGTTTGACCCTAAAATACTCTGGTAAACAGTTAATTACCAAATGATCACCCCTCCACCACCGTGCTTGACAGAGGTGTTTGACTTTGGTCCCGTCAGTCCAAGGGACGTTGTTCCACAGGTCTTGTGGTTTGTTCAGATGTAAGCCTCTGTAAGCCACGCTGCCATGTTCTTTATAGAGAGAAGAGGCTTTCTTGTGACAACCCCTTCAAACATGCATATTCAGAGTGTTTCTAATTGTGCCTACACGAACGTTTGAACAGTCTGACCATGGGATATATTTTCTGGGAGGACTCCATCATTGTGTGAATACACATACGATTGCTCCAGAAAAGCAAAGCTGCCAAAACATCAGTGGTCTCACATTTGCTGATGACCAATCAGGTGCATCCGATTATCAGCACATGGCTGATAATTTACCCCTTTAATTCTTATGGGGGCAATAAGAATGTGCTTAATTTTTCATACTGGGCTGCATAAAGTCCAGCGAAAACGTTCTTCACATGACTGTACTTTGGCGTTAGGGTTGTTGTTTTTGTTACATGTTTTGTTCTCACGTTTGAAATGATTGATGTGAAATCTGCAATCTCCTTCAGATTGTGCAACTCTGCAAATAACTCAAAATGATCTTTTAAACCCAGATTAGGCCTTCCTCGACACCTCGATCGGAGGTAAAAAACCAGCCACATATACATTTTGTACATATCTTTCACTAAGTAAACATGCTGGGTGAAGAAAACATTTGATTTTTGCTCCCCACCCCAACCAGCATGAAAGCCCTCCTTTGTCATCTTCATTCTCACACCTCCGCTGTGGTGAAATGTCACAGCTGTTACACCCTGTGACTCATCATCACTGTGACAGGCTGACATTTGCTTCCTCCGTTGTTGCCCTCATCTGCAGCTTCTTATCTCTTAATACAGCGGGCTGCCCCTGCTCTGTTATTCAGTCTGCATTATCAGGGCGCAGACAGGATGAACATGCATGGAGACAGGAAACGTGCAGCAGCAGCAGCTTCACACAAGAGGATGGTACAGAGAAGAGAAATGATCAGGAGGCAGAAACAGATGGTAGACAGTGCAGATGGATAACTACCCAGACTTGTTTAGACTACAGTAATGAAGCACTCCTGGTGAAAATAAGAAACTCGGTGTATTTTCCTATGGCAGCTTTCACAGTCGGTGTTATATCTGCAGCAGTAAAAGTATTAAATAGAGACATCTACATGTACATCAGAGGGCTGATGGGTCATTTTTTCAGCACTCAATGAGTAGAGCCGTAGGGATACAACTGAAAGCAAAGTTAATGGATTCTCCCGAGGTTACAGGGAGGAACTAAACACATTTACAGTGACACTGACTGCACAACTGTTTGGGTTAATGGTGGTCAGCTATGCCCCACAGATGAAGGTCACCTCTGTGAATGTGAAGCCGCACTTGTTTGAAATCAGTTCTCACACTGGCTTTGTGAAAGACAACAAACCAAAACATAAATGCAGTGTCTGTGTGACCTATACAGACTGGATATAGTTGAAAATATTCTGTCATGGTCCCCGTGTCTACCCAGCCGGTGTCACGGTCTGGCTGGCAGACTGTGGGGATGTGGGGAAGGAGGACCCAGGCGCGGAGCTCAAAGTTCAAGCAGTGCGTTTATTTACAGAGGGTGATATCAAACAACAATAAATCCCCGTGTTTTTCCCCAGACTCCCGTGTCGTGTCCTCCAAGTGCTCTCTGCTCCCGTGTCTGCACTCCCGGTGCTCGCTGCTCCTTAAGCCTTCCACGCTCCTCCTGCGGGAAACAATAGCGGCAGCAGTCAGGACACTGAACAATGGCAGGCATACACTACACGACCAAAACCTAAACTGGGTAACTAACGTGGAGTCCCAAGCAATGATCCCGCGTCGGTGGGAGCTCCAAGACTCTCTTAAGTAGCTCCCCCGACGAGGCCTGATCAGCAGCAGGTGTGTGGCTTCGGGTGTGGCCAGTCCCCTTGCAGGGCCACACCCTCCAGGCCTGACGCCGCCTATAAACAAGTGCTCAGCCACCCACACACACACATATACACAAGCACAGAGAAGGGGAAGCAACACCAAAATACACAACAATAACACAGGTCCATGACTGCCCAGGGGTCCTGGGTCGCCCAGTCCCAGGACCCTGACAGTACCCCCCCTCTAAGGGTCGGCTCCCGACGACCCAAAAACACAAACCAAAAACAACAGTACAACCAACCCAGGGCGGGCGGTGGGAGGTCCAGGACGGAGGGCCAGAACAAAAACGAGCAACAACCACCAAAGAAATAACCCCCCCAAGGTCACAGTCCCAAAATCCGACCGCGCATCCGGCAGCGGAGCAAAAAAGAAAAAACGCCACAAAACAGTCTCAGGCAGCCCATCAACACAACAGTTCAGGAGTTCACAAGAGTTCAGGGGGCCTACCTCGAGTCCAATGGCGGCGACGTTGCAGCTCCGGCGGACGGCCACGGGTCCGGCAGCAGCAGAAAAACAGTTCTGGGGGCCTGCCACTGCTCCAGTGGCGGCGGCACTGCTGCCCCTCCGGTGGCGAGCCCCGGGCCCAGTAGTGGCGGCGCTGCTCCCCAGGCGGCCTGCCGGGCTCCAGTGGCGGTAGCGGCGCTGCTGCTCCTCCGGCGGCCTGCCCCGTGTCCGACGGCGGCAGCGCTGCTCCCCAGGCGGCCTGCCCGGGATCCAGTGGCGGCGGCATCGCAGCTCCGGCGGGTGGCCACGGGTCCGGTGGCGGCGGCGTCGCAGCTCCCGCCTCAGCACAACCCACGATTCCCGATATGGCGGCCGGGCTGCTGGACGTGGCGGCCGGGCTGCTGGACGTGGCGGCCGGGCTGCAGGACGTGGCGGCCGGGCTGCAGGACGTGGCGGCCCCTCCGGCACGCCGACCTCCAGCTCTGGCTCCGCGGATCCCTCCGGACCTCCGAGCTCCTCCGGTGGCAGCGCGGGCTCACCAGGCTCGCTGAGCTCCTCTGCCGGCAACGCCGGTCCCTCCGGCTCGTTGAGGTTCGCCAGTAGCGGTGCGGGGTCCTCAGGGGATGGCTTGCTGAGCTGCTCCGGCTCGCTGTGCTCCTCCAGCATTAGCTCGCTGGGCTCCTCCCGCTCGCTGAGCTCCCGCTCGGGCATGCTGAGCTCCTCCGGCTCGCTGAACTCCACAGCTGGCGACGCGGGCTCCTCCCGCTCGCTGAGCTCCTGCTCGGGCTTGCTGAGCTCCTCCGGCTCGCTGGGCTCCTCCGGCTCGCTGGGCTCCTGCTCGGCCAGCGCGAGCTCCGGCTCCGGCTCGCTGAGCCACAACTCGGCTGGCAGCGCGAGCTCCTCCGGCTCACTGAGCTCCTGCTCCGGCTCGCAGGGCTCCGCAGCTGGCAGTGAAAAAGAAATTAGGACGGTGGCTGCAGGCAGATGAGACGATGGCGGTGTTACAGCTGCAGATGGTGAAGAAGCAGCGGGTGGTGTGGAGACCTCTGACCGAGGTGATGTTACCTGCGCCGTCAGCTCGTCCACTGCAGACAAAAACACAGATGGTGAGGGAAATGGAAAATTGTCCGTACTACTCACCACAGCCGGCTCTTGAGATGACCGTGGATGTGGCTGCGGTGAGGAACGCCGGCGGCGCGAACGTCGTTTCCGAGTAGACGTCGGGGCCGGCGTCTCAGGCTGTGAATCCACCAGCTGACCGGGCCGGTGAGCAGCCTGAACAGGAGAGTGGAGGTGGAGCGTGTTAACCAGGAAGTCCGTGATGATCGGGTAGAGCGTATCCAGTACCCACGGGAAGCAAGACACCGTCTCTTTCAGCCGCTTCTCCACAGTGCGATGAAATCTTTCCTCGTGCGCCTCCAGCAAAAGGTCACAGAGTCTATAAACTTTATCCGTAACCTCCCTCCTGAATCTCTCCGATGAGTCCGCTGGGTCCATGCCGGGCGGGATCATTCTGTCACGGTCTGGCTGGCAGACTGTGGGGATGTGGGGAAGGAGGACCCAGGCGCGGAGCTCAAAGTTCAAGCAGTGCGTTTATTTACAGAGGGTGATATCAAACAACAATAAATCCCCGTGTTTTTCCCCAGACTCCCGTGTCGTGTCCTCCAAGTGCTCTCTGCTCCCGTGTCTGCACTCCCGGTGCTCGCTGCTCCTTAAGCCTTCCACGCTCCTCCTGCGGGAAACAATAGCGGCAGCAGTCAGGACACTGAACAATGGCAGGCATACACTACACGACCAAAACCTAAACTGGGTAACTAACGTGGAGTCCCAAGCAATGATCCCGCGTCGGTGGGAGCTCCAAGACTCTCTTAAGTAGCTCCCCCGACGAGGCCTGATCAGCAGCAGGTGTGTGGCTTCGGGTGTGGCCAGTCCCCTTGCAGGGCCACACCCTCCAGGCCTGACGCCGCCTATAAACAAGTGCTCAGCCACCCACACACACACATATACACAAGCACAGAGAAGGGGAAGCAACACCAAAATACACAACAATAACACAGGTCCATGACTGCCCAGGGGTCCTGGGTCGCCCAGTCCCAGGACCCTGACAGTAACCCCCCTCTAAGGGTCGGCTCCCGACGACCCAAAAACACAAACCAAAAACAACAGTACAACCAACCCAGGGCGGGCGGTGGGAGGTCCAGGACGGAGGGCCAGAACAAAAACGAGCAACAACCACCAAAGAAATAACCCCCCCAAGGTCACAGTCCCAAAATCCGACCGCGCATCCGGCAGCGGAGCAAAAAGAAAAAACGCCACAAAACAGTCTCAGGCGGCCCATCAACACAACAGTTCAGGAGTTCACAAGAGTTCAGGGGGCCTACCTCGAGTCCAATGGCGGCGACGTTGCAGCTCCGGCGGACGGCCACGGGTCCGGCAGCAGCAGAAAAACAGTTCTGGGGGCCTGCCACTGCTCCAGTGGCGGCGGCACTGCTGCCCCTCCGGTGGCGAGCCCCGGGCCCAGTAGCGGCGGCGCTGCTCCCCAGGCGGCCTGCCGGGCTCCAGTGGCGGTAGCGGCGCTGCTGCTCCTCCGGCGGCCTGCCCCGTGTCCGACGGCGGCAGCGCTGCTCCCCAGGCGGCCTGCCCGGGATCCAGTGGCGGCGGCGTCGCAGCTCCGGCGGGTGGCCACGGGTCCGGTGGCGGCGGCGTCGCAGCTCCCGCCTCAGCACAACCCACGATTCCCGATATGGCGGCCGGGCTGCTGGACGTGGCGGCCGGGCTGCTGGACGTGGCGGCCGGGCTGCAGGACGTGGCGGCCGGGCTGCTGGACGTGGCGGCCGGGCTGCAGGACGTGGCGGCCGGGCTGCAGGACGTGGCGGCCCCTCCGGCACGCCGACCTCCAGCTCTGGCTCCGCGGATCCCTCCGGACCTCCGAGCTCCTCCGGTGGCAGCGCGGGCTCACCAGGCTCGCTGAGCTCCTCTGCCGGCAACGCCGGTCCCTCCGGCTCGTTGAGGTTCGCCAGTAGCGGTGCGGGGTCCTCAGGGGATGGCTTGCTGAGCTGCTCCGGCTCGCTGTGCTCCTCCAGCATTAGCTCGCTGGGCTCCTCCCGCTCGCTGAGCTCCCGCTCGGGCATGCTGAGCTCCTCCGGCTCGCTGAACTCCACAGCTGGCGACGCGGGCTCCTCCCGCTCGCTGAGCTCCTGCTCGGGCTTGCTGAGCTCCTCCGGCTCGCTGGGCTCCTCCGGCTCGCTGGGCTCCTGCTCGGCCAGCGCGAGCTCCGGCTCCGGCTCGCTGAGCCACAACTCGGCTGGCAGCGCGAGCTCCTCCGGCTCACTGAGCTCCTGCTCCGGCTCGCAGGGCTCCGCAGCTGGCAGTGAAAAAGAAATTAGGACGGTGGCTGCAGGCAGATGAGACGATGGCGGTGTTACAGCTGCAGATGGTGAAGAAGCAGCGGGTGGTGTGGAGACCTCTGACCGAGGTGATGTTACCTGCGCCGTCAGCTCGTCCACTGCAGACAAAAACACAGATGGTGAGGGAAATGGAAAATTGTCCGTACTACTCACCACAGCCGGCTCTTGAGATGACCGTGGATGTGGCTGCGGTGAGGAACGCCGGCGGCGCGAACGTCGTTTCCGAGTAGACGTCGGGGCCGGCGTCTCAGGCTGTGAATCCACCAGCTGACCGGGCCGGTGAGCAGCCTGAACAGGAGAGTGGAGGTGGAGCGTGTTAACCAGGAAGTCCGTGATGATCGGGTAGAGCGTATCCAGTACCCACGGGAAGCAAGACACCGTCTCTTTCAGCCGCTTCTCCACAGTGCGATGAAATCTTTCCTCGTGCGCCTCCAGCAAAAGGTCACAGAGTCTATAAACTTTATCCGTAACCTCCCTCCTGAATCTCTCCGATGAGTCCGCTGGGTCCATGCCGGGCGGGATCATTCTGTCACGGTCTGGCTGGCAGACTGTGGGGATGTGGGGAAGGAGGACCCAGGCGCGGAGCTCAAAGTTCAAGCAGTGCGTTTATTTACAGAGGGTGATATCAAACAACAATAAATCCCCGTGTTTTTCCCCAGACTCCCGTGTCGTGTCCTCCAAGTGCTCTCTGCTCCCGTGTCTGCACTCCCGGTGCTCGCTGCTCCTTAAGCCTTCCACGCTCCTCCTGCGGGAAACAATAGCGGCAGCAGTCAGGACACTGAACAATGGCAGGCATACACTACACGACCAAAACCTAAACTGGGTAACTAACGTGGAGTCCCAAGCAATGATCCCGCGTCGGTGGGAGCTCCAAGACTCTCTTAAGTAGCTCCCCCGACGAGGCCTGATCAGCAGCAGGTGTGTGGCTTCGGGTGTGGCCAGTCCCCTTGCAGGGCCACACCCTCCAGGCCTGACGCCGCCTATAAACAAGTGCTCAGCCACCCACACACACACATATACACAAGCACAGAGAAGGGGAAGCAACACCAAAATACACAACAATAACACAGGTCCATGACTGCCCAGGGGTCCTGGGTCGCCCAGTCCCAGGACCCTGACAGCCGGCCCCGCAAGGCTACATGTGTTTTCTCTCTCTCTCTCTCTCCTTCACTGCTCTGCCTGGGCGGAGCTCACTGTGGGCTCCGCCCTTGGCCCACACACCTGTTCGCAATTAGCTATCATTACCTTTCCACTATTTAAGGCCGGGATGCAGACCTTCTCATCGCTGGATGATTGTGCAAGACACGTTAGTGATCCTCTCATCTCCCGTGAATCTGTGCTTGAGTGTTTGTGACTTGTGAATAATTTCCCTCTCCTGTGTGATAGTTTTCCTCCCCGGACCTGTGACCTTCCTGCTGCGCAAACGTGTGTAAGTTTGCACGTGGAGATGAGAAAGAGTGTGAGAGAGCTTCAATTTCCCCTCTCACTGTATATATTCTGCACTGGTGTTGTAAATAAACTGTGTTTGGAAACGTCAACCTGCTCTGCGCTTGAGTCCCTGCTATCAACCGTGACACATTCTCCTTGTACCCAGCAGAAATTAGCATAGGTTTATTAGAATGGTAAACTTCAGTAAGTTTAAAAACCCACTACAGTAAACATCACAGTTACAGCAAAAAGAAACTGTTGTCAGAGTGAGGGTGGTGGATCATGGTCACCTTACTGTTCATGCACATTCATAAACTTCTATAGTATCAGCAAAATAGCTGATTTCAGCTGGCTCAGATAATAACTCAACACAATAATGCTCAATGCCCAATGAATGGTTAATAAGCTGTTGTTCCTGAATAGCATTTATCCAGATGAACCTGATGTCAAATACGTGCTCTCTAAAAGGGAAGTATCAGAGTTTAAAATCGGAGCTATGCAGCTTGCTACTGCTGTGGGGCTCACCTTACACTGACACCAGAGAGATTCCCAATAGGGATAATAAATGCTAAGAGAATCCTGATGTGGGTGTTGATCAGAACGTACCATCCAAGCAATTCGTTCATCCTTATCTAAAGCAATGTAGTGTGTGTGTGTGTGTGTGTGTGTGTGTGTGTGTGTGTGTGTGTGTGTGTGTGTGTGTGTGTGTGTGTGTTTTTAAAGGGAAACAGAATCAGTAAACTAAGCACACCAGTTATGAAATCTCTTCTGTTTACACTATATTTGCGGGAAATATACGCCACTGCACCAGATCTGTCATGCTGGTCTATTAAGATCTATCCGCAGATATGCATTCTGACTACAGTTCGTCTAGGCCAGGGGTGTCCCATTTTATAAATAGAATATAGCCGCACTTCAACTTTTGCTTGAGTGTATTGATCTTCTTAGTTTCAACACCAGGGGGAGCTGCTGTTGATCAAGGCAGTTGCTCCACCAAAAAGGACATCACAGAAGAAATTTACCCCTAAGTTACTAAACATGGCAGAACCAAAGAAGCCAAAGGTAGAAAGTGAGTGCAGAAAATTTCAGACATAGTGGGAGAGTGAATATTTCTTCAAAGAATTCAAGGGGAAGTGTGCCTGTTTGATCTGCACTGAAACTGTGGCAGTTATGAAAGAGTATAATGTACGACGTCATTATGAAACCAAACATCAGGCCTATGCATCCGACACTGGTGCTGAGCGAGAGCAGAAATTAAAGCAAATGGTAGCTCTCCTGCAGGGTCAGGAACAGTTTTTTTGTTCGTGCTCAAAAGGTCCAGGAAAAGGCTCCAATAGCCAGCTATGAGGTCGCCCAACTCATCGCAAGACATGGCAAGCCTTTTTCAGATGGAGACCTCATAAATGTGCCCGGAAAAAGTGCAGGACTTCAACAACGTCAGCATGTCCAGGAATACAGTCGTGTGACGCATTGAAGACTCGTCAGCCAACATTAAACTGCAACTGTCTGATAAAGCTGTGCTTTTGATTTTTACTCCATCGCATGCAATGAGAGCACCGATGCCACAGACGCCGCACAGATGCTAATTTTTTGAGTGGACGAGACCACGAGCGCTTTAGGTGAGTAAAAAATATATTCCACAGTACCCGTGTGTTAATGTGCAGGTACACATGCTTCAAATATCAATAATACGCATCAATTCTGTCACTACTCTGCTTTTGCGCACCACTTTCTTATATGCGTTTTTCTTGTTAACATACAGAGTACACACCGCTGTGCACAGTGCACGCACACGCAGTCAGCTGATCTCATCTGATGCAGATTTGCTCCTTGATCAAGTGACATTTGTCTGGATTTTTGCCACAAGTGGCGATCAGCACCGCAGCTGGATGGCCCGATTTACATACCCAGCGCTGCTGGTACTCACCAGAATAATTTACTAAAATTATGGACTCCTGTTATTAAGTCCAGTTCAGTCTGTTAATGTTGATAACGGTTTCAAATGAACGTTAATAGGTGTGTTGCTAAGCCTAATAACTTAAATAACAAACTTGAAATGTACCCGTCCCATTTTCCCCTTTATTGTTTTTTCTCTGTGCTGTAAATCTTCTGTCTAAGAAGAAATCTGAGGCTGCTGTTCATCTGTGCCAGATGGTATGTTTGAAGGATAATAATGGACTGCATTTATATATCGCTTTTCTAGGCACCCAAAGCGCTTTACAATTTCACTATTCATTCACACACTGGTGCAGGCAAACCACAGTTGTAACCACAGCTGCCCTGGGGCAGACTGACAGAAGCGAGGCTGGCATATTGCGCCATCGGCCCCTCTGGCCAACACTTTACTGTAGCGGTAGGGTAAAGTGTCTTGCCCAAGGACACAACGACCAGGGCAGAGAGAGCTGGGGGATCAAACCGGCAACCTTCTGTTTACAGATGAGCTTCCCAGCCCCCTGAACCACGGTCGCCCCATCTCGATCCTCCCTTCTCTATTTACTATTTACTATTTACTGGAGAGCAGAGCAGCGGGGTAAAGAACGTCCTCACCGTACCTGGGTCCATCAGTTCCTCCACAAGCACGAGCAGTTTGGTGAGTTTCACCATTTGCTCCAGTAGCTGCATCTGGATCACGGCTGCTTTCAGCAGTACCACCGTCTTTCCCTCGCCAAGTTTGAGGAGCTGCAGTCCCGCGTCGAGCGTTCCTGCCTTTTTTAAATTTTCTTAATAAATGGAGCTTGCCTCCAAAATAAACTAATCTCACTTTATTCTCTTAAGGAATTGGTCTTTACTATGTTCCTATATAGTAGTATATTTTTTCATTAGTATAATATGAAATAAATACATGTGTCAAGTTGTGTGCCAATTGTTGCTGTGTAGTAGAACTAAGACATTAGTCATTACAAAAAAATGTATTTGAAATAATATTAAAATTCTCAAACAGAATAACATTAAACATAAATATATAAAATATAACTATTTACAGAGAGACAGGAATAAAAAAGACTGAAGAATGAATGGCCTTGGCTGGACCTGCCCCTTTGAACTAGGTCAGAGCATCACGTCACCATCCTCCTGATTGGTTGTCGCGGTGCAACTTGAAGCTGGAGTTCAGATTTTTCCAACTTGAGCAGTAGACGCGATACGCGCGAATGCACAAAATCCACCGCACAAACTGCAGCGCGTATTTTACTTTGCGCTTCAAACACGTCAGTCACGCTACTTGGTCGCGTGAATCAGGCAGAAAAGCGTTTTTGCGACGCAAATCTGCTTGTGAAGTTTCGCGGGACCGCCAGTCGCGCTTTATCGTGCTCCTCCATTGACTTTACATGTAAACCTGAAGCTCTGTTCGCATCTATCACGTTCGTGTGTACGCACCTTAAGGGAAGCATGTATAATGTAAACATAATTGGTCCTAGCACTGAACCCTGTGGAGCACCATAATTGACCTTAGTGTTTGAAGAGGACTCTCCATTTATATGAACAAACTGGAGTCTGTCTATGGTCGACAGTATCGAATGCTGCACTGAGGTCTAGCAGGACAAGCACAGAGATGAGTCCACTGTCAGAGGCCATAAGAAGATCATTTGTAACCTTCACTAAAGCTGTTTCTGTGCTGTGATGAGCTCTGAAACCTGACTGAAACTCTTCAAATAAGCCTCTGCAGATGATCTGTTAGCTGTTTGACAACTACTCTTTCAAGGATGTTTGATATGAAAGGAAGGTTGAAGATTGGCCTATAATTAGCTAGGACAGCTGGGTCTAGAGAAGCTTTTTGAGTAAAGGTTTAACTACAGCCAGCTTGAAGGCCTGTGGTACATACAGTGGGGCAAAAAAGTATTTAGTCAGCCACTGATTGTGCAAGTTCCCCCACTTAAAATGATGACAGAGGTCAGTAATTTGCACCAGAGGTACACTTCAACTGTGAGAGACAGAATGTGAAAAAAAAATCCATGAATTCACATGGTAGGATTTGTAAAGAATTTATTCGTAAATTAGGGTGGAAAAGAAGTATTTGGTCACCTCAAACAAGGAAAATCTCTGGCTCTCACAGACCTGTAACGTCTTCTGTAAGAAGCTTTTCTGTCCCCCACTCGTTACCTGTATGAATGGCACCTGTTTGAACTCATCATCTGTATAAAAGACACCTGTCCACAGCCTCAAACAGTCAGACTCCAAACTCCGCCATGGCCAAGACCAAAGAGCTTTCGAAGGACACCAGGAAAAGTATTGTAGACCTGCACCAGACTGGGAAGAGTGAATCTACAATAGGCAAGCAGCTTGGTGTGAAAAAATCAACTGTGGGAGCAATCATCAGAAAATGGAAGACATACAAGACCACTGATAATCTCCCTCGATTTGGGGCTCCACGCAAGATCTCATCCCGTGGGGTCAAAATGATCATGAGAACGGTGAGCAAAGATCCCAGAACCACACGGGGGGACCTGGTGAATGACCTGCAGAGAGCTGGGACCAAAGTAACAAAGGTCACCATCAGTAACACACTACAACGGCAGGGAATCAAATCCCGCAGTGCCAGACGTGTTCCGCTGCTGAAGCCAGTGCATGTCCAGGCCCGTCTGAAGTTTGCCAGAGAGCACATGGATGATACAGCAGAGGATTGGGAGAATGTCATGTGGTCAGATGAAACCAAAGTAGAACTTTTTGGTATAAACTCAACTCGTCGTGTTTGGAGGAAGAAGAATACTGAGTTGCATCCCAAGAACACCATACCTACTGTGAAGCATGGGGGTGGAAACATCATGCTATGGGGCTGTTTTTCTGCCAAGGGGACAGGACGACTGATCCGTGTTAAGGACAGAATGAATGGGGCCATGTATCGTGAGATTTTGAGCCAAAACCTCCTTCCATCAGTGAAGGAGGTTCACTGATGGAAGATGAAACGAGGCTGGGTCTTCCAACATGACAATGATCCAAAACACACCGCCCGGGCAACAAAGGAGTGGCTCCGTAAGAAGCATTTGAAAGTCCTGGAGTGGCCTAGCCAGTCTCCAGACCTCAACCCCATAGAAAATCTGTGGCGGGAGTTGAAAGTCCGTGTTGCTCGGCGACAGCCCCAAAACATCACTGCTCTCGAGAAGATCTGCATGGAGGAATGGGCCAAAATACCAGCTACTGTGTGTGCAAACCTGGTAAAGACCTATAGTAAACGTTTGACCTCTGTTATTGCCAACAAAGGTTATGTTACAAAGTATTGAGTTGTATTTTTGTTATTGACCAAATACTTATTTTCCACCCTGATTTACGAATAAATTCTTTACAAATCCTACCATGTGAATTCATGGATTTTTTTTTTCACATTCTGTCTCTCACAGTTGAAGTGTACCTCTGGTGCAAATTACTGACCTCTGTCATCATTTTAAGTGGGGGAACTTGCACAATCGGTGGCTGACTAAATACTTTTTTGCCCCACTTTAGCTGATTATTAGAGATAGGTTGATCATACATAAAAAAAAGCCACATAAAAATATAGGAGGGGCTGGGCCACTTACTAGAAATGAGGTGTACAACCTTAACTTTACTGTATTAAAGTTAGAAAAGTCACTTAAAAGTGGTCGAATATGTTATATTGTTGAATATAATTAAAGACAAAACTGCCTTCAAGCAGCTTTCCATAAAGATCTTTATTGATTTATTCAGAAAAAGCTTTGGTAGCTCATTCTCAGAACAGCAGCCTCAGATTTCTTCTTAGACAGAAGATTTACAGCACAGAGAAAAAACAATAAATGGGACGGGTACATTTCAAGTTTGTTATTTAAGTTATTAGTCTCACCACATGTCATTAACTTTGGTGGCCCTGAGACGTCAAATGCACTGCAACTTAAAAAAAAATACCTGCAAAAAGAAAAATGCTGCAAAAGCACAAAAAACCCAACAAAAAACATTAAAACAAAACAAAGTGTCTTTGGGGAGACAACAATGTGTCTGTGGAAGTGAGAAGCAAACCGTAAATGGCTAATAGCATATATGTATCAACAGTATTACCGAATTTTTGCACTATAAGGCGCACTTAAAATCCTTTAATTCTCTCAAAAATCGACAGTGCGCCTTATGGTCTGAAAAATACAGTAATTAAAACACATTTTCCACATCTTCTCCCTCACAACACTGATGAACCTTCTCCTTCTTTGAAGTGTGTCTGAGTGCAGTCCTCTGCATGCTGTGGTTTATGTATCTTCTGCTGCTTGTCTGTCACATTATTGTTTTCTTACGCTGCAGTCCCTTTGACATTTCAGGGTCCCCATATTAAACAGCTAAGGTTTGTTTTTGCAGTATTTCTGCTCGTGTTCAAAACTTGATGTACTTTCCTGTCACACAGATCTGTGTTTCAGGACTCATCTGCACCTCAACTGTGTCTCTGAGTCGGACTCAAAACAAGAGTCCGACTCAGAGACATAGTTGAGACATAGTCTTAATCATAGAAATATAGCAGTTACACAAATATTGGACTCTGACATTTGAAAAATGTCCTAATAAAAAACGGTCTCCTCTTTTCCTTTCTAGCTTCTCTATCACTGAGATTATAACAGTGATTTTGTGTGTGTGTGTGTGTGTGTGTGTGTGTGTGTGTGTGTGTGTGTGTGTGTGTGTGTGTGTGTGTGTGTGTGTGTGTGTGTGTGTGTGTTATTCATGCAATTTGCAATCCACATGCCCTCTTCAGACAGACGGACAGAAATAACTGGCAGGACTACAAAAATAAGACTCTGTTTTTTGAAAAGGAAACTTACATCAGAGAAAATTTCTTGAGTGATGCAACAGTTGGCACAACAGGACTGACGGTGTGTAGTACATCAATGGATCTGTTATTTGACCTTATGGTAAAACAAGTCATGCACTGAACTGGCAGGAAAACCTGCACACTGACTACACAAAGGCAACTGGTGAGGCTCAAAAGTAGGAAGACAAAACAAAACATGGAATAGGAGGAGGGATTCTGGACAAACAACCTGAAACAGACGGACAGAATCAACAACCTCAAAAACCCAGCAGGGAAAAAGAATAATGTAAAGACGACCTCCATCAGACGCCAGGGAGGGCAAGAAAGGAGCAGAGAAGGGAAATAAAAACACAGATCAATGAAGTCTTGATTTGTTAACTGAAATTAATATAACACAACATCACAAAAACTAACACACCTGTCAGCGGCTCTTGCTATAGTTTTCGTCTCCCGCTTGAATTACCCAAATGTAAAATGATCGGCTTGCTGCTGTGAAACATGCAAGGTATAAATAGACTGAAGAGTAATGCATTCTAACAGTAATGGGACAAATAGAGCCTATAAATTTAGGACATAAGCCATCACATTTTCCTATTTAAAAATAAGCTCCATTTGTATTCACTTAACATCACTGCCCTGCTGAAAGCCTCTTTACATCAAGCTAATGTTTTCATTTCCCATATCTCAAAGAAACATCTACTACGCAAAATATGGCACTTATTAGAGGGGAAAACATGCTCTCCGGTTACTCATGTGCAAATAAAATGTAGCAAAAACTTCTTGAATAATTGACTGAAGCAAAACTAAAATAAGAGAGGCAGTTATTTCAGCCATCTTCACAAAATGAGAAAAATCATGCTTTTGCAGAGGTTCACAGGAGAACTGTAAGCTGTAAGTGGACATCAGGGACAATCATAAAAGGTGATGGTGAAAACAACAAACAGGGTAAAGCCGGTGAACTAATAAAAAATAATAAAACCCAAACAAAAATTACTCAAAAACAGCAGAAAAATCCAATAAAAAAACCTGTCAAAGAGCTAAACTATTATCCTGTTAATAATTTTGCCTCCTCACCTACATATCATTCTGGATACTGTAGCTCCTGTGAAAACTAAGTCCTCAAATCAGTAGTATTTGACTCCCTGGTATAATTCTCAAATGTGCACCTTAAAGATTCAGTAAAAAGGACTAGATGTTACAGTCCCTGATAATGCATTGCTTTAGATCAGGGGTCGGCAAACCTAGGCATGCGTGCCACAGTTGGCACCGAAGGGTTAACTGATGGCACGGCCATAGCTGGACTGGCCATCGGCCCACCGGGCATTTGCTCGGTGGGCCAATGATTAAATTTTTTTTTTTTTGTAACGGTATAAACAATGAAAGGTGGTGGATTGGCCAGATGCAGGCCGGTGTGTAAAAATAACTCAGTTGTTTGGTGGTGGCATGCGGAGCTTCCACAGATTCAGTAAAATTTAAATTAAGAAGTGGTGGAGGCCAGCATGTGGATGAGGGAGATCGGAGGCAGGACGAGGAGAGACCCGAGGCGGCCGCCGGTCTGAGTGTCAGGTGAACTGAACTTCAGGTAAGAAGTTATGACCTGCAGTCTATCTGGGTCAGATATAAACCAAGTTTAGATGGAGTTTATTTTCGTTGTGCTGACTTTTTACCCTCAGTTACAATAACTCGTACTGAGTACTAGCTAGCATGAGAGAGTTTCTATACAGCTGGGTGGGTGCTATGATGTTACTGATGTTGAACTTTATTTTATTCATAAGGTTAGTTAGTAGAGTTGCCAACCGTCCGGTAAAAAGACGGAATTGTCCCGCATTCAGAGAAAATATTATGAGTTTCATATTGAGCTGAAAAGGAGCACAGTTTGTCCCGGACTTCAGCTAGAATGGAAAAAGACACAAAGCTGGAGTTATTCTGTGTCTTTGCTGCACAGCTGCCTATTCTCCTCTCATTCTCTCCCCCTCCCTCTCCTGTTGCTACTTCAATCATGAAACTGATCAATGATCAGCTGATCAGCTTTTCTCTCTTGTTTGTTTATCGCCCACTTTGCGCCAGAAAGAGGAAACCAGTGGATGTTGCGCTAAACAACAGCAGCACGTTTAAGCTTGATCAGCTGTTGTTAGAATTTATTTAATATTAATTTCTAGTATCAGCTGATGTTTGCTGGAGCCACAGCTGTAAAGCTGCTGGTCATGATGTCGGTTTGGATATGTGGTGAGAGGGAAACATGAAGATGAAACCAGGAGATGTCCTTACTGAATCATCAGAGCTGAACAGGTGATGGAGAAACAGGTTTACCTTTTAGGTGACATGAATGAGTTGAAGTTATGAACTGTTTCTGAGAGACAAATAACACCAGGATCCTTTTCTAAGTACAGCTGGTAACTGTGCAGGGGTGGGTCTAGCAAAGTTTTGCAAGGGGGGCCAGGTAGGGTATTAACAGGTAGAGGGGGCACAAAGAAATACTTTTCTTTCTTATTCTCATTTAAAATGTCTCGCTTTTATTAAATAATTATTTGAAGCTTACAGCCAAAGTTTTTATCCGATGTAAAATGTATAGAAATCATACATATACCAACAAGACTGTTCATCACTGTCACAACAGCGTTTGTTTTCATTCAAACGCCCTGGGCACGACACGCAGTGAGTTAATCTGTGCGTGTTCATGGAGCTGCATTTTCACCTGCTGGACATCACTACCTGACAAGTTTAACTGTCTTCAGAACATTGCAGAGGCCTTGTTGACAGTATTTGGCTCCACATGTCTGTGTGAGCAGATTTTCTCTCACATGAGTGTCCTTAGGTAGCCGTCTGAATGCTGGACACTCGGAGACCTGTGTCTCTGAGTGGGAGACCAGAGATCATATTAACAGTTACACACTATATAGAACCACTTTATAGAATTATATTTGTTCGCAGATGTTGGCAGCTATCAGCGAATAGTTATCAGCTATTTTGAAACAAAAGAATGGTAAATGGCCTGTATTTATATAGCGCTTTACTAGTCCCTAAGGACCCCAAAGCGCTTTACATATCCAGTCATCCACCCATTCACGCACACATTCACACACTGGTGATGGCAAGCTACATTGTAGCCACAGCCACCCTGGGGCGCACTGACAGAGGCGAAGACTTTTTATCCATAACAGCAGATGAACTGTACAACAGAAAATACAAATGCTATTTATGGTCTCCTTACAACAATGATAAGAAAAATAAACTAAGCCAATATGGCATGTTTGTTAATACAGAGACACACATGTTAATATAGAGCGTTATTAAATTTATTGCTAATGCAATCATAAGGCACGCTGACCTCTGAGGAAATTTTAAATGGCACTCGCCATCAGAAAGGTTGCCTACCGCTGGTGTATTTGTATGGCCTGCCAGTTTTTAGGTTATGGTCTTTTCTCTGAGTGCAGACAAATGCAGCACTAAAAGCTCGGGTACTCATTCCTTCCTCCTGAGGTGGCTCAAAGTGGAAAGTTGAGAGTTTGAATTACATCTCTGTTCTCTTGATAAGAGCTCTGCGCTGCCGGGCACCATTGACAGTTGCCTCCTAAGCTCCACATCTCTGCCTGAAGTGAAAGATGAAACAACCAGTAATTACATCCCCTGCGATAGAATGCCACGCCACGCCATCTAAACAATGACTCAATAACATTTTGTCTTTTTTAACCAACAGAAGAGCCTAAAAGTAGAGGAGGGTATCAGAATATTACTGAAGGTTAGAGAGGGAGAGTATTTCGTTTTTATTTTTCCATTAATGACCCAGGTAAGCGTTCGATGGAGCGGAAAAATAAGGCAGATCAATGTCCATCGACCTGCAGCCCATCCCACCACACTTCCCATTACACTGATGCCTCGGGCATCCTAATCTGCTCCCTGAGTAAGAGGGTAACTGGAAATAACATTCAAGAAAGGAGGAGTTGGGAAGGACTATTGATTAATGCCATAAACGATAAAAATATTGATTGTTGCAAGGTTTCAGATGGTAGTTCATTCTGCTCTGTGTTGTTTTATTTATGGTGGGTTGAAAGGTTCTTTTCTCCAAAGAAATTATATTTATAGACACACTGAGAGCACAGAAGAAGGTCGGTAATAGATTTCACTGTTAGTGTCACCTGCAGAAGGCTACTAAACAATTAGCTTATTAAAATGTGTGGAAGGTTAGACAACAGGAGGGATGTTTGGTTGTTCCTGTGCATAATGACTGCCATTTTTATATTGAACTATCATTCACAAAAACTATTAGTTGGATTTTAATTTCTGTGCCAAATATATCAGGACATTCTTGATAATCTCATATTTTTCAAACATTATACCTTTGCTTTCCCAAATGTAACATGTAGCTACGGTTGATGGGGTCATAGGCAGAGATGGGCAGTACTGTAATCCAATTACTTTTTTCAAGTAACAAGTAATGTAAGGGACCCTAACCCTTTACTGTCACGATCCTGGGTCTTATGACCCAGTGTTTTGAGTTTTAGTTCATTTTGATGTTTTAGTTCATGTAAGCCCTTCAGGTTCCTAAGTTCATTTGTTATCATGCTTAAGTGTTTCTAGTTCTTATTATTTCCCCCTCGTGTTTCCAACTATGGTAAATCTCCCCTGCTCTTCGTGTGTTTCATGTCTGTGTCTTACATTGTGAAGTTTGGGTTGTCATGTCTACGTCTCATTATGTTTCCTGTTTTATTGTGAAGAGGTCTGGTGTTTCTGTGTTCATCATGTTCAGTTTTACTCTTCCCCTGTGGCGTAATGTTCATGTTGATCTACTGTGCCTTTCTGTTCCATGTTTCAGATCCCTATGTTCTGTCTCCCCCAGTCTGTTAAGTTCACATGTCTTGAGTTCCATCAGTGTGTTTCCTGTTTTACTTTCACAGTCTGTTCTATGTTAATGTTTCTAGTTTTGCTTCCCTTGCCTCATCCTGCTTAATTACTCTCAGCTGTGCTCTCCTCCTGTGGCTCATTCCCCCTCGTTATCTCTCAGTGTATTTAAGCCCCATGTTTCTCTTTGTCAGTGATTTTTCCCTGTGGCTCCTTGTGCTTTAGTTTTCCCAGTTTAGTTTATTTTGTATTGTTTTTCGTGTCCCACTCCACGCCAGCAATAAAGCTGTGTTTTTTGAGTTTACCTTTTGTCTCTGTGAGTTTGCGTTTGGGTCCTACTTTTGCCTGCACACAGCCGTATTGTGACCAGTGTTGGGACTAACGCGTTATTAAGTAACGCGTTACAGTAACTACGTTATTATTGTGGTAACGAGCACGGTAACTAGTTATTATGCCAAAATCAGGAACGCGTTACTCGTTACTGGGATTTAGATAGGCTCGTTACTCGTTACTTCGTGTGGTGGCTATCGCGGAGCTTCCACAGATTCAGTAACATTAGCAAGTGGTGGAGGCCAGCAGGTGGATGAAGGAAAAGGGACGCAGAAGGAAAAGAGACCCGAGGCGGCCGCCGGTCCAAGTGTGAACTGAACTTCAGGTAAGAAGTTATGACCTGCAGTCTCTCTGGGTCAGATATAAACCAGGTTTAGGTGGAGTTTATTTTCGTTATTCTGACTTTTTCCCTACTGCGTGCTAGCTAGCATGACGGAGTTTCTATACAGCTGGGTGGTGCTATGAAGTTAATGATGTTGAACTTTATTTTGTTCATAAGTTATTAGAGTTGCCAACCGTCCCGTCTGGTATTCAGAGAAAATATTACGCGTTTCTTATTGAGGTGAAAAGGAACAGTTTGTCCCGTAATTCAGCTACAATGAAAAAGGCACAAAGCTGGAGTTATTCTGTGTCTTTACGCTGCACAGCTGCCTCTTCTTCTCTCATTCTCTCCCCCCCCTCTAACTGATCAATGATCAGCTGATCGGCTTTTCTCTCTTGTTTGTTTATCGCTCACTTTGCCCGAAAGAGGAAACCAGCGGATGTCGCGCTAAACAACAGCATAAACTACCATAAGCTTGATCAGCTGTTGTTAGAATTTATTTAATATTAATTTCTAGTATCAGCTGATGTTTGTTGGAGCCACAGCTGCAAAAAAGCTGCTGGTCATGATATGGTTTGGTTATCTGGTGAGAGGGAAACATGAAGATGAAACCAGGAGATGTCCTTACTGGATCATCCGAGCTGTGATGGAGAAACAGGTTTACCTTTTAGGTGACATGAATGAGTTGAAGGGAAGTTATCAACTGTTTCTGAGAGACAAATAACACCAGGATCCTTTTTTAGGTAGCTGACAGCTGGTAACTGTGCAGGTGCGGATCATGTAGGGGGGCATGTAGGGCATTAACAGGGAATGGGGGGCACAAAGAAATACTTTTCTTTCTTATTCTCATTTAAAATGTCTAGCTTTTAAAAAATAATTATCTGAATCTTACAATAAACGATTGATAGATTGATGCATATATACCATCAAAACAGTGTACATGACTGTCACAAGAGTGTTTATTTTCATTCAAAGGCTTTATGATTTTTCCTATAATGGTGGGCTGGTCTCTAGTCAAAATGCCCGGGACGATTTTTTTGTCCCAGTCCAGCCCTGTATGCAGCTCATCTGCAGTCTGGTGTTACCTACATCTTCCTATTCAGAAGGCAGAATTTCCGCGTTCTGAGTACAATCGAAAGCACCACGATTGCAGTTTTTGTGTTGGATGTAAAAGGCGCACATGACACTGTGACGTAGGCTAGAATCATGGCAGCAGTCAATGACGGTCCAGGCGTGGGATTTCTCTTGTGGAAATATGCACATTATCTTTTCCTTTCTATTGGTAGGTGGCACAGTGCACTTGTGGCAAGTAAGCAAGCTAGAAGACTGGCAAAGTTATGGAAGAAACACATTAACAAGTGAATTCTGAGTAAAACCAAAGTTACTTTCCCTAGTAACTAGTTACTTTGAAAGTAACGAGTAACTTGAAGTAACTGAGTTACTTTTGAGAGAAGTAACTAGTAATGTAACTAAGTTACTATTTTAAAGTAACTTACCCAACACTGCCTGTTACTACCACACACCAAATCTGGTCGTTGGTACTTCCTGGCTTGTGTAGCCACTAGGTAACAAAAGCTCAACACTGCCCCCTAGCATCTTGGAGCACTTCTGTTGTGTTTTGTACATGCTTCTGAGTTTTTACGTGTTTTGGAGTTTTTACGTGCTTTGTCTCTAGGGTCCACCGTAAATATACCTTTATTTATTCACTCCACATAAAATGTAATAAATAAATCATATAATATAAAAAACAACTATTCACATTTCAACTTTTAACTATTTAAATTTTCAGCTTTTTCCTTTTAAACAAATTTAAAGTGAAACAACACAAAACACTACAAACCACAACACAATTAAATATAAATTAAAATATGAAAACAAAAAGAAGATGCATATTCTCTGTCATATGGGCCTGCATGAATAAACTTTCTGAATCCTTTATCATCAGCAACTGAAAATAGTTGTGGATGATTACTATACCTTTCTAATGTGACATTGTTGTCCCTGGCTCGCTTTCTCTCTCTCTTCCTCCCGCTCTGTTCCTGTGCTACTGAGTGAAACTACCGCCCCTCCCCCCCTCTGCCCAGCGCAAAGCACGAGACTCGCGTGCGGAGTGAAGCGGAAAAAGGTGCGAGAGAGAGGGTGAGAGAAAGAAAAAAAAAAGTACGCTCTAAGAGCCGTTTCGTTCGCAACCGACACATCACTAATGTCGATCTGAGACAGCAAGACCTATTCAGAAGGCAGAATTTCTGAGTTCTGAGTACAATTGAAAGCGCCATGACTGCAGTTTTTGTGTTGGATGTAAAAGGCGCACATGACTCTGTGACGTAGGCTAGAATCATGGCAGCAGTCAATGACGGTCCAGGCGTGGGATTTCTCTCGTGGAAATATGCATTATACATTATACATTATCTTTTCCTTTCTATTGGTAGGTGGCACAGTGCACTTGTGGCAAGTAAGCAAGCTAGAAGACCGGCAAAGTTATGGAAGCAACACATTAACAAGAGAATTCTGAGTAAAACCAAAGTTACTTTCCCTAGTAACTAGTTACTTTGAAAGTAACGAGTAACTTGAAGTAACTGAGTTACTTTTGAGAGAAGTAACTAGTAATGTAACTAAGTTACTATTTTAAAGTAACTTACCCAACACTGATTGTGACACTTTACTATTGCAAAAAAAGTAATTAGAACGTTACTTTCCCGTAAGCATGCTGCGTTACTAAACTGTGATTTTGTTTGTGAGAGTGTCTTGTGACAATGATGTACGAGCGTGTGACGCCCGTGCCAAAAACAGACGTGTGCAGATCAACAATGGATAATATGGAGTGATGGAGAGAGTACGACCATGCAGCGTTTACAGCGTGGAAGTAATCACATTACTTTGAGTTTGATTCAGTAAAAAGTGACACAAACATTAGCGTCTGCTGTTCACTCTGCGTGGGAAGAAAACTTCTTTCTACAGCGAAAAATTCAACTTCAAATCTGAGCGAGCAGCGAGCACGCCGCCACGGGAACGTAACATTCACAGAGAAACTCCCGGATCCTCCCACTGACATGACCGCTGTGGGCAAACCTCCACCCCCCCACTCCTGCTAAAGAGTCTTCGATTCTATTTATTTTTACTGTGTTTTACTTGCATCTATTTGAAAAAGTGTAAACACAGAACATGATTTTAGTTTATACGCTGGAATATTGAGAACATAGGTTTAAATGTTAAACAATTTTGAATGATGGATTATGCAGAACAAATAGAATTGGGCTGAAAGGTCTGTTGCTTTATTACGTATTCAGGTTGTTTTTAAAAAGTAGATAATTACTTTTGAAAAGAAGTAATCAGTAAAGTAACAGGATTCCTTTTTTGGAAAAGTAATCAGTAATCAGTTAATAATTACTCTTTTTCAAGTGACTTGACCAACATTGGTTATTTTGCTCAACTGTATTGGATGTTTTGACTGAATTTGGTCTGCGCTGGATCAACATACGATCAAATTCATGACTTTTTTTTGGGGGGGGGGTTTGTTTGGCTTTTTTTGCCTGTCCCGTTTGGATCTTTAGCCATCAGAATTGTTGGGGATTGAGGGGGTTGTAGTGACGTGCGTCACTACAACCCGCGGGCTCTGCCGGCATCCAGCTGTGTCCCGAGAATATAGACACAGACGAACAGGCGCACACAGACACAAACGTGCATTCCCACCCCCATATACGCAAACAAATACTCGGCACTCACCCGACATGGAGACAGACACAAATAGACACTGTACACACATTCACACTCCCCAAACATACTCTATATCCCAGGTCCGGGTACCCCTGCCCCAGAGGGGCAAACTGTACCCGGACCCAGGAGATGTAACCCTTCTCTCTGGGGTGGAGGAAAGCTGACCGCCTCCTTATCTGCAGTAGCATGGCTCCTCACGAAACCCTCAGTGTCTATATGCATTTAAAATTGAGGGTAGGGCACCAGTGCCAGAGGTGGGTTTGAATACACAGACCATCCTCTGGACGCTGTATACCGTGCCCACCCCCAAGGCCCTATATGTATGTGTTATGAGAGTATGAGTAATGTGGATGTCTAGGTTGCGGAATAAAATTGAGGCACAGGCGTCCAGAAGAGGACAGAGGGGGATGCCTCTCCTGCACCCTGCTGACACACCCCAAGGCCCTGCATGTGTGTGGCTGTGGTGGAGCGGGAAGAGGGACGCAGCTGAGGATGGGGAGGGAAGAAAGGGAGGGGCAAGTGGATTTTCACTCCCAGTTCCCCTGCTGGCCCCAGTAGGCACCCCCACATTCTTCAAGGGGGCCCAGGCCCATCTGGACCGGGGCCCACAGCAGCAGCACCGCTGCTTTATTTAAAAATAAAACCTCAAATAAAAGCTGACAATCAGCAATGAAAGCACGTCTTGTTATTTTCATTTGGGATCCATTGTGGTGGTGTATAGAGCCAAAATGTTAGAATTTTGTCGATGTCCCAATATTTATGGACCTGACTGTATATTGTCTTACAACTAACAGAGACTGTACATTGTTGTTAAGATGTTTAATATTTTTGTATGTATGTTTATATTTCTGAATTATTTGCAATGAAGCTGCTAAAAGAGAAGCATCGTGTCTGAGCGTCGTCATTGACTTATCCCCTTTTCAGCCCCTTTTCAGGGTGTAACATAAACGTTGGATTTTACTGTTGCTCCTATCCATCTGTCACAAATCACACCTAATCCACCTACCCCACCCTGCATGCACTTTTTGCCTCTCTTGTCAAAGTGAAGCTCGGCCCAACTAGGAATGAACTTTTAAAGTCAACCTGGATCCATGTAGAGAAAATATTTGTTGGAAGAATTCTTTACCATTGTTAGATAGTGGGAATCTTTTACAGTACAAAGCTTGTTCATTCATATTACAGCATTGAGCAAAAGAAGAACTGGCTGTAATTCATAATAAAAAACAAAAACCTGAAACCCTGTGCTTCAATCATATCCTGATTGCTTCATTTTAATTAAACCCTTTGTGCTGGTGTACAAAAGCAAAATTATTAAAACAACCCCGCCATCCAAATATTTTTTCCCCACAAATACATCTCTTATGAAACATGACAAACATTAATTCCTTCTGCTGCAATGACGGCCGACTCCCTGGGGGGGCAGTTCGACCGAGAGTGGCTTCCTGGGAGTCAGGTGGGTGCAGCGACAGCCAAGCAGCCGTCACGACTCATTCACTTGTAAATTGGGGAAATAACAGAACCAAATGTTCTCATTATTTCTCCTCAGCCCAGGAGCCTCAGTACCAGTCAGTGTTTTTGACCATTTTCAACAACCAGAAACCTCTCATTTCACAGAGAAGTGTGTCCCTGCATGCTCCTTTCCCAGCCCTCCCGCTGCTGACAGCAGGAGACGAGAGGAAAACAGCGGACGCGTATGACCCCGCAGCTGTTTAGGTTTCTTCTAGAAACAGCACATTGGAGATGTGTGTAACAGCTCACAAACACTAGTTTGAGTGGGGTCGATACATTTCCTCACTGTCACAGCTGTTTTATAGACATGCATTATTTTCATTTAAGCCAGCTGAGGCCTCAACTGTTCTTACTGATGTGGTCCTTAATATTAGGTGATGTGCAACTCTGTAATGAGAAGGGGTGTGGTGTAATGACATCAACACCCTATATCAGGTGTGCATAATTATTAGGCAACGTCCTTTCCTTTGGCAAAATGGGTCAAAAGAAGGACTTGACAGGCTCAGAAAAGTCAAAAATAGTGAGATATCTTGCAGAGGGATGCAGCAGTCTCAAAATTGCAAAGCTTCTGAAGCGTGATCATCGAACAATCAAGCGTTTCATTCAAAATAGTCAACAGGGTCGCAAGAAGCGTGTGTAAAAACTAAGGCGCAAAATAACTGCCCATGAACTGAGAAAAGTCAAGCGTGCAGCTGCCAAGATGCCACTTGCCACTAGTTTGGCCATATTTCAGAGCTGCAAAATCACTGGAGTGCCCACAAGCACAAGGTGTGCAATACTCAGAGACATGGCCAAGGTAAGAAAGGCTGAAAGACGACCACCACTGAACAAGACACACAAGCTGAAACGTCAAGACTGGGCCAAGAAATATCTCAAGACTGGTTTTTCTAAGGTTTTATGGACTGATGAAATGAGAGTGAGTCTTGATGGGCCAGATGGATGGGCCCGTGGCTGGATTGGTAAAGGGCAGAGAGCTCCAGTCCCACTCAGACGCCAGCAAGGTGGAGGTGGAGTACTGGTTTGGGCTGGTATCATCAAAGATGAGCTTGTGGGGCCGTTTCGGGTTGAGGATGGAGTCAAGCTCAACTCCCAGTCCTACTGCCAGTTTCTGGAAGACACCTTCTTCAAGCAGTGGTACAGGAAGAAGTCTGCCTCCTTCAAGAAAAACATGATTTTCATGCAGGACAATGCTCCATCACACGCGTCCAAGTACTCCACAGCGTGGCTGGCAAGAAAGGGTATAAAAGAAGAAAAACTAATGACATGGCCTCCTTGTTCACCTGATCTGAACCCCATTGAGAACCTGTGGTCCATCATCAAATGTGAGATTTACAAGGAGGGAAAACAGTACACCTCTCTGAACAGTGTCTGGGAGGCTGTGGTTGCTGCTGCACGCAATGTTGATGGTGAACAGATCAAAACACTGACAGAATCCATGGATGGCAGGCTTTTGAGTGTCCTTGCAAAGAAAGGTGGCTATATTGGTCGCTGATTTGTTTTTGTTTTGTTTTTGAATGTCAGAAATGTATATTTGTGAATGTGGAGATGTTATATTGGTGTCACTGGTAAAAATAAATAATTGAAATGGGTATATATTTGTTTTTTGTTAAGTTGCCTAATAATTATGCACAGTAATAGTCACCTGCACACACAGATATCCCCCTAAAACAGCTAAAACTAAAAACAAACTAAAAACTACTTCCAAAAACATTCAGCTTTGATATTAATGAGTTTTTTGGGTTCATTGAGAACATGGTTGTTGTTCAATAATAACATTATTCCTCAAAAATACAACTTGCCTAATAATTCTGCACTCCCTGTATTTAGGTTCTTCATATATTCACTTACAGCCTTCAAAATAACATGCACATATGCTGTCCCCACTACAAACTGTTGCACTCTTTATATTTCCAGGTATATAGATATCTAAACATTATATTGTTCAGCACTCCATCCTCTGAGAAGCAGATGATTTGTTGCATTTTACAGGATTTTGTTGTATTTAATATGTAAAACTGAAAAAAAAGCAGAAACATGTGTAACATACAAATTCCTGCCGAGACCTAACACAGTCAAGTTGTCAAGAAATACCACAGCAGAGATGAACCTATGCAATGCTCCAACTGCTGCTGGTGAAAATAATACAAACATCTGAAACTCTCAAAATTAAATAACTTTGAAGTCTTTAGTCATACAAACCTGCTTGTTATTAGTATATGTACCCAATGAGATTAAGAATTCAAAAGCACACCAAGAAAATGGAGGAACTGCATTTCATACTTATTTTACTGAAGTAAATGTAATAAAAGTCACCATGAATTTCGAGAGGCAGAAATCGAAGGTTTTGTCACATTTCTGTGTTCAGGACACAAATAACGCTGGTTAAGCGTGAGCAACAACACTGACTGGTGCAGTCGTGGTGACCCGTTCAAACATACACACAAACACTGGAAACAAAAATCAAACACAAGAGAACCGAAAAAAGGACAAAATTGAGGATTTGAAGTGAAACAAAACAATCCCATGAGTCTTTGCACCGGCTAGTTTAGAACTGCATTTACAAAAATCAAGTATAATTTATTCCCTGAAACCAATTTGCACAGCCGCCGTCCTTGTTATGTAGCACCGCATCGACCAGTACGGTGTGACGAACAAAGAAAAAAAGGAAGAGCTGCGAGAAATCTCCACGGAGACCAACTAAAGCAACATAAATGTGCCCTCAGAGTTCTGGGTCAGAAATCTGACAGCTTTTGCTGCTGTCAAATTTAGACATGAGCTGCTGAGCTGGGAAAACATGCTAAGATAATTTAATGCTTTCATTTTAAAATTTTACACTCCTCGTCCACTCAGGACATCTATTATGCAAAGAGCAAGCACTCAGGAGAGGTAGCAAAAGAGGAGACAGGGGTAGAAGGAAATTTATTACCAGGCATATTAACATTTAACACTATTGTGTTGGCTGTGAAGGCTGTGACTTGTTAACAATCAGGCATTTCACTGATAATAATAACTACAATTCTTTACATTCTTATAGTTACATACAAACATACATTTAGTATGTTTCCATGAATAATTACTCCTCAAAGTTTTGATATTTTGGAAACAATTTACATCTTAAATTTCAGTTTGTCAAAAGTGGCTGAGTGTGTTTCATGCTTTTCCTTGTTGGGATGAAGGCTTGAGGGCTTCTTGGCTTGCAACAGTCTGTTCCTGAATGCCCCGGCTCTTCTATCCATTTGGCCTGAGAAAATGTTAAGTGGGCCATCGCCTTCATATGCAAGCGACATTAGTGAGGCAAAAGGAATGAAAAGTGAGACAGCAGCAGAGAAGAAGCATACTGGGATGGGAAACAAACCAGCCCGACAGACGGCCCAATGTCTACCCGCTCTCAGTACATCAGGCACACTCCAAAGGTTGTGTTTGCCTAATTGAATTAGCGCCTGTGGCCTTGTTGATGTGCAGCTTCAACAAAGGCTTAATGGGAGTCAGAGCTTTGATTGGAGCTCTTGTGGTTTGACATTCATTTCCTGGCAAACAACATTATCAGGAAAACCAGTGTCCAGGCTAAAATTAGCTCTGACAAAACCGTAATTGGATTCCTTGTACAGTTAATTGAAATGGGCTAAAAGTGTGCGAGCTAAAGTTTGTTTTTGGTTTTCATTTTTACGCCACAGTGGAAAGTCTGATTTTAATGCACTTTTCACAATAAATATTTTAACTCTGTGTTGCTTATTATAAAACATCAAGAAGGGGTAGGGTTTGAGTTTTGTTCTGTAAGAAGAAGATTAATCTACGGATCAGCAGAGGTGGCAACAATACAGACTTTCTGTACTGAAGTAGAAGTAGAGATAACTGTGTTAAAAATACTGTGGTACAAGTTGAAGTACTGATTCAAAAAAAAATACAGGCTCTGAAATGTAGACAAGTAAGAAAGTAAAAAGTAGATCTTTTGAGGATGCTGTTTATCTGCAAACTGTGCTAACTGAATCCTCTGCTTTATTAAAGCAATACAATTCAGTTAGTATTATGCATAAATTACATAGTTTTGCCTCTTTAATTACTTAGTATACAATAACCCCTGTTGACTGATTCACCCACTGGATTGCTTTTCATGTGCTACTGTTTCATGTTTGAAGGTTCACTGTGGTGTGAAATAACTCCCCTTAAATGTCTTAAACCAAACAAGCCTGTTTTAAAATGTAAAGAGTGGAAAGTATTGATATGTTTGCTAAAAGCTGTTGTCAATGTAAAAACCTGAAAATTCAAAGTATTTGTACTTAAGTAACTTTGTTACTTTGGACTTCTGTGGAAGACAAATATCAAAGTTTTAAAGAAAATGTAATGCTGAAAAATAACGTATGAGATGAAAGTCCCAGTGTATATCCAAAGTATGGATATCCACTCAGACAAACAGCATTGGTTGTGAGAATAGCAGCGCTGTTCGTCTGCTGATATCTTTTGATTGAGAGTGACAGACAATTAAAATAAAGCTGCCTTGAAAAAGTGTCTCTCAAACTTCTTCTGATGTGCCCAACTTCAAAAACCCAAAAGCATTCATGCCACACACACCAGAATTATTTAATTAGCTGTTTAGTTTTATATTTAGCAATGCTAACAAAACATCACTAACATTAAACAATAAAACACAGGAATCAGAATGAATTGCAGTCAAATAAAGTAGTACAATAGCATTATTCAACTTAGTTTGATTTATTTTTTAAATCTGGTTGTCCACACCCCACCTGGAGTGGCTCTCCCACAGTTTGAAGACCATCTGTTTAAAAGAAGGAGTAAGGGACAGCATTTATATATATGTGGTGCTGACTGAAGAATCACCTGGTAAAAATAGAATAGAATCAATGGTGGAAGAAATGAAGGAAGAGTAAAGGAGCTACGGTGCACTGACATACCAAAGAACAGAGCAAAGCAGAGAAAATACGCGGCCAGGCATCAGGCAATGAAAATCGTAGGAGCAGCTGGAAAATGTACACTCTAACAACTTGAGTTTCAAATTCAATATATGAATCTGAAAGCAGTTAAAGAGGAAAGAAGAAGCAGCATCTGTAGTCAAAAAAAGTAGTCAGACTCCTTCTTGTGTTTTTATCTCTGACATTTCTTCAAATGGCTGTCATCAAAGTCCCCTGGGCCTTTAATGAGGCGTTAATGCCGCTCTGTGTTTCCTGCATTTCGATTTGGATGGAGGTAAAAACACCAAACACGGCGAGTCACACGCTGACGAGCCTGCAGTGCACTGTGGCTAATTAGGCAGTCCAGACTAATTAATCATCCCAATTCCTTCTCCCCTTTTAAAGGCAAGAGCAGAGCAGATTAGCAGCTGTGTGCTTCTATTATGTGTTACAGTCAAACCTACTCAAGGTTTTCAGAAGACAAAAAGCAAAAAAAAAGAGAAAGACATTTTTTAGATGGCAGTGCTGATCACACCAAACACCTAACAGCATCCCTCTCTTCCCAAATGACTGATCACCATCTGAGAGAAGTCACGGACTTTTTGATTGACAGCACAGATCTTGAAAACGGGATAGGCTTCAGCTCCTTGAGCAAACCAACTGATTACTGTGGGCTAAAATGAAAAAGAGTCCAGAAATGTATTAACCTCTGGGTGGTCTTGGGTCGATTTGTGCCATTTTTCATTGTTCATTTACACGCCATTTGCACTGTGTTGAATGGAATATAGCGAAAGTCTGCAAAAAAAAGTTCGGTCACATTTACTGTTAAAATTTCAGTATGACTTCCGGAAATTAGCTTCAGTGGCTAAGCTACAGACAAACTTACACTATCGGTCCTAGTGGTCGATTTGTGCCCCATTGAAACCCATTATAAACGCTATTTTTCACGGCAAAAAAATTACGGTCAAATCGATCGTGATCGGTTATGTTTCCATTTCCGTTTGCAGTACTGGCCTTAGAGTTGTAATTTTTTTATTTGTCCACCGGGTGGCGCCCTTGCTCCACATTTGACCCCGGGCTGGAAAACAGCGGGCTGCTTAAACAGACCTGCGGGAAACGAAGCCTCATTTCCGGCGTGCAGCAGCGGCTTCGCCCGCTGATCGGGTGGGACCATTTTCGGCCCCTAGGACCGTTTGAGGGTGCATTTTTTTTTTAATCAACAGGAAATGACGTATTTGTTGTGACGTGGTACCGGACGTGTGTGTTGGAAAAAGGGGTCCGTCGCAACATGCCCCGGTCATCGTCGGGAGTTAACCCGGGAGGATGCACTGATTTCGGCCTAGAGGAGGAGCATTTGCCGCCTGGAGACCATTTTCTGGTCCTGAAAAAAAAAAAAAAAGGCGATCAAAATGAAGGTTGGTGCCAATCTTTAGTCCATCTAAAGGCCTAATTATAATAACAATCAAATATTACTTCAAATGTTTTTTTTTTAAAATATTTCGTTTTGTTTTGGGGGGCTAAAAAAAACGGTGCGCTCATGTAATTAAACTGCGATTAAAAGGGTTAAAACCCCCGAAATATAATTAAAACTTTACATGGATAGTTCAGGGAGAAGTAGTTTTAAAAGATTGGCTAATTTAAAGTGGAATAAAATATTAATATATAAATTTTTTATAGCACTTTTTTGGGCGTGGTCGATTTGTGGCTCTAGGTCCGATAGTGTATGCATTTTTCTAGGACCCCCCAGAGGTTAAAGAAATGGAAACAGTTGCATTCATTAAAACAGCATCAAATATCAGGTCAGAGGAAAAATAGCTACGGCATTCTCAAACCTACCAGAGAAACAGAATTAAGTGCACTCTGCTCCAGCGTTTAAACTTGAACACATTTAGGTTAATAGAATGAATAAAAGGGTCAAAGCACCAGCTCCTGGTTCCCAGAGCTGCACACTCAACCGGGACTCTAAAACCAGGCAGACCAACCTGAGCACTGGCAGGACTTTGTACAAGAAATCCTATGAATCAGTGATATAGATAATGAAGTGCATGGCACAATACAAGGCTAATAGTATGCTGATAACATTCATCAAGAATTCAGTGGGACTCTAGAAGACAATACCGTAGGCCAACTCCAAGGCAATCACACAAGCTACCATGAAGTGTGGAATACCAAGCTGATGTACTGTCCTCACTGGTATTCTGCATAGGCCTTAACCCCCCAAGCCAGCTCATGATAAAGAGTGGATACAGATATAAATTCAGGAGTGGAGTGACCATCAACTCCTGGTCACTCCAAGAGTTGATGGTCATCTGTGTACCTGCTATACTAAGCTGTGTGCCAAGAGTGAGTGAGATGTCTACTCAGTGATCCACCTTACCCGGCTCTACAGCGAGGACATTGGGATTTGACTTGGTTAGTGTGGGTGGATATTTATAAGGTCGGGGACCTGAGGGACTGAAGGGGTAGAGGTGCCAGAAGGCAGAATAGTGGGCATACTGGGCAGTTAGAAGTACCTGGATCTCCCACAGGGCAATGAGAACCATGACGAAGATGCACAAAGGTCAGCTGCAGCCAAATATTTCCAGAAGATAGAATCGATGCAGAGAAGCCAGCTCAGTGGTAGGAATAACATCCAAGCCATCAATACATATGCTCTATCAGTACCCAGCTGGAATAATAAGCTGACCACAGGAGGAGGTAAATTCCGCTGGTGTTAATGCACAAAAGTTATTTTCTCTTAATCATAAACACGCCCTAAGCACCAAATCCATAGAGGCAGGGCTCAACAACAGCTGGCAGAATCCAACCCTAATCTCACCCTATCCAAGCTGCTGCCTCTGCAAAGATGCACCGGAGACTATCCAAGACCTAGTAGCGGGATTTAAGATGCAAGGTGGGACAGTGTACACTGAGAGGCACAACCTAGTGGCTGGAATAGTGTACAGAAACAGCTGCCACATATGCATTAAAAGTCCCCAACTCTGAATGGGAAACACCACCAAATGTGGTCGACAGCATCAGGCCTAAGATCCTATAGGAGCTCCAAACAGACAAGCAGCCATACTGGTGGTTGATAAGCAAATTACAGCTGGGATAGATATGGCAGTCCCATTGGACACCAACAACATGAAGGAGCATGAGAAACCACAGAAGTGCCACAGGCTGAACGAACAATTGGAGTAGATGTGGAACATCAAAGTGGTCCCAGTGGTAACAGGAGCATTGGGACCAGTAGTCCCCAAACTGGAAGACTGGTTTCACCAGATTCCAGGCAAATCATATGTGTGTGTGTGTGTGTGTGTGTGTGTGTGTGTGTGTGTGTGTGTGTGTGTGTGTGTGTAAACTGACAGCACAGATTAAAGTTCTTAAGAACTTTGGACAGTTACACATGTTTGTATGAATGCCTGTATATTCATGCTGCAAAAAAATATGTTTACAGCAAGATAATGTTGACAGTTATAATATATCTAACTTTTTTTTATTTATTTATTTTTTTACTATTCCTGCAGCGTGTACAGCAAGATAAGAACTTTCATTTGAGATAAATCCGAGCAGCACAAAGCTACTTTAAAGTCCAGGAAGCCGGATAAACACATTACAAGATGGTAACAGTGTTGATAAGCTTGGTGGGTTTCTCTGAGCATAATGCTGTTTCACTGTGATCAGGCAGGAAATATAGAAGATAACAGGCATGAAAGAAAAGTGACAACAGCTCAGATTTCTCAATACAGCTCGCATCACTGTCAGACAGGCCGTCTGTTCTCGGTGATGGGAAACCTTTTTTTACAGACTCACAGAGACAAATGTGCACATAGATGAAGTTACATTTCAGCACACACACAGCTGAGAAACACGTACAACCAGGTCGTCACTGCCGTCTATATCACTTTGGCGCTGAGCAGTACGAGACCCAGCAGGTGCTTAATCGAACCAAAGGACCCACTGTAAATATAAGAGGAAAAAAACATCAACTTATAGGCATTAACCTCCTAATATCCACATAGTTTAACCACATACAGTGGGGCAAAAAAGTATTTAGTCAGCCACCGATTGTGCAAGTTCCCCCACTTAAAATGATGACAGAGGTCAGTAATTTGCACCAGAGGTACACTTCAACTGTGAGAGACAGAATGTGAAAAAAAAATCCATGAATCCACATGGTAGGATTTGTAAAGAATTTATTCGTAAATCAAGGTGGAAAATAAGTATTTGGTCACCTCAAACAAGGAAAATCTCTGGCTCTCACAGACCTGTAACGTCTTCTGTAAGAAGCTTTTCTGTCCCCCACTTGTTACCTGTATGAATGGCACCTGTTTGAACTCATCATCTGTATAAAAGACACCTGTCCACAGCCTCAAACAGTCAGACTCCAAACTCCGCCATGGCCAAGACCAAAGAGCTTTCGAAGGACACCAGGAAAAGTATTGTAGACCTGCACCAGACTGGGAAGAGTGAATCTACAATAGGCAAGCAGCTTGGTGTGAAAAAATCAACTGTGGGAGCAATCATCAGAAAATGGAAGACATACAAGACCACTGATAATCTCCCTCGATTTGGGGCTCCACACAAGATCTCATCCCGTGGGGTCAAAATGATCATGAGAACGGTGAGCAAAGATCCCAGAACCACACGGGGGGACCTGGTGAATGACCTGCAGAGAGCTGGGACCAAAGTAACAAAGGTCACCATCAGTAACACACTACAACGGCAGGGAATCAAATCCCGCAGTGCCAGACGTGTTCCGCTGCTGAAGCCAGTGCATGTCCAGGCCCGTCTGAAGTTTGCCAGAGAGCACATGGATGATACAGCAGAGGATTGGGAGGATGTCATGTGGTCAGATGAAACCAAAGTAGAACTTTTTGGTATAAACTCAACTCGTCGTGTTTGGAGGAAGAAGAATACTGAGTTGCATGGGGGTGGAAACATCATGCTATGGGGCTGTTTTTCTGCCAAGGGGACAGGACGACTGATCTGTGTTAAGGACAGAATGAATGGGGCCATGTATCGTGAGATTTTGAGCCAAAACCTCCTTCCATCAGTGAAGGAGGCTCACTGATGGAAGATGAAACGAGGCTGGGTCTTCCAACATGACAATGATCCAAAACACACCGCCCGGGCAACAAAGGAGTGGCTCCGTAAGAAGCATTTGAAAGTCCTGGAGTGGCCTAGCCAGTCTCCAGACCTCAACCCCATAGAAAATCTGTGGCGGGAGTTGAAAGTCCGTGTTGCTCGGCGACAGCCCCAAAACATCACTGCTCTCGAGAAGATCTGCATGGAGGAATGGGCCAAAATACCAGCTACTGTGTGTGCAAACCTGGTAAAGACCTATAGTAAACGTTTGACCTCTGTTATTGCCAACAAAGGTTATGTTACAAAGTATTGAGTTGTATTTTTGTTATTGACCAAATACTTATTTTCCACCCTGATTTACGAATAAATTCTTTACAAATCCTACCATGTGGATTCATGGATTTTTTTTTCACATTCTGTCTCTCACAGTTGAAGTGTACCTCTGGTGCAAATTACTGACCTCTGTCATCATTTTAGGTGGGGGAACTTGCACAATCGGTGGCTGACTAAATACTTTTTTGCCCCACTGTATTTCATATAGGCACATATCCAGAAACTAGAAGATATTACTTTTCAAATGAAGTCTCATGTATTCTTTTTGGTTGTACAGGTTTTCTGTGTGATTGATTACAAAAAGGCCACTTTTTGTAATAACTTTCTGCAAATTTTTTTTTGGATCACAATTCCCAGTGTGATCCAAACCCTGCCCCTAATCTGAGATGGGCTGCTGGTGACTCAGTGGATGCTCAGAGGTTATGGTTTTGTTGCTGATGAGTTTATCTGTATTTATTTACAGCACAGATATTGGATGTCTTTATTCTGTCTGTCGCAGCAGATGGCCCCGCCCCTCCCTGAGCCTGGTTCTGCCGGAGGTTTCTTCCTGTTCAAAGGGAGTTTTTTCCTTCCCACCAAAGTGCTTGCTCATAGGGGGTCATATGATTGTTGGGTTTTTCTCTGTATGTATTATTGTAGGGTCTACCTTACAATATAAAGCTCCTTGAGGCGACTGTTGTTGTGATTTAGTGCTATGTAAATAAAACTGAATTGAATTGAATTGAATTCAACAAAGCAATGCTATTAGCTATTGGCATGTGCTGACTGAAATTAGGTAACCATTGAACTTGATTAATGTCAAAATAACCAAAATCTTTATTAAACTTTTAAGATTCTCAAGATTTAAAAGCATAGGGAGGATGTTTTCCTAAGCAGATTTAATGCTGTTTATTTACTTTATCACAGATGGTGATATCCTCATCCAGTTAAATCTGCTTTCATACTGCTGTCTGATAAAACGGTCACAAAGTCCCTTTGTTCATTACACATGTCACAAATTTAGGCTGCAACTTGATAAAGACAAATTTGTTTACCCCTGATAAAACATACCTGTTATGATTCTGGATTTTGGTTCTAATATTTATCATTTACTGCTTTTTAAAATCCTCCATCTCCTTGTACTCCCTTCAGTTTCACGTGTGCTTGTACTTCTGTTTGCCAACCCTTTTTGTGTCACACTTGTGTTCAATCGGTTTAACACCCACTTCAGTAAATGTACCACCAACTGTTTACCAGGTCATGTATGGTTGCAATCAAACTCTACGACTCAAGTTTCTGTTTTTGGCATGCTTTTGGATTTTGTCTTTTGCCCACTACCTTGTGTGTATGACACATATGATACATACTACAACTAAACAAATTCCCTATGTTTAAGTCTGTTATAACAACTTTTTTCATGCCCACGCAATATTTTACGCCTACCCCTTCATCGCCCAGCTAAGATTGCCATGACATGGCGTCCACGCACTGGCAAGCGAAAGCAAGGCCGACCAAAGACCACATGGCGTCGAACATTCATGGACGATCTGAGAACTGTCGACATTGCCTGGGACGAAGCTGAAGCAGTCGCTGCTGACCGACATCGATGGAGATCACTAGCTGCCCGATGTGCCGCCCGGCCTAGGAGGAACTAAGTGCTAAGTAAGTAAGTGGGTCAGAGTATTATCTGATCTTGGGTAAACTTCCTAGGACATTCATTCCAGGGAAAATGTGACATCATGTTAAACCACACGAACACTTCACACCTGAAAATAGCCAGAAATTCAGCTTTCACAGAGATGGTCCCACTTGATCACTTAATCAGCACACAGCTCTTTTAAAGCTAATTGAGTTTGAGTTGTGACTGAACAGTTTGGTTTTTTTCCCCTCAAAGAACGGAAGAATGGCGTGATCCTTTTACTCTGACTGGCATCTAGTTACCATGAGCACACTGATCCCACCTGCTGATTGCTCGTAGGAACCTTCTGTGGGCTGCCCGTCCACAAACTGACAGCGCCTAAATGATAGAGCTGTAGCATGTCAGGGAGTGGAAAGCCTTTAAACTTACAAAAAAGAAAAAAGAATTGCTTTCTCGTCTGGTGCACAACATGCTGCAATAAATCAAATCAGAGCAGGTCCTCTTTGGTCAGAGCTGAAGTGGAAAAGTTATGTTTTTGTGTCGGGCTTGTTTGGGTTCACTGTTTCTAAAGAACAAGTCCAATTTTAGCTGTATGTTTCAATTGATTTCAATTTCAGGTTGATCTCATCACTTCCAAATTCTTTGTGTTTTTATTTTTATCAGGATGTTTCAGACATGTGACATTTAAAACATCCCCTATGTGCGGCTCTGTGGCTAAGGACACTTTTGTCTCCTTGTGCACAGTTTGAATTACGCTGTGCAGATTATGTCTAACTAGTTTTAACATATAATACATCAATGAGTTCTGCTGCAGCAGCGATAAAATGAGAACATTCAGACCACGTTTAAAGAATTAGAACAGAATTAGGAGTTGTCGTTTTGTGCAGTAAATCATTTGCACTGGATGTGTTCCATTCAATCTCAGTTCAGTTTTATTCATAAAGCATGAGTTTCTAGGCTTCTATGTTGGGCAAGACTTACTAATGCACCAGCAGAAAACTCATATTTCCAATAAGTGCACAGTGAGAGGATTGAAGGGAAGAAATCAGGTTTCGCAACTGAGCCCTCTTGATTGTACATTTCTGGGCGATGCTTACTCAAGAAGGAAAATATATATAGAGAAACTGGTTTATGAACATATGTGCAGCACAGTTTACTGATAATTGTGCTGATATTTAACACGGAGTAAAAGCATTGTATTTTTTCTGCTTGAGTTTATTGAGTTATGTTGCACAGAGGAGGCGTTGGAGTGATGTGAGAGTGCATGCTTGAAGAGTGATATATGTCAGTTTATTTGGGATCACACATACACATACATTAACAAACCTGCTAATTATAAATTTGCTCAAGAGCTCAGAGATGGCTTGGAACCTCCAACCAAAACCAATACTAGCGGCAACAAAACGTCTTACGACTCTTTAGTTTTTGGTGTTGACTTCTTTTCATTATACTGTGGCAGGAATTTCAAAGCTTGTTCAGTGTGGATCAAAGTGAAACGTGTGAAGAACAGAGAGAACGGAGGGATGATGACGTTGACTTTGGCAGTGGAAGTCTCAATGTTTTTATTTTGATGTTTTGAAATGGTTTGATAGTTCAAAGGTGCTGGGTGTTTCAGTTCTTGTCAGTGCGTTTATGTTAATAACGTTTTATTACACTCAAAGTGTAATATCATAATAATTATCATACTTGTTATTAATCTCTGGCTCTCTTCCACAGCATGTCTTCCTCGCCTGGTTCTGCTGGAGGTTTCTTCCTGTTAAAGGGGGGTTTGTCCTTCCCACTGTGGCCATTGTTGTTGATTGTTGGGTTTTTCTCTATATAAATAATACAGTATACAGAGTAGTTGGTGTTATACTTTAAACATTTATGAAAAGTATTTCCGTATGTCCTTCCTGACCTCCTCCTGTCTTATTGTTTTCCATCAAGGTCAAAGTGATTAATAAAACACTGACTTCATCTCTTGAGTTTAAAACATTTTTCCTACTTGAAGATTTGGAAATGTTTAAAAAGTGTTCATTAATTAATTTAGTAATTAACTGCTGTTTGCTATAAGAATGGTTGCCCAAAGCAGCCATTCAAGTAAAAAAGAGACGTGAAAACCATGCCATTTATTTTTCTGTATATATTACAAGACATGTATCTTCTTAAAGAAGTATTGCAGGGAAAAGGCAAAGTCTGATCAGTATTCTGACCTAGTGGGGTGTTTTTCTTGCATTTTGACCCCGCCTTCAAAAAACCTTGAGGCTATACCATTCTCCCCTGATATCAGGAGTATTTGGAAGCTCCCACTTTATTGACTCTACTCTAAAAATCCATGACAGTGAAAAAAATCCTCAGCTTAAGAGAAATACTGGCAGAGCAGTCTGCATGCATGTACAGTACTTATCTTGGGAGGCTGGTCTGTGCACTCAGTGATCCAGTGAGGAGAGGACCAAAGCTATGTGGGAGCTGGAATCAATGGAGTGGAAAATTAGCCCCTAATTAATAAGTATTTGTATTCAGCTCATCAAGCACTGCAGCAGAAGACACCTGTATGCATGCTAAATACAGCCTGCCACATTTCACACACACACACACACACACACACACACACACACACACACACACACACACACACACACACACACACACACACACACACACACACACACAACATAAAACATATAAAACTAGGCCACACGCATTAGGACTCATTATACAAAGCATTGATAAGTTACAGTAAAGGGATACAGTAGAGGGATTGTGTATTTTATGTCTATGCTTCTATACGTTGCTAACATTATAGCGTTGTATTCTTTGTTATATACTTAAAGCCCTCAAATGTGTTAGAGCATCTGAAACTGTGAGTGCTAACAAAACACTGGTGAATGTTCTAACAATGTTTCTCTCAAGAAAGCACTTTGATACAATGTTCAAAAAACCTGTTGAGAATTTGTATCAAATTAAATAATTAAAAAGAAAAAACGTTGTTGGGTTAAAAAAATCATAGAAATTCTCATGTTGCATGAAGAATGTGAAGAAATATTCACTTAATTTAAAATCTTCATCGACAACTTCTAAAGTAACTTGAATAACAATCAGGACTCAACAAGGTAATCAGCAATCATACAGAAACACTGAGAACTAATATTTTGAGTAGAACGAAACATTTCTGGCTGAGAAGACAGTCCTAGAGTTTGTGTTGTAGGCCAATATACAGGAACATGAACACATGTCAATGACAAACATGTAATTGGTTAAGAAAGCCATATTAGAATAATTCAGTAATTTATTCATTCTAAAAAAGCCAAAGAGAATTAACATTATTGCACAATTTAAAGATTATTTACAAACAAAAGCGGGACCTGTCTGCTTTATTGTCCAGTTAAAAGTGAGTAAATACAATCCATAATATTATAGTTTCAGAAATAGTTACCTTTAAACAGAGGTGTGGTGTTACACCTGCTAGATTAATACGTCTATGCTCTCTTGTAGCAGGCCTTCTCTGGAAGGACTGCAGTACAGAGGCTGTAAAAATATATTTACTTGCATACTTGTGTCTGAAACATGAGGAGGCCAGAGGGACAGAGCAAAATGTGGAGAAACTGGAGTGGAGGGGGGTGAGAGTGAGAACTTTCATAGAAACAACTCAGTTAACAGTTAGATCGTTAAGTACAGGTACAGGTAACATCAAAATAATGGCTGAAAAGATGCTTGCAGCGGAGAAAAGACCACACCCCTTCCACAACATGACTGAGAGAGAAACAAAGCAAGAGGGGAAAAAGATGCATAATGGCAGATAGTAAGATGAAAGAACTAGTGCCTTATGCTGTTTGTCTGTGAATTACAGGAAATAGATAACGAGATCGCTCCATGACTCTGCAGAATGGTGAAATCTTGACTAGTAAAGCCAAACTGTCTCATGCAGTGATGTAACATAATAATCTACAGTTCCTAAAACTTCAGTTATCTCATAAGACAACAACTGTAACGCCTGTTAAATAAAAGGACAATCAGGACAAAGCTGTTTGTCCTGATTGTGACCAAGTATGGGAGCCATTCCTCTCCTGCAGCAGACTCTTTATCCTGTTTTATTGGAGATTTCTCCTGAGAGACACTTTTAAAGTTTTGGAATATCTGATTGCAGCAGAAGCCAAATACAGCTTTCATCAAATACTGTTATTCTGTCAGATGCTGCTGGTGTCACCGAGAGATGCACAAGGTGTCCTGCAGGATAAGAGCCCTTACATAACAGCTGCATGAATACTCGACACTTTTCTCTTTTAAAGGGTGAGAAAGTAACCAACTGGAGGTTTGCAGTGGATTAAGAAGTTTGTCAGCCACAAAGGTGTGTGTTTTATTTTCAGAGGTGGGAAGAAATGAAATACAAATACATTGTTACTGCTTTACCTGAGTATTTCTCTTTCTGGTAACTTTTTACTTTCATTGTCTACATTTTAACACAAATATTTGTTCTTTCTACTTCTTACATTTAGGTTCATTTGAGGTAAGATATTATTTCACAGCACTGTGCACCACATCGAACCGCTCTGAACCCAAATATAGAGAGCAGTAACACATAAAGACAGTCCTATTGCAATATCAATCAACAGTGATTGTTGCACACTGAGAGATGAAAGATGCAAAACCATATAATTTAGGCATGATTTATACCTTTTTCACAGTTGCAGGTAATTTAACATGCAAGGTTTGTAACAGCTCAACAAACATCAGTAAACGCACAAACTGTTTGTTTGCAGCTTGTCACACAGTGTATCTGCTAGCTACAGATCCAGCTGCTGTATTACTCAGAGAGAGAGAGAAGAGTGTGAGATGACTTCACTCAGAGATGAAGGAAGAAGGAAGAAAAACAAAAGAGCAGCCCTTACCTTCACGTTACAGTGAAGGTAAGGGCTGCTCAGAGGTATTTCATATACCGGGAATTTAAAATGAGCTCATTTGGAGTGTGTGATGTGAACTTGTGTTTTTTCATGTTGTAAAACTTTGTGCCAAACAAACTGATGTATACTAAATTTGTTTCATTCAAATACTTGATAGTTCAGTGCAAGATGTACACACTGCTAAAAAAACATCTTAAAAAAACATCTTACAAAACCATCTTAAAAAAACGGTAATATTCCGGCAGCTGGGGCACCAAAATACTACCGTAAAATAACAGAAAATAACTTCCTCGTAAAAATACGATTATTTCCAGTAATGACAATACAGTTTGTTGCGCTAATTTTACATGGGATCTTGCCTTTTCAAGTGATTTTAAACATTAAATTAGGAACATGTTAATGTGATTAAACAATGAAATTATCTGTAAATAGGAAAAAAACAAATCCTAAAAATACAGTAATATTCCAGCAGCTGGGGCGTCAAAATACTACCGTAAAATAACAGAAAATAACTTTCTCATGAAAATAAAGTTATTTTCAGTAATGAAAATAGAGTTTGTTGCGCTCATTTTACATGGGATTCTGCCTTTTCCAAGTGCTTTTAGACATTAAATTAGGAACATTTTAATGTGATCAAACAATGAAATTACCTATAAACAAGGTCAATGAATGTGGCAATATGAATCATAATATGTAAATGTACAGAAATATACAGTTAACTTAAATAATAATGGATTGTATGCCCTGGGACAGACTGACAGAGGCGAGGCTGCCATATCGCACCATCGGCCATCACCAGTAGGCGAAGAGTCTTGACCATGGACACAATACCGAGAGTGTCCGAGCCGGGGGTCGAACCAGCAACCTTCTGATCACAAGGCGAACTGCCAACTCTTGAGCCACGATCGCCCTAACTAGCAATGATAATAATACTTATGTGATGTAACACAAGCTTATAGGAATCATGTTATATACTTTTCCATAGCATTACAATTGAATTCAACAGTTCAATCTTTCAAATAACGGACAGATATTTGTGAAATCATGATACATTTGTGAATGTATTTTAACAATCTAAATATGCATATGTACAGACAGATACATTTAATAATCATGAAAATTATGTTTTATTGCATTACAGTGATTTAATGATATTCTAGAAGAACAGAACAAAACTGTGAAATGCACAGTAGAACACTTTTATATTAGGATTTTTTCCTACAGTGCAGCCATACCTGTGACCTTGTGGTTGTTAGTTCACATTCATTGGCCGATGCTTAAGAGTCATGTTATTATGTGGCCCACCATCCAATGGCATCTGGTTTTAAACCCTTTCATAGCACTGAATCAGCCCTTTTAAAAGTTTTTAATGACATATTTTTAGCGACTGATGCTGGGGACTGTGTTGTTCTTGTGCTTTTAGATTTGACAGCTGCGTTTGATACCGTGGATCATGCCATTTTATTCTCTCGTTTGGAGCATTGGGTGGGCATTAGGGGCACAGCACTGGAGTGGTTCAGGTCCTACTTGACGGGGCGAACTTTTTGTGTCAGCCTTGGTGACTATGTGTCGTCCTCCGCTCCCCTCTTGTGTGGTGTCCCACAGGGCTCAGTTCTAGGCCCCCTCCTCTTCTCTTTATATCTGCTTCCTCTTGGTTCTGTACTGAGAAAGCACGGCATTCCTTTCCACTTTTATGCTGATGACTGTCAGATCTATGTCCCTCTAAAGAAAAAAGGCAGATACCTTACACAGCCATTACTTCAGTGTCTCGATGACATTAAGGCTTGGATGTCTGTTAACTTTTTAAAATTCAATGATAAAAAGACAGAGGTGATGGTTTTTGGTAGCTCCACTGAGACCCCCAATGTGTATGTAGATTCCCTGGCACAGTATGTTAAGCCAACTGTCACAAACCCGTGGGTCAAAGTGGACTGTGATCTGAAGTTTGATAATCAAATTAAGGCAGTGGTAAAATCTAGCTTCTTTCACCTCAGGCAGCTGGCAAAAATAAAGCCAATTCTTTCACGGCAGCACTTTGAGACAGTGATCCACGCCTTTGTTAGCACTCGGCTGGATTACTGTAATGCACTTTATATTGGGGTCAGTGCATTATATATTAGTCATCTACAGAGGGTGCAAAATGCCGCAGCTCGTCTTTTAACTGGCACTAGAAAGTTTGAGCACATTTCCCCTGTTTTAGCTTCACTTCACTGGCTGCCCATTTCTTTTAGAATTCATTTTAAAATTCTTTTATTTACTTTTAAAGCTCTCCATGGCCTAGCTCCATCTTATCTCTCTGAGCTGCTACAGCCTTATACACCCACCCGCTCTCTCAGGTCAGCTGATCAGCTGCTCCTGAAGATACCCAGGACTGGGCGTAAACTTAGAGGAGATCGTGCTTTTGCTGTAGCAGCTCCCAAACTGTGGAACAAGCTTCCTTTAGAGATTAGACAGGCCAGTTCTTTATCTGTTTTTAAGTCACTCTTGAAAACGCACCTCTTTACCCTGGCCTTTGACATCACCTGAGATGTTGGTTTTTTATTTTAGTTGTTTTTAGGTGATTCGATGCTGTTTTATCTTGTTTTTGTTTTAACATAGGGCTGTTTTAATTTTATGTTTTATCTGTTTTATTTATTTATTTTCCTGTTTTCTGTTATTCTATTGTTTTAACTTATTTTCTGTACAGCACTTTGTTCCTGTGCTGGGTATTTTAAAGTGCTTTATAAATAAAATTGGATTGGATGTCACATTGTTTTCATGGCCACACCCTCACCCCAGGTGCAAAGGCCTATTTCTGTTCAGGAATGTTGTGAATACTTTGAGATTTATATTAATTGCAATTCCTACCTCTACATTTATTTTTTAAAATATATAATTAGCACAGCGTGGCCGTGCAATGTTTTATATGTTTTTTTTTAGTTTTTATTCCTATTAATTATATTTTCACTTGTTACCTCTGAATTATTGAATCAGACCTAGATGACACAAAATTTTCAGCACAATCATAATTCAAATACTCCTTTAATTATTGATTATTCTCACTAATTTTCTATCATTTTATATATTTTTCCATAGTATTACATTCGAATTTAACAGGTCATTCTCTCACTTAACAGACAAATATTTGTGAAATTATGATACATTTGTGAATGTATTTTTACAATCTAAATATGCATATGTACAAAAAAATATATTTAAAAAACAAATAAATTGTGTTTTACTATATTTACGTAATAGTTATGTTATTTTACCTTTGACATGTAAAATCACAGTCTACTTATGTAAATTTAATGATATCCTAGAAAGACAGTACAAAACTGTAAAATATACAGTAAGATACTTTGACATTACTATTTTTTGGAACAGTGCAGGTTAGCTGTTACTCTGATTACAGTTGAGTAATTCGGGGTTGTCATGTGGGTCATGAAGTTCCTGCAAGTGTTTAGCGGCTGCTGGAATCTGTGCTGATAACATACAGACGTCTGCCATTGCTGTAAAACAGAAGCTCCACTGGAGTGAACAAAGGTCACGTGACTCTTCCATTCTTCCACTGAGAGGCTCTGAGTTACATCAAGTGATGTAGGGATGAATCCTAAACTCACAACGCTTAATGAGCCACCTTTACTCCAACTGTACACTGTCAACTGATCACAGCCTGCACACACAATCACATCTACTGGAGTGCTCAATAGAAACAATTGTGAGTTGTGAGTCTTTTCCCACGCTGAGCCACTACACCCAGTCGTGGGGCTCCACCACCCTATGACCTCACTTCAACTCCTGACTGTACTCATTTTTCTATTTAGGGTTGGATGAAAAGTTAAAGAAAGTTTGTATTCCTATTTACTAATGTTATTATATTACCGTAGCAAGAGGCACATTTAGCCTTGCACAAAAATAGCTGTTAGATATGTACTTCAAAGAGCTACATTTTACTGTTTTACTACAATCAAACTAATAAATCGACCCCATTCCCTCATATTTACTAACTTATTTGCTTAGGTTTAACAAAATTAATCCATTCTAGATTAAACATGTCCACACACACCATTAGCCATGCATGTTAAAGATGATGCTCACCTAGTGTGTCTGGATGTACTCTCCCGGAGTATTCAAAGCGCTCTATACAACATGCCTCATTCACCCCCACTCATACAAGTACTTCTAAACACAAGTGTAAACATTCACACACATTCACACTCTGATGAATGCATCGGAGGGCAACTTGGGGTTAATTTTGCCCAAGACTGGGGAAGCCAGGAATCAAACCACCAACCTTCCAATCAGTAGCTGATCTGCTCTACCGCCTGAGCCACAGCCACACCGTGGCAGCAGTCTCTCTGCATCTATGTTTTCTATAAGGACATCAATGATTTTTGCACGTGGTCTGTGAAAAAAATTAGTAAGCTGTGATAAAACTGGCAGTATTAGCCCTGGGAATATAAATGGTCTGGCACAGCAAACTGGATGTTAAATAGTATTTAACCAGCAGTTCCCTAGAACTCGTCTATAAGTCTGATTACAGAGGTGTGTAAAGGTGCAGGCCTACATATTTACACCAGCAGGTGTTCTACCTGTGTCATATCTTCTGCATTTTCATTAGCATCACCTGCTGTCCACTACATGTAAGAAAAGTGTGAAAACTAACCTCTGAAATAGAATTTATATTTCATTTATGTCAGAGGCTCATGAGAGTAAAATAACTGGAGTCAGTGGTAGAGGTGCACGAGGACCTAAAAGAAAAATTCCAGGAAGTGTGGCTAATAGCTTTGTCCACTTTGAGGCATGCCGCTGGACAGAAGGTCTGGTGATTTCATCAGGCGATCAGCCCTGAGTGGGCTGATGTAGTGATAAACTGCTGAAGACATGGAAGGCAGGCAGACAGGAGATGTGGCCTTGCTGAGAGGATAATATGATGGACAGAAATGGATGCTGAGTGTGAGTGTGTATGAATGCAGAGGGAGACAGGAAAATGGAGAGTGGAGAAAGAAATGTCGAGGGGTGAAAGCCGTTTAAATGCAATCCAACTGAGGTGAATGGCAGCCAGAGGGTGTCTGTCCTGCATCTCTGTGTTCTTATGCCACTCATCCTCCTCAGCCTCACTCTGTTCTTTCTAAAGTCGTGTGATGTTGTTTTGGAAGAAAAGCATTTCAGACACAAACAGGGAGCGTTTGGCTCCCAGAGGTAGCAGGTTTTGTAATGTCTTGCACACGTACGTCTGTACAAACATATTTACCAAAAATGTAAGTAAGAAGAACGCTATGTTGCTGGTTATGATTGCTAAATAACTTCCATTACGAGAGACGCAGATCAATGATTTGATGTATTTCGCACTGGGCTGAGGGTTAGAAAGGAAGCCTTCATTCTGCAACTGGATGAAGCAAGGCATCCCAGTGTTAACATGCTATGGATAAGACCGAAGAGAGACTTTTAATTCATTTGAAAGCCTGATGCTTAGCCTTGTCCACCCCAGCTGTAAAACTCAGAAACCAGTCTTACTTGTTATCATCTATCGTCCACCTGGGCCTGGAGAGGAAATGGCGTGTCACAAATTTAGAGGATCATCATTTAGCCTGGAGAAATAGTTTGCTGCTTTATAAGAAAGCCCTCCGCAAAGCCAGAACATCTTACTATTCGTCACTGATTGAAGAAAATAAGAACAACCCCAGGTTTCTCTTCAGCTCTGTAGCCAGGCTGACAAAAAGTCAGAGCTCTGTCGAGCTAACCATCCATTTAACATTAACTAGTAATGACTTCATGAACTTCTTCACAAATAAAATTTTAATCATTAGAGAAAAAAGGACTCATAATCATCTCACAGATGTAATATTATCTACAGCTACTTTTAGTACCATTGATGTTAAGTTAGACTCTTTTTCTCCAATTGATCTTTCTGAGTTAACTTCAATAATTACTTCCTCCAAACCTCCGTGTCTTTTAGACCCCATTCCTACAAAACAGCTCAAAGAAGTCCTGCCATTAATTAATTCTTCGATCTTAAATATGATCAACCTATCTCTAATAATCGGCTATGTACCACAGGCCTTCAAGCTGGCTGTAGTTAAACCTTTACTCAAAAAGCCATCTCTAGACCCAGCAGTCTTAGCTAATTATAGGCCAATCTCCAACCTTCCTTTCATATCAAACATCCTTGAAAGAGTAGTTGTCAAACAGCTAACAGATCATCTGCAGAGGAATGGCTTATTTGAAGAGTTTCAGTCAGGTTTCAGAGCTCATCACAGCACAGAAACAGCTTTAGTGAAGGTTACAAATGATCTTCTTATGGCCTTTGACAGTGGACTCATCTCTGTGCTTGTCCTGCTAGACCTCAGTGCAGCATTCGATACTGTCGACCATAATATCCTAATAGAGCGATTAGAACATGCTGTAGGTATTACAGGTACTGTGCTGCAGTGGTTTGTATCATATCTATCTAATAGACTCCAATTTGTACATGTAAATGGAGAGTCCTCTTCACACACTGAGGTTAATTATGGAGTTCCACAGGGTTCAGTGCTAGGACCAATTCTGTTTACACTATACATGCTTCCCTTAGGCAGCATCATTAGAAGACATAGCATACATTTTCACTGCTATGCTGATGACACCCAACTCTATCTGTCCATGAAGCCAGATAACACACACCAATTAGTTAAACTGCAGGAATGTCTTAAAGACATAAAGACCAGGATGGCCGCTAACTTTCTGCTTCTTCATTCAGATCAAACTCAGGTTATTGTACTCGGCCCTGAAAATCTTAGAAATATGGTATCTAACCAGATTCTTCCTCTGGATGGCATTACCTTGGCCTCCAGTAACACTGTGAGGAACCTTGGAGTCATTTTTGACCAGGATATGTCCTTCAACGCACATATTAAACAAATATGTAAGACTGCTTTCTTCCATTTGCGCAACATCTCTAAAGTTAGAAATATCCTGTCTCAGAGTGACGCTGAAAAACTAGTTCATGCATTTATTACTTCCAGGCTGGACTACTGTAATTCATTATTATCAGGATGTCCAAAAAACTCACTGAAAAGCCTTCAGCTAATCCAAAATGCTGCAGCAAGAGTACTGACAGGGACTAGAAAGAGAGAGCAGATTTCTCCTGTATTGGCTTCCCTTCATTGGCTTCCTGTTAAATCCAGAATTCAAAATCCTGCTCCTCACATACAAGGTGTTAAATAATCAGGCCCCATCTTATCTTAATGACCTTGTAGTACCATATCACCCTATTAGAGCACTTCGCTCTCGCTCTGCAGGCCTACTTGTTGTTCCTAGAGTATTTAAAAGTAGAATGGGAGGCAGAGCCTTCAGCTTTCAGGCCCCTCTTCTGTGGAACCAGCTTCCAGTTTGGATTCAGGAGACAGACACTATCTCTACTTTTAAGATTAGGCTTCAAACTTTGCTTTTTGCTAAAGCATATAGTTAGGGCTGGACCAGGTGACCCTGAATCCTCCCTTAGTTATGCTGCAATAGACGTAGGCTGCCGGGGATTCCCATGATGCATTGAGTTTTTCCTTTCCAGTCACCTTTCTCACTCACTATGTATTAATAGACCTCTCTGCATTGAATCATATCTGTTATTAATCTCTGTTTCTCTTCCACAGCATGTCTTTTATCCTGTCTTCCTTCTCTCACCCCAACCGGTTGCAGCAGATGGCCCCGCACCTCCCTGAGCCTGGTTCTGCCGGAGGTTTCTTCCTGTTAAAAGGGAGTTTTTCCTTCCCACTGTCGCCAAAGTGCTTGCTCATAGGGAGTCATATGATTGTTGGGGTTTTCTCTGTATCTATGAAGCGCCTTGAGGCGACTTTTGTTGTGATTTGGCTGCAAACACAGAGGGGGCGGGGAGGTCTAAATAAAATTGAATTGAATTGAATAAGGTAAACTAAACAGTATGTTAATATGGGTACTGCTACCATGTTTCCCATAAAAACACCTGCACTTACATCACTGGTAGGGGTGTGTTCTGATGTGATAAACACAGAGAACAGCTCTGTTTTTCTGTCTGATTATTCAGCGAGATTATTCCTGCTTCTGATAAGCAGAGCCCTTACCCCCTCACCGTGAAATCATGTGCAATACCAAACTGATGGTATGAAAATTCCAGATAATTCCCAGAGTCTAAAACATTGCTCCGAGGCTGTTTACAGTCCAGGTCTTTGCTGTTGCTCCAGATTTGTTTGGTAAAGTGTGAGTGCAGTTCTCAGATTTGGACGTCCGTCTCTCTCGGCCCACACTTTGCTGCCAGGCTCTGTCGCCTGCCAAGTTTGATACATCTCATTAACAAACAGCCCTCCCAAAAGACTCCCCCTTTCCTCTCTTCGTTCTGTTAGTCTGTTGGTGACATTCTCCTGAGCGTCCGGGTAATTAGAGCCGGAGGGCTGGATGAAGCAGTAAAGAGGTAAACGCAGAGGAGGCTCGTGTAAGTTGTTTGTGTGAATCAAAGCCTCATTCGGGGGATGGAGGGAGTGTTTGGTCATTCCAGCATGAACGGACAGGTGCTGCTGAGCCCTGTTGGCTGTGTCTTGTATCCTCATTGTGCTAATACGGTCTCTCACAGGATTTAACGGAATTTGTCTACAGCCATGACGAAGACAAAGGAGACGAGAGGCAGCTGCTTAGTGTAAACCGTTGCTTTTTGTACGCCGCAAACACAGAGGGGGCGGGGAACGCTAATGCGGTTAAGAAAGTTGGCTCACTGAGCAATTTACCAGCCATTTCACATATTTTACATGCAACCATGAAAAGCTGCGTGCAAAGGATTGTGATTTAGACCTGTTCAATATTCTGTCAGGAAAAAGAATCAAAAAAGCACGAGGCTCAGTTTCAGTAGGATTAAAAGAAAATCAACCCCACAGCAACTGTTGGGCTGATTTCTTTTATCATTACAACCAATTAACATGGTGAGTCATTGGGAACGTGCTCAGAGCTGAGGAGGTAGAGATGGATGGATCGATCCAAATATCGATAGTATCAATACCAACACTAGTATCGGATCAAGACTAGCATGGTTGGATCGATACTTCAAGTTCAGTATGTAGCCCGCTGAGCTGTGCTAATTATTTCTTTGGAAGAAAAATGAACCTGAAACAAGGACTATGAAAAATGTCCGAACTATTTTGTGCTTTAGAGACAGAAAACTTTACCAAGAACCCAGTTTCAAAACACATGAAAAGCTGAAAGTGTTAACTAATTATTGTGGACAGTAACAATCACAGTGATGAAATGTGTTCAGAATTTGCAAATTGAGAATTCAGTTCATAGGTCATGGCGCACTACTCTCCTCCAATCAGCTGCCTGAATAACTTCAAATTATTGGTACTGATATTAGCAATAGTGACCCTGTATTTACTAGATGCCAGAGTGTGTAGTGTGGCACAGCACTACTGTGAATGAGGGAGAGTGTGAATGTTGAATGTTTATGCAAGTATACGCATGTTAAATGACAAGATCTATGTGTTCAAATAGCATCAATGAACACACAACTTCAGGTTTTTTATTTCTATATGATAATTCTTCATTATTAAACAATAAGAACAAGTAGTCTGATGTCCTGCAATCATTATGAAGCTATAGTTTGAAATACAATCACACATTAAGTTTTTGTACAAAGTATCGTATCGGCTCAGTATCGTCGATCCCATCCTGAATTTTACTTGGTATCAGATCAGAAAGGAAATCAGTGGTTTGGCACATCACTAGTATCAGATCGATACTACAGCACAGTAGTACTGATACTTTGTTTCTATCCTCCGAGTTCATCATCTAGCTCACTGAATTATGTTAAATAAATGTTTTTTTGGAAATGAAAATGAAAAATGTCTGAACTTATTTATAGCACATAGCACATGTGAACAACAGAAGCAGGCACATTTACATTCCAGGTCCCCAGAAAACCCAGTTTCAAAATACACGAGATGCTGAAAGCTGTGTTTTATCGTATTAATTATTGTGGAATGTAAAAATCACAGTGATTTAGTGGTCATTAAAGTGTCTTCAGAATATGCAAATTAATGATTGATTTCAAAAATCATGACACACTGCTACCCTGGTGTTTCTGAAACAAGACAGATGTGGGATATGATTCATTTCATGTTTCTGCCACTCTTCAGCTGAGTCAGTCATCCTGTGTTTGCAAAGATTTACATGTATTTTATTGATATCTCCCATTAATGGAGCGTCATACCAACTGATTAAGGCATGTTTTGAACCTTCTGAGGTCTGAGAATCATTGGCTGTCTTGTCTCCAAAACATGGGGCTAGGGGTGGGGTCTTCATTGATGACAACTTCAAGCTCAGAGGATAAAGAATTTAGACAATTAATAATGAACACATCACGTACTCTTTCAGTTCATGGCTACAATGTTTTAACTGGGGTGTTAAACGTTATTGGGAATATCAAACTGTTGATGTATCTGTCTATCTGTGTGGCTTCACACAAACATGTGCAGTTATTCTTGCTAACGTCCCTGTTACCAGAACGAAATGCAAAGATTTTATATGCTTATCGAACACGCTATCCTTCGTTAAGCATGCCATACTGACCCTATTTTTCTGCTGTTGTAGTTAGGTCCCAGAAAATGATTTATTTATCAGTTTTTCCATCTGCAGTTTCTCTTGAGCACTGTTCATGTGAAGCTCAGGTTCATGAAAAGAATTGCCAGGTTGTTGTTGAATTAACAGATTTTATCTGCTCAAGGCAGTGTTTGTGTAATGTGGGGTGGCTTTCAACAATATTTCTTGGGCTGATCTGTTTGATTAGCTTGCCTACTTCATATGACTATCAATTAAATTGACAATTAGCCATCATAATGTTCATTCAGTTTATCTACATAGGGGTCGGCAACCCTGCCACAGCTGGCACGCGAACTGATGGCACGACACGCTTGAATTAATCTGACAGGGTGCATTAAAAAAGAAATATTCACGGCCGGAAATTAGCTCACATAGACACATTAGTTGTGCCTCTTCTTAATGACGGTTTCTTAGCTAACAACCCCAACCACCGGATTCAACTTGTAATTGGCTAAAACTAGCTTAGCCTACCGGTGAGAGGGGCGTTGCTAGGTGGCAGTTTTTTCAAGCGATGTTGAAATTTCCACATTCCAACACTTCAAATGCATCAGGAGCTGTCCGCTCAGCGCAGCATCAGCACCACGGAAATACACGGATACACAGCAAATTCAAAAGTGTTAAATGTTTTGGTGTTAATAGTCTTCTTGCAAAAGTAGAGTTAATTTTACTCTAAGCAGAGTCACATTATTTTAATGTAACTCTGAGGTGTAAAATGATAGTAGTTAAAATCGAGTGTTAAAAATGAGTGTTTCTATGTCAAATCTGGAGGTGTTACAATGGAAACATTAACTCTTGACCTCTTAACTCTGAACTCCTACAGGGGCTATGACACCAACAGAGTAAATTCACAGACTCCGCCCCCAGCACGGCTCCAATCGAAGCTGAAATGAAGCCGTTTCAGAACATTTTGCTCTACATATTTGAGTTGTTTGCCATGCTTGGTAAGTCATTTTTTCAAAGATTGTTTCAATTATTATTATGAGCTTTTACTTCTGTGGCTCTTTGGAGTTGAGACAAAGCTGTGTGGAAGGCATTAGCCATGTTGCTCGGTGATAGCATAATATTCTGTTTTAGCTAGCTGAAAGGTATTGTTTGCAGGCAAATACCACAGCCTTGAAAAAAAGCTTGCATGTGAATTTTCAGTCAAACTTTTGGTCAAATACACCTAAAACAATGTCTAGAATGTGAAATGTTGGTATAATGGTGCTGCTTGAAGCCTGAAAACGATCGCCCATAAAAATAAAATAAAAAACGAGCAAACAGCAGTAGCAGACGTCCTGACTGGATTCTACGTTAGCATAGATCCCTCCAGAGTTTTGTGCACACGGTTTAGGTAAAAATGAAAAAGGTTGCGGTTTTACATTTAGTTCAGTATTACCTGTTGCCCGTGTCTTTGTCTTTTGGGAAAATACTTAACACAAGTAATGGCTCAAAGAGGATTCCTTTTTTTTTTTTTTTTACTGTGCTGCAATTGTTTACTGGATTATTTGTGCCATTAATTAGTGTCAACTAATTTTTATTCAATCTCCGCACAGGATATGCTTGTGAAGATGGAATATGGGGGAGAGCAGAAGTGCGTTGAAGTTCCACAAAGGGATGAATGAAGGACATGCATATTGTATTGAAGAAATAAGTGATGAGATGCTGTTATTTGCATTTACCAGCTCACCTATGACAGACCTTTTGATAAACAAAATTCTAATGAAAGTGAGAACATGTAAACTGTTACATCTTTCAGAAAATGTTTTGAAATTGTGGTGCACAGTTCAGAATAAATGTTTTTCAAAAACCATTGCATCTTTTTAGTAAATGTTTATTTCCAAAAGAAATTTCTAGAAGTTCAGAACAGTAAAATTCCCGCTTTTTAGAATGAATTAGAAGATAACTCTTACGTAGTTGAACTAAAATACTCTTTGAGAGTTAATATATAAACTCTTAACACCAAGTGTTAAATTATCAACTCCAGACAGATTTGGTGTTTAACACTAAATCAGAGTTAACGTACCAACTCTCCAAAAAGAGTTAAATTAACACTCTCTGGTGTGGACCCATATAGACACTTTAATAGTGTTGAAATCAAATCCGACAGTGTTAATTTGGACATGCTGGATTTGCTGTGTACATCTGTAGACTCGAGACAGAATTCACTGTTTTTGCGACTTTCAGGTGTATGGACCAATGTTTTCTTTTCTGATCGAACCAGAAAGCTTTAATGAACAGCTGGATTTGTGTCACATTAACTGGCTGAGTTAATGCCAGTTAATGCGACATCGAAATGCAGCTGATTGAACTGAAAAGCTCGATTCGACTGGAATCCACAGTTGTGCGTGTCCATGGAGCTGCATTTTCACCTGCTGGACATCACTACCTGACAAGTTTAACTGTCTTCAGAACATTGCAGAGGCCTTGTTGACAGTATTTGGCTCCACATATCTGTGTGAGCAGATTTTCTCTCACATGAGTGTCCTCAGGTAGCCGTCTGAATGCTGGACACTCGGAGACCTGTGTCTCTGAGTGGGAGACCAGAGATCACATTAACATGTGTATCTCTGTATTAACAAACATGCCATATTGGCTCAGTTTATTTTTCTTATCATTGTTGTGAGGAGAACATAAATAACATTTGCATTTTCTGTTGTACAGTTCATTTGCTGTTATGATGATCTTGTTATGGATAAAGTTTTTTTTGCTTCAAAATAGCTGATTTGCACTTTGCCAACATCTGCGAACAAATAATTCTGTAAAGTTGTTCTATATAGTGTGTAACTGTTGATATAGATATAGATTATTAAATGTATTGCTAATGCAATGGTTGATTTGTCACACTCATCATCTGAAAGGTTGCCGACCCCTGATCTACATCTAGCTAAGGGGCTAATATTACCTTATTATTGGTAGCAAAATCATACCTGAGTGAGTCCAAATGCTAGATGGCTGGTTTGCTAATTTAATCGCACCTGCCAAAGTGATTCTTGGTGCTATTATGTGAAATAAACCAGCTAACTGTACAAAGCTAAGATGCATAGTTTTATGTAATTGTAGAGGCAGTTAGCCAGCTCGATGCACGACCTACATCTGGTATTGACAGGTTGACAATTAACATTATTACTACATCTTCATAGTGTAAATATCAACACTTCACTGAGTTCTTTTGATTCCTCAGAGGCATCCGATGGAAGACCAAACACTGCTCAGTAGACCATTTAACACTTTATTGCTTCTAGAAGGGAGATGCGTCCTGCATGACATGCTGCTGCGGACCTCAAAATGCTGGTGTGCCCCTGATAGTTTTATTACAGAAGCTCTCTCATTCTAGTCTAAACCACAGTGTCTCAGTAACTTTCCACCAGAGATGGTCCCCTCTTATCTACTTTTTCTCAGGCGTGAGCGAGAGTCTGCAGCTTTCTACTCCCCAAGGACACATAGTCTCATGCCTTTATTTTTCAGGGCTGTGTCCACTTAATACTACTACATGACTTTCTAACACTTATTAATGTAAAAGCAGAGCATTATTGAAGCACTGCAAATCATTTTATCTCAACAATAGGCAGAGTTGCCATAATCACAGCATTCAGCAAAACTTTAAACTGATCTTTTTCTGTGATGTACAGAAGTGTTTTAATGGTCTGGGTAAAGGTTGGATTAGAGTTTGTAAAAGCTTTTTAGTTGTGTGTGAAATTTTCTTAAAAGTCTGTCAATGAGTAGAAAAATACACATATATGCACTCCAAGGATTATGGTCCTGTTACTTTGTATGTAAGGACATGGTTTTTACAATGTTTTTAATACACAGTGATGTTCTTTATGCTGTGTGTGGCTAAACAAGTGATAATGAAGTAAATGAGCAGCAGATTAAAAGTGTGAGCTGATGTTGATGTAACCTGTTTAAAACTTCCCGTTTCATTAAAATCCATTTACATCTTCTGATACGTGTTCATTAGTGAGGCACTAATTTGCCAAAGGAATTCCAATTATGGATGGCTAACTTTAACCCCCCCCCACCACCGCCCCCACACACCTTTCCTGCTGCTCATCTTGTCACCAGTTGATAAGATTTCACTGACATGAACTTTTCACTCTCATTCATTGCCTTGCCTCAGTCCACATGAATCAGTATTCATTTGTGTTGAACAGCTGCCAAACAGTTGCCAGCTAACAATCAGCCACCATCAGCGCCAAATCATCATTACTGAAAAAGTGATACAGACAGCGGAACATTTTGAGGAGCATGGATTCAATCCAATTTTGAAAATCAGCAATGGTGCCAAACTACAACTCATCCTTTATGAGAGTATAGTTACTTTATCTTCCTGTCTGTTTTCAAGGCTTGGGATAAACTGTCAGCACATAAAGCAATTACATTAATGACATCTGCCAATGTGCCAAACTGTCTGCACCAGCATCACAAGGATCAAACACAGGAAAAAAAGAATGCATGAATAACTTACAGAAGTCTTTTGTCACCAAGTATGTGCACTTGACCTCTAAATAGAAATAAACTAATGGTTTAATAACTCTATAAGGATAAAAAAAAAATAGGGTAGCATATCAAAATTAAATGTATGCCTGTTGCAGAGCTGAGGGTGTCCATGCCTTGGTAAATGTGTTTGCTTCCCAGTCGACACATTTATGGAAATAGCATCTTTGGATATATTCTTAACCCACACAGCATGAGAGGTGGATGTAGAATATGGACTTAATTAAGCCCAAGCACCAAGCAAGTCCAATCCAATTACATGCAATTCAAAGAAAAAGAGCTAATGTGGGAGTGGCTCAAAACGTGGCATGGCCTCGTCGCTCTCCAACAGATTTAAAGAGGCATGACCAAACCCTGTGAATCTGCGACTCAGTGTATTTTAGCTCAGAGTTTGGTACAGTCGGTAAACATGAGCAGTGTTATAAGTAGTGCATTTATCAGGAAGTGTACAAGAGAGAAAGTTCTGCTGTCAGCACTAACTGATTATCTGTCAGCTTGTCTAATATAAAAGCCTGTCTCCTTAAAAAATTATCTACTGATCTCCCGATGATGTTTGAAGTGTCTCTTTAAGGATACATGCATGATTTTCCCATAGACTGTAAATAAGAGATGGTCCTACAAAGCTTCATGCTGAGATGTGGAACAGTTTTTAGAGCTTGACAGCAGCTGCTCAAGGCAACCAAAGGGTAATGATAAAGACAGAGATTTTGGACAGAAACATGTAGTCTGTGAATGTTGGGACCTTTCACACACACTGACTCCATCATCAATGTCCATCTCTGTTGTTTTTCCCTCTGCAGCAGGGGAGACTGCTACACAGCATGCTGCCACTCATGTGTCCTGTGGACTCGCCTAAACTTTGACACATCCTGTCATCTTGCTTGTACTGCTGAACTGAAAGACAAAGCTCGTCCTTGTGGAGCACCCACAGTGCCCACTGTTTGGTTCACTTGCACACTTGCATACTGCCACTGGATGTGTGAGCTTTGTTTTCATCAGCTTTGTTTCAGCTATGCCCACAAGCAATGGCAATGATGAAAAATCTATAAGATTTATGGAAATTCACACAAGTTGATATGCATGACGGCCAACTTTGGTCCACTTTGTGGCTCCAAGTGGCCACGAACAGGAATCACCTGGGTCAGCAAACCTGTGATTTATGCGACCGCCAGTTCTCCATCAGGACCATGAATTCCTTGTGGCTGGTACTGCAGGGGTCCCTGCATTAAAGCACCAAGGTATCTTCCGTCCTGGCATTAGGATGAGTTGATCTTTCAGACTCAGTCCTGCAAAGCCTTGGTTAGTTTAGTCTCAGCTGCAGCTGAGTTCCCTACAGGTTCCCTACATTTGCTATGGAGAAAACAAATCCACCGAAAGTTAAAATGAGTTGGACATCTCCCATCATTTTCTCTGTAGAAAGGGAAAAGGTCCAAATCATATCAAGCATCCAAGAATTGCGACTGTCACTGATGATGACTCAGAGATGCAGCCTGGAAAATGCTAACTATCAGACAAAATGATTCAGAGAGAGAAAAAATCTATCATGCTACGCTAACACAGCCAGCTGGCTGGTGGCTACACCAATGTACGCTAAACCTAACTACAAGATTCTCAGCTCGCATGATTCGTAGTCACACTTCAAACAGGTGTGTTATTCATTCCAGTTCATTTTAGGCTTTCTGATTGGATGAGGACAATGTCACGTGTTCCTTGTGACCTGTAATTTAAGGTCTGCTCAATGAAAGCAGCTTCGGCTGTGTTCACACAGTGTGTGTTCGATATATGTGTTTGTTCACGGAGGACACAGTGGGTACTATTTCGCCTTGACTGCAGTGTTGCTCTTTGGGAATCAGAAAATAAAGATGTCATCCAAAACCCTGAAATCCTCATTTATGCCTTTGTTTATTTTTAGTTCTGTCTTTGCCCTAAAATGTGACAATGTGTGGATGGAAGAACTGAAGTAAGAAGTGAAAACAAAGGGTCTGACAGAGGACTGAAAAATCCTCAGACAGGAGCTCACAAAAGGCTACTTCTACCTTCAAAACCTGGATCAAATCTCAAAGCTTGAAATGTGAGCAGCGGGGGAGAAATACAAAATAAGCAGAAGAGAAACTGTGCTCCATGACAAGTGACATTCCTGCTGTGTAAAACACTGAAAAACATATCCTATAATTGAGAAAAACATAGACGCAACCTCTGTTGGTTGCAAAGCAATGTGATTCAAACAGTGTGTGATACAAGCATCGGGACCGTGATGAGCTCTGCGGAGAATGTCAGCAAGAAAATTGGTTTAATCTCCCTGTTTGAGGCTGAAAATGCTGCTTTCCATCAACTGCAGGTGAGAATAGCTACACCTGTACACTACTGCCATCTACTGGACAGAAAAAAGATGGCAGGCAGATGCAGAAGCAGCAGTGCTGTTTACATTTAGGTCCTTTATTTAACTAAAAGTAATGACAACTGGTTTCTCTCACTCCAACCGGTCGCAGCAGATGGCTCCGCCCCTCCCTGAGCCTGGTTCTGCCGGAGGTTTCTTCCTTCCCACTGTCACCAAAGTGCTGCTCATAGGGGGTCATATGATTGTTGGGTTTTTCTCTGTATGTATTATTGTAGGGTCTACTGTACAATACAAAGCTCCTTGAGGCGACTGTTGTTGTGATTTGGCGCTATATAAATAAAATCGAATTGAATTAATTTGAATTAAATATGTATGGGACTAATCTTGCTTGTAGTTTTGCTATGGTTTGTCATATTTTTAACAGACGGTGGCTGTGTCCCAATTCAGGGTCTGCACGCTTGAAGTACGTATTTTAAGTGCGGTTACATCACCGCCACGCGACGACGGCTGTCCCAATTCGAAGTGTACTTCAAATGCATACTCCAAATCCGTCGATTTCCCCAAATATCAAGCGTGGTCCGGTGCACGCTTCGTGGTCCCATATATCCCACAATTCATAGCGCGGCGGTGGGTGTGGATAATTTTGCCGCAAAATATGGCAGAAGGGAGCGGCCGAAGAGGTTTTTTTTTTTTTCAAAACTTTATTGAAATTATTGCACGGCTCCTCTTTGTAGACTACAGCTCGGCTTTTAATACCATCCGGCCATACAAACTCCGTCCCAAACTCCACCAACTGGGACTTAACTCCTCTCTGTGCAACTGGATTGTGGACTTCCTCACTAACCGTAGACAGAGTGTCAGAGTGGGTAAGAACACCTCTTCCACCCTTGTGGTCAACACCGGTGCCCCTCAGGGGTGTGTTCTGAGCCCTCTGCTATACACTCTCTTCACCCATGACTGTATTTCCTCCTGCGCGTCCAATCTCATTGTTAAGTTTGCAGATGACACTACAGTGCTCGGACTTATATCCAACAATGATGAGACAAACTATAGGACAGAGGTGCAACAACTAGAGTCATGGTGCCACGACAATAACTTGGTCTTAAACACCAAAAAGACCAAGGAGATCATTGTAGATTTCCGGAAGAGGGGTCATAACAACCATCTGCCTCTCTTCATTGGCAGTGAGGCGGTGGAGAGGGTGAGCAGTTTTAAATTCTTGGGGGTAACTGTGACCGAGGACCTGTCCTGGGGCAACCATATCACCTCAGTTGTACGGAAGGCCCAACAGCGCCTCTACTACCTGAGGAGACTGCGGAGCGCACACATTCCCAGATCTCTGATGTTGAACTTCTACAACTGTGCCATCAGCAGCGTTCTGACGTATGGATTTCTAGTGTGGTTCCCCAGCTGCACCAAGGCCGATCAGCAAGCACTCCAGCGGGTGGTGAAAGAAGCTGGCAGAATTATTGGAACAAGTCTGCCAGAGATCAGTAATATCTTCCCCACTCGCTGTCTGAGGAGGGTGCACAGTATCCTGCGGGACCAACATCACCCTGTGCGCCACCTTTTCCATCTGCTGCCCTCAGGGAGAAGGTACAGGTCTATACAGGCCAGAACATCCAGACTGGCCAACAGCCTGTATCCACAGGCTGTGAGGCTCCTGAACTCTCTGCCCCCCTCTCACGGACAATAACCATATCCAACTTCTTAATAGCAATGAACTGGTCTGCATTGGTGCATCATATCTTTATTCTCTTCCCCCTCCTGCCCCCCCCCCTCTTTCTTAAATAGATAACTATCATATCTGATATCATATCTCACAGTACAATAATATTGAATGGGTTGCATTGTTGTATTTTGTCATGTTTCTCAGGTCTTTGTCTGAATTTCTACGAACATTATTGCTAAGGATTGTCTTATTGCATTGGAGTCACACTGGGTTAAATATGTACACTTGGGTTTTAAGGGGTATTTATTATTTTCTTCTTTTTTTTGGGTTGTATGGAAGCCCCAAACGCAATTTCATTGTTCTTGACAATGACAATAAATAAATAAATACTAAAAAATACTAAATACTAAAGCGAACAGTCAGTCATTCCAGTTCAGTTTGTACAGTAGACATACAAGGCAAATAAGAGTAACAATATACAGTACAATGAAATAAGAAGGATGAATAAATAAAGGATAAAAAAAGAAAAAAGAACAAAAGGGGGGAATGTGACAGACTTCATAACAACTTTGTATTTGAAAGTTGTAACAGCTCATTCGTTAAACATTTCTGAATGAATTTCAATCAATGATAAACCTTTTTTATTGGAAGTTAATTTAAGAGAGTTTAAGTAATATTCAATTTCAATCAAAAACAAATTAAATGATGGCATTTAGTTTTGAAATTTACATTTATGTATATGGAATTTCCCTAATAAGCTGGAGCGGCCGAAGAGTGAACTGTCAAAAGTACTGAATATGACGTCACTTATTTATGTGCGAATGTTTAATAATGAAAGTCAGTCATATATCCACAAACACAACAAGCTGAAAGTCAGTGATATATGTATATGTGTGTATATATATATATGTATATATATGTGTATATATATATATCATAATAATCTGACAATACTATAATATTGGCCATATTATATTTACATTACCACAGTGAGATGACTTTAGTCTCATGAACAACTTTAACTAATTGTTATTTACTAACTAATCTTAAATGAAATGAAGCCCAACAATCATGTTTTACAGTCCCGTGGTCTCAGCCTCAGATACTCAACTAATCAAAGTGATGTCATAACAAAAATGAATGACCAACAAAACATTTTTCTCCTTCATTTCTGTCACACAAAGCTGTATGTAACGTGTCTCGCGGTTAGTATCATGGTTGCTAGGCAACCTGAACAGCGAGATGAAGCGTATACCGTCCCATTTCACAAGCCTCTCACTTCCGCACTTCTCATACTTATAGTACGCACCGTACGTAGTACGCGTAGTGCGCGTACTTCAAGCGTGCAGACACTGAATTGGGACACAGCCTATATGTTTGTGTATGTCATAACTATAACTGTGCACGTGTACAATGCAGATAAAAACAATACAAGTAAATAATTACATTGAGCAATAACTATTTATTAAGAACTTTAATACAAATAAAACAGGACATCTTTCTGCAATGATAATAGAAAAAAGAAACATTGAGGTAACCTTGAGCAATAACAGGAAAAACATTAATTTTGACATATTTTAACAATAACAGAAAATCCTCTCATCTTTAGCATTACAAAACTGGTAAAACATTTGTTCTGTTATCTTTTAGCAGTAATAAAAAAGAAAAACATTCATATATGGACCAATAGCTGTACGTACCAGTGTGTTTAAACCTGCGAGGGTTTGTAAAAATAAATACCACCCTGCAGCGGCTGTAACACTCTTGTTGTCTGTCAATAACAATCATTCCACGTCACGTCTGCTGATCTGGTCACAGCTGATAAAACATTTTTCCTTCCTGTATGTTTGGCACTGTCATCAGCTCGATGCACAGATGCATAAGTCAGCGCATTCTCCTCACGCTCGCCCCATCTCACAAGTGACAGGCATCTATGAAGAATACTGGAGTACTTTTTAGTGCTTTTTTTAATGCATTGCATTAAAAAAATCTATGTTTGCATTACTGATAATAATCCTGCTCACACTTGGTGATGATTTGTATATCAGCTCCAGCAGTGCCAGATTCGTCTGCATGCTCTCCAGCATCCTTTCACCTCCTCAGTCTGGGTTTATTCAACATAATTAGTCTGATAGATTTTACTTGAATAAACAAGTTTTGAACTAAATAAATACAACTTAAATTCTTATGATGGACATTTGCAGCAAAAACTTGTTGTACTTCTAAATCATTGGCAAAATCATTTATTAAATTATGAAATTATGAAATAACTCTGGATGCATTTTCAATAACACTGTCGACCAAAATTACCAGAGCCCACTACTGCACTAAGTATGGATGCTGTAGTCTGGTAGTGTTATATAATCAGGCAGCACTCTGCGTTTGTTGTCGACCACTTGGACTTTTTTCACAGTTGCATCCTTCTTCAGATGAAACTTCTTTTTATCACACTCGACGGTATCAGAGACAGCAACCGGGTGTGTGTCTGTTCTCCTCTCTCTCTCTCCACAATCTAATTCACTGGTGAGATCACCCAGGAAAGGTCCTAAAGGTGGAATCCACTCACCTGGTTGTGAGGTAAATATAAATATGCTTGCAGGATCTCCTCTGACACAGTCTTTCTCATAATAGTCATCGACGTGCTTCTGCTGCTCCTCAGGAGCTTTCACAGTTTCCGGATAACCAACACACCGACGCCATGGGAGCAATCGTCTGTATGTTACGTGTTTGGTGCCATGAGAGCAGTTTGGAATGAATCTATACATGTAAATGTGTTTTACGCTCTGATCATGATCACTTTGGAAAACACTGTCTGATGGGGTTAAGGTTAGGGTTAGGGCTGGAATAGACAGCTGGAGCGAGTGTTACCGCCACGAGCAGCATTCTACTGGATTCAATTATGAATCTGGAGCGTATCGTAAGGATGCTGAAGGGTACCTCTTGCCTTACTATAAGATGCCTCAGGACATGATAAATCATCGGTATGTTGGGAATGAGAAACTGGATGCCTCCTGCTTATGCTGTAAAAAAGTTTGGATGTAATTGTTAAACAGCGTGTCTGTCTTATTGGGAAAGTGCCATACTTCATCAATACAACCTGTTTTGTAGCCTCAGCATCACCATACATACAGCTATGCAGCTGGTTCTGCTCCTCACATGGAAGGACAGACAGAAGCACAAAGTGTTCCTGTCATTGTTTGGAATATACAAATACTGAGGTACTCCACCCAGCTTAAACAGATGCTGCCACTCCTGATCTGTGCAACTCCATTTCTTCATCCGCTTTAGAATCATCATTGCTTTGATGACCTGATGCAATTTCACCAAGAAATATATATACACATGTACACTACCAGTCAAAGTTTGGACACAGCTTCTCATTTAATGGTTTTTCTTTATTTCCATGACTATTTCCATGGCAGATTATCACTGAAGGCATCCAAACTATGAATGAACACATGTGGAATTATGTAATAAACCAAAAAGTGTGAAATGTTTTATATTTGAGCTACTTCCTAATATCCCCCCTTTGCTTTGATTCCTGCTTTGCTCACTCTTGCCTCTCTCTCCATGAGCTTCATGAGGTCGTCTCCTGAAAAGGGTTTTCCAACAGAAGGAGTTCCCAGAGATGCTGAGCACTTGTTGGTCCTTTTGCCTTCACTCTGCGCTCCATCTCATCCCAAACCATCTCCACTGGGTTTAGGTCAGGTGACTGTGGAGGCCATCAGCACTCCATCACTCTCCTCGGTCAAACAGCCCTCACACGGCCTGGAGGTGTGTTTGGGGTCACTGTGCTGTTGAAAAATAAATGATGGGATGGCATGTCACTGCAGGATGCTGTGGTAGCCATGCTGGTTCAGTGTGCCAACCAGCTGTTGAGGATTTATTTTTAACCACCAGCAAAAATAAGAGAAATTTTAAAAAAAAAAAGCCAAAATTTCTCTTTCCCAGTTTTATTTATTTTTTTATATTTCACATACAGCAGCTCTGTTTGTATCAAAAGCAGTCATGTTTGACCAGTTGAAATGAGAAACTGACAGCCCCAGGCCTAACACACTGATACAGGTACAGGCTGGGAAATAACATTACTGTACTATGATATTTCATAATCATAATTACATTTGATAATTTAAAGGAAAATTCATTTTTTGTAGAACTAAGGACCGTAAACAGGTGCATATTTCTTAGAAGGAATATGTCGTCAGATTGCACATTTTTTTTCTGACAGTGAAAGTTTTGTGAAAGTTCATATTATTTAAACTTAATGGAAAATTTAGATCAGTTAAAAAGTTAAACATGGCGACCTGTCTAAATGTCACTGTTGGACAGTTATAATAAACGAACAGTAAAACACAGGTTTCCTTTAATGTGTCCTCCTGTGAGGAAACATACATGTAGCAAAGCTGGTAAAATCGAGACCCTGTTAACCTAGCACCTACGCATTTCAAAAACACAAAAACAACTGTTACTAAAGACAGAGCTGTGCATATCAAACCATGTATCTTACATTATGATGCATATAAATCAGCAGGTATTCTAAAAAGACTGATGCTCAGCAGCATCTATAGCAGTATTTTCTTGTGGCCTGTACAGAAAAATCGATGAAGTTACTTACAGAACGAGGGGCGGCCATGGAGGGTATGCATTTAGGTGATGGATAATGACAACGAAAAATGTAAAGTGATAACACAGAACTATTCAACAGGTAAATGAAGAATTTTCATGTCTGTGAGTCTGCTACGGTCAGATTCATCATTAAACAGTGAGCGTGAGTAAGGACATCTGTATGCCGGCCATTTTTTGGGACTGCGTTGACTCATCGGCAGAGAATTCATATTACAACTCATCGACTAGCATGTGGCCCAGGTGGCACACTTCAAAGAAGTATCCACCTCTTAAGTCTGGCATCATTAGCCATTTCAGGTTCCAGACTATTCCTTGGTTTCCCAACTCAAATACTGAGACTTAAGAATGGCCCAAATTTGTTCATCTTCAATGAAATGTTTACTGTGGCTGCTCTAACAGAGGTTACAATAAAGTTTAACATCCATGAAAAAGAAGATTTACAAATAGAGCTGAACATGACAGGAAGTTAGCTCACTAGTCTCCATCTAAAGATGATAAACCGTGTTCAGACTCTGTCACTTTGGACTTAAATGAAGACAGAAAACTAAACAGCAGCAATGTTTCAAGGTTTTTGGAAGTTGGCCTAGCTGGTGGCTACCTACAGAGCTACAGTTAGGATAATTATTAACACAGTAAAGGTAAAGGGGATGAACGACAACATTTTTCCCCTCGATAAATTCAATGTGAGCGTCCCCGATGGGCACAGACAAAGGAAACCTTATGGCAGGGAAAAGACGTGGAAAATGAAGAACACCTAATGCATCTGTAAGGTTAGTCATTAAACTGAAACACATGTTTAGTGCCAGTTTGTGCCAGTACAGCACTGACACAAGAGATTTTTCCTTGTTGGGTTGAGTACAAAGGGTAGTTATGTTTGCGGTTTGATGTGCATGTAAGTAAGCTGTTATAACTGTAAACTCCTTTGATGTGCTAAGTAAAAGAAAGACTACTGTACTGTATGTACTGATTACATCTTTAGACATCATCTGGTTACATTGCTCAATAAACTCAAATCCGTGATGCACCAGACTCAAACAAGCTCTCCTCCACACTGCTTTCATTCATAAAATGCTCAACAAACCCCCAACATCCTGGCTAACAGGTGGATTTTCCTGTTTCAGCTAAGCTAGCCAACAACGAAGACCCAGTGGGAGAGAGTAAAAGTGGACATCATATGCTTGGTTTTTTAAGAAAAAAAAACACTGTTGTAGTCAGAGGCAGTACAAAAGTGACCCCTTAGATTGCTGAGTTATCTACCATAGAGTAATGTAAGTAAGTCTATTAGCTGCAAACAACCACGTTCTGCACTGACACAAGATGGCACTAAACATGCTCTAAAAACTTAAAACACGTATTTCTTAAATCCAGCTTCACGTATAGCAGGGGTGTCCAACTCCAGTCCTCGCGAGCTGCTGTCCAGCGCAGCTGAATCAAATGGTTTGATTACCTCTTCAGCATGCATCAAGTTTGGCAAAGGCATGATAACAAGCCATTCATGTGATTCAGGTGTGTCGGAACAAGGATGCGTCAAAAAGCTGCAGGACAGCAGCTCTCGAGGACTGGAGTTGGACAACCCTAAAAGTTAATTTAGAGTAGAGTAGGGCTCTATGGTGTAAATTAGCCTTAATACATTTCATGTCCACTTTATTATGCTGGTTTGGAAGACACGAGGAAAATTCCTAATCCTAAGCTTCATGTACCCGTTGAAATCTTCTGCACAGAGTGACTCTTTTCTGAAGCGTTCCAATAATAAAACTTAAACACCTATTTCTTAATAATAATTGCTTTCTGGCAAGCTGTGAGAACATGGGCTATAGTAAAATTTTTAAATATGAGCATAAAAAGGTGCTGCACATGAATAGCACTAAAAAAAACAAAAAAAAACAAACAAAAAACAACCCCACAGAAGCTCACAATGACTACGGGTTATTAGTGGCTTTTTTATATTAAATAAAACAAGATACAAAGTAACACAACACGTTAAAAAGGCAAGACCCTTGATGAACGTAGTAGGAGCTTGGACCTGGAAGCAGGGTTAATACGTCATCACTTAACAACCAGATAACGAAAGCACTGCTTCACCGTTAGCTCCTGTGTCCACAGTGGAGTCTATCTAGGCCTGCTCCTAACTTATCAATTAAAATTTGCATTGACATGGTTTTTTGTACTCTAACCAATAGACAAAGCATAAAATGGCAAGATTTACATTATTGCTTTACATAATTTATGGCTAAAGTTAGGTATAGAAATACTGTTACTGGGCTAAAGACTGAGACGTGATGAGATGAAGCAGAATGTACAATGGTAATAGGGATGGCAGCCAACATAGGTGGACTGATATGATTAGGACTATGATAGAGTTGAGTCTGCAGGTGGCGAAACCTGCAAGCTTTGTGACCCATTAACCAAATTCAATCGTCTGTAATGTGCTTTTACAATAAAACTTGACCAGCAGGTAAAGCAGGTACATTCTGAAAATGTAACCAACGAAAGTAACCAACACAAACACATCCTGTTTTAACAGAAAAGCATCCTGAGCTACAAAAATATCAGACTTTGTGTAAAGATTGCAAATTAAATTTGAAGTATCAGCATTAATCTCAGTTTTTAGATGTTTCGATGACACACTTGACAAAGAATCAACCAGGAACGGCCACAGACTGAGCCACCTGGGAGGTGGTGCAGGTAATAAAAACGATGTATGATTCTGCATCTCTACATTGTTTCAGCCTTCTATAAATGTATACATTTCTTTAAATTACAGCACAAAACATACAGACGACCCTACCACCCAGCAGATTATCCAGTGATGATCATCATCCAGGTAGTTTTCTTTCAAATAAGGTCAAAATTTAGTTTTACTAGGTCATTACTAAAAATATAATTAACCCTCTGACATGTAACTAATCATAGATCAGTGATGTGGGCGTAGAGCTCGACTCTGGAGGAAGAGAGTGAAGGATGTTGAACAATCCTGCACATCCATCCTGAACAGGCACATGCACTGTGACTTTGATCACAGAGACTGAAACCTGGATTTTTTCGCTTGCCAGTATCTTGTGTATGTATCACAGAACATTTCTTTTAATATGTAAATAAGAATATTTATATACAATGAACTTACAACAAAAAGAGAAAGAATTATCATTAGATCAAACGAGACTGTTGAATCATCCCATTTCCAAAGTAAAATCACTAGTCTTGTTAACTTCTACTCTTTGGTGTAATGCTATCTGTAAAGTCTAATTGTTGAATGTTGTCATTGTGCTTCTTAAATTTGTAAGGTCTGAGTTCAATCTATAGGATCAAGACATTCCTTTGTCTCTGACCACTGGCTGGAGAGGCTTTTATTGCAGATACATTCTATCTGAAAGATCTGTTTCTTGTGATGTTGCTTCCTGCTTTTATGATCCTTTTGGTGAGCAGGAAGTCATGCATACATAGAGACACAACTTCTCACACACTCACTCAAACACACACACACACACACACACACACACACACTCTCACATGCATACAGATGTTTACACATACACACACATAGTGCCTTGTCTTAGAACCATTTTTGGGGGGTTATGGTGGGCGTTGCTTTGCTGTGATGTGTATTGTGTGAACTGTCTTCCCAATAAAAGGCAGCAAGCGGAGGCCGTCGCCGGGGTCATTTTGTGGTAGGATTCAGAGAATATTCAGGAATTAGAAAAAAGCATCAAATCCTTAGAAAAAGCCTACGCGTCCCACCAAGATCAGGAAACATTGAACAAAATACGCAAAACAAAACTAGAATTAAATGAGATAATTGATAAAATAAAAATAAAAAACAGAATTCTTAGTACGTAGCTTACAAAATTACAAACATGGTAATAAATCCGGTCAATTTCTAGCACACCAGCCAAAAATAAATAAAGAAAAAACAACTGTATGTGCTGTTCAAGATTCATCTGGGAACACAGTATATGACCCGAAACAAATAAACAACATTTTCAGGAATTTCTATAAAACGTTGTATTCACCACAAATAATGTGGAACATAAAATCAGCCTTTATGTGGATGATGTGTTACTTTTTCTCCAAAACTCACAAACCAATATCTCTGGGGTGATTGAATTGATAAACTCTTTTGCAAGAATATCAGATTACTCAATTAACTGGTCAAAATCTACAGTCCTCCCGATTAATTGCTCCCTCCATAATTCTTCTTCAACACTACCACAATCGGGAAATATAAAATATTTAGGTATTAATGTTTCTCCCAAGCTTGCAGATCTAACTAAATTAAACCATATCCCACTTTTAAAGAAGGTAGAAGGCGATCTGGCTAGATGGAAATGTCTACCCATATCACTCATGGGAAGGGTTGCCGCTATAAAAATGATGGTCTTACCAAAAATAAATTATTTATTCTCAATGATTCTCACTTCGGGGGTGGGGTGCCCTCAGCCTCTCGGCCTGGAGCTCGGTCACTCTGGCACAGTTGGTTGCAGGCGGAGCTCACGGGCACGTCACTGCAACCCCCCCTGGCTTTGGCTCCGCGGCTGCTGACTGACCCCTCATCTGGGGCTTTCCTCAGGTCTTTCTGGGATAGTGGCGCGGCTGCCCCTCTGTTGGTCTTCCTTGGCCTCTTGTGTTCTGGACGTCTGGAGTTTTGCTCACAGGCTGTACACACGGGTGCTCACAAACACAAACTACACCCTTTTTGGCTCCTACCTCAAAGCACACTGTGCGCTGTCGATCTTACGTGCTGCACAGTAATGTTTAATATTTAGTATTTACTGTTATATTCACATATATCATCCTGATGTTGTTTATTATGTTGCTCTTTTTTTTTCTTCTGCTTGTTTTCTCTTTTTTCTTTCTCAACAGGTGATCCAGGTGATTGATAGATGGATTTTTTGTCCGCTTATTTTGTTGTTTTTTGCCCTTTATCCCCGTCCCTCTTCCCCGCTGTTTTTCTTTCCCTCTTTCTTTTCCCCAGTCAAATCTGTCCCGTATTTAGCAAGTGAAAATAAAATAAACAATTTAAAAAAAAGGTGAATCAAATAGACCATTACGGCAAGGCTGGGACGGTCCATTTGGTAAAGTAAATCCGTTGGGCATCTTTCTTCACCTTTAGACGAAGAAAGAATTCTGATGGCAAAAGAGCCAAACGGGACGGGCAAAAAAAAAAAAAAAAAAAAAAAAAAAAGGATTCAGAGTATACTTTCTGAGACGCCGGCTGGGGCCTCCCTTGCTAGCAAGTAAAAGATGTTCGTCTTGTTTTTGTCGTTAACGAGAATAAGTCTCTAAACTAGTGGGGCTTGTGGAAACACAGACCCAACACTATCTGTGACTTTCTCAAGTCTGAAGCCATGCGTTGTGTTTTTTTTTTTTTATTAAGATTCAGAGGAGCTCACTTCCACAGTCTGGGACCTGTGACTGGTGTGTTTTTGCTGCCTAAGAGGCACAAAAACAACCAAACAGACGTTTGACAGCAAGTCTCATGGATTCATTCACTGTGACTTTCTTCTGTTCTGATGCTGCACGTGGGTAAAAATTCCACAAACAGGGGTGGACACACACACACACACACACACACACACACACACACACACACACACACACACACACACACACACACACACACACTCTAGGCAGTGGAGAGACTGCCTTTAGTGCAACACATCCCTTTCTTCACACTGCATAGTTGTTGTTTCTTCCTATGAGGCAGGGTCAGTATTGCTCCTCAAAGCTTGTTTTTTGTAGTATTGCTCTTATTATATTGAATTCTAATCATGTTAACATGATTTTTCTTTTGGAAATACAGGAGGGATAACACATGTTTAATTGTTTCTTTGTTTTTACTTTTGTAATCCTCTGTGTAATTTGTAAAGTGTGTCTGCTAATCTGAGTGGAGGCTTGCTGCATATTCTTGTTTTACAGGAAAGGGAAAAGTTTAAATGTTGCATTCTTTTTCCAGCATCTAACAGAGTAAAAAGCTTTTAAGCACACACAAAGTAAAATATACAGCTCAGTGTCACAGCCACCAGGTGGTGCTAAAGATTTACTGCTGTGAATATCTGCAGGAGGTGCCGGGACACATGCAACAGATGGGCAGCTGAGGAGGAGGAGGCTGGATGAATGCGAGGGAGGATGGGGGTCACGGTGAAATCATAGAGACTGATTCTATGGCTGTTAAATCTCTGCTGCTGAAGGGAGGAGGACCTGTCGCATGGGTGTTTTAATTACACACAATTTAACCGATAAAAATCATTCGTTATATTGGGTAAAATTAATCAGCTGTCTTCATCATGTTTACTATTTAGTTTGTCTCCTTGGCTACAAGAAAAGACACAACATTAACATCTAAAACAGAGAACTTTGGGGATTTGATGCCTCAGAAGGGATGAGGCCTCAATATAATCTTGCTGACAGCACTGCACAGTAGTTTATTACTCATCAAATCAGATTTAAAAACAAAAAACAACTCATCTTCAGGTAAATTGAAAGAAATGGTGACTGATGAAGCAGAATCTGTATTTATCCTGTGTTATTTCATCAGCTACACCCTGGGCCCTGCAGTGAAAGTTAGGACAGAGTTAATGACAGTCACAGAGGGCAGATACACCATGATGTGAAAGCTCTACAACTCTTCGACACAGCAGACAGCTTGTGCTAAAAATAACATAAAATAAAAGGTTTGCATACACAGGGGGCCACACATGTACACCAGAACACGGCACCCTGGTACAAAGGAGAAGAGCTCATCGAAAGTGTTGTGAACAACCACCGAGTTGCTTTGATGGCAGTACGAACATCATGGCACACAAACAGAACCAGATTTTGCACTGTATGCCTCATAGAGACTGGAAACGAACGCAGACTGGTCCCAGACCACTGCAGAAACAGGAACAGCTTTAATTTAACACATGGATTCATTTGAGTTTTCTTCTTTTCTCAGTTATTGATTTGATATTTCCTTAGTGGGCCTAATAGACTGTATATAAAAGATGGACGACTACCCATCGTTTTTGAACCTTTTTTTTTTTTTTTGATGATGGATGTCACAATATTTGCTGAGTATGAGGTATGAGCTGATGGTAGCAAGCTTGGTTAGCAAGCTGCTATGAATGCAATGCACAGAAACACATGTGCTATCTGCTAGTTAGTAATAGACGTATAAATGACTATAATTTCACTCACCAAAAACAAAGCACAGAGCTTGTACAGTCTGCAACTCACAGCAGCACATACCAGTTGTCACATAATTTCAATAAAGGCAGACAGCCATCAATTAAGCAGCCATGACAATAGGATATATTTAGGGCTGGATCATGTGACCCTGAGTCCTCCCTTAGTTATGCTGTCATAGGCATAGGCTGCTGGGGGATTCCCATGATGCACTGGGTGTTTCTTCAATGCATCATGGGACTTGTGTTAATAGACCTCTCTGCACTGAATCATACCTGTTATTAAGCTCTGGCTCTCCTCCACAGCATGTCTCTATCCTGTCTTCCTTCTCTTGCCCCAACCAATCACAGCAGATGGCCCCGCCCCTCCCTAAGCCTGGTTCTGCCGGAGGTTTCTTCCTGTTAAAAGAGAGTTTTTCCTTCCCACTGTCGCCAAAGTGCTTGCTCATAGGGGGTCATTTGATTGTTCGTTTTTTTCTCTGTATCTATTATTGTAGGGTCTACTGTACAATATAAAGCGCCTTGAAGCGACTTCTTTGGCGCTGTATAAATAAAATTGAATTGAATGACTTTAAGCTAAATGGATGAGTTAAAAAACTACAGATTCCAAAATAAATGTTTGTATTGTTTTGTAAGTTTGGCATTCCAACATAGGAGTCTCTATGCACCGACTCACTTTCAGAGCTAGCATCAAGTGGTGATTAAAGGAAATGCAGTTTTTGTCACTTTGGAACTGGAGATCACGGCTGTGGTGCTGTGCTATGTATCTGAGCAATGACTCATACAGTATTTTCAGTAAATAGCACTGAAAATGTTGCAACTGATGTCACTGGATAGAAGTCAAGAGGACGTTGGGATTATTTGATCATTTTGCTAATATCAGCTGAGACTATGATCAATGTAACATAACATTTCCACAAAGTATCCAAAGTTGTAGAAGCAGCTGTGTGAATGTGGTGCTTTTCATATGCACTCACTCTCACAAAGGGTAAGAACAATTTTACTTTGCAAATTAAAATTAGGAAATTATTTTTGCTACCTTTTAATCTTTTGATCATAAAGTAAAACTGTCTGTGGACAAGTCAATGGATCCAACATCATTCTCTCCAACAAACGCAGGAAACTCAAAGCTTTAACAATCAGGTAAACGAAACAAAAAACAAGTATCAGTGCGAGTACTGTTAGAGGTGAGTCTGATCCAGGTTCAGAAGCCTGGATACATGACGTGGGCTAATGAGACCACCTGACTCCTCAGAGCAAACTCACAGACACGAGAGGAGGACGAGGAGGAGGAAAAACAAACTGAGGAGAAGATGAACTCGGGTTTCTTTGTGTCTGTGTCAGGTGTCCAGGAGATGAAGTACAGCAGCTGCACAGTCGCCATCTTCGGCTGTGTAGGACGCCACCCCGTCCGCAGTGTCTATGGAAACTGGGCGCAATCTGTCTGGATACACCGGCTTTGGTGCCAGTGACAGTTCAGTCGCTGTTCTGCAGGGTCAGTTCGAGGTCAGCACCGAACAGCTCCTTATAAAGAGGAGGGAAGTGCGATCGAACGATGTCCGGGTAAACGGCTCTGAACGTGCACAGCTTCTCAGTGTGTCGACTGCACAGCGAACGCAACGCTGACGCCTCACATCTGAGCTGATGGGAGAAATGAGAAGAAAGAGGCAAGGAAAGGGAGGAGACAAGGAAACAAGAATAGAAAAGAGGAGACAAAGAGAAATTAGGATAGAAGCGGAGAAGTGAAAAAAAGAAGAAGAAGAAGAAAAAGACGAAGAAAGGAAGTGGGAATAAATTAATGTTTAGCTCTTTAGAATAATGTGTAATGTGATCACAAAGAGTCTACCATACACAGTCTCATGAGTATTCTTACACCCTTAACTTCACTGGTGCTCAGTGGAGAAATATGAGTTATACAGTTGTACTTCCACACTTGTCCACAACAGGGCAGCAAAGAGCTATTTCTCCATTAGGCATGCCCTGCTGGATTATATTTACCATGTTTTTGGTTAGTTTTCTCTGCCAGCACATTATTATGATTTTTTGCATCTACAACCAACTCATTGGTGCAACAAAAGAATACTGATAACCACAACAACTTTCAGTTGTGCGTCAAACTGTTTCTGAGTTGACAAGTACATCGACAAGCACAATACAGTGCGTTCATTGCAGACATCACTGTGTATGTTTCTGTAATTATGAATCTAACAGTCTGCTCAAAGACTTTAATCAAAATCATATTTAAATGTTTAGTTATCATTGTTATCTATTCATTTTCAAATTAACTGTTTTACTAAAATGCTGAAAAAAATAGTTAAGCACTTTTTCGGATGTTAAGCTCGAACTTTTCAGAAAAGTCTGTGTGGCTCAAATTTGAGTATAATTTTTAGTTTAGTTCCCGTCTGCATGTTTACGCTCCATTCATGTACTCTGTGTGTGTGTGTGTCACACACACACACACACACACACACACAGAGGTTTGCATGCACCACGGGTACCTTGTTCAGGACTTCGTCCTCTCTCTGGTTCTTCTGCAGCACATGTTGCAGAGCAAGCTGAGTCTTCTGCTGCAGCTTCTCCACCTGCAGCTTCTCCTGCAGCCACGACCGATCTAAACAAACACACACACACACACACACACACACACACACACACACACACACACACAGTTATTTAACTCAACAAGTCAGTGTAGAACATCTGATCAGATGGTGAAGGAAGGACGTACCTGCAGAAAGCAGAATGAACGCTGAGAAGAGAGCAAGCTCGTCCTCTGATAGGTGCAGCGAGCACATGCTCTTAGCAAAGTCGAACACCGCCGTGATGAAATCATCACAGCCTGGGAGAACACGGAAAACACCGGAAACATGCTCAGTGACTTACAGAGGCCAACAGAAACGTCAGATTGCATCAGTAGCGTTGTAGAAAATGTAATTATCACATCAACACATATTTTATTATTTAAGACAATCCAACAGACAAGAACTGCGACATCATTCCTGTGCTTTTGTGATCGATGATCCAAAGAAGCAGCCAAACGTTCCCTGTTACTTTTTTTGGGGTGGCTTCTTTTCTGATGCATCTTGAGATGTTTGGAGTAGTTAAAAAATGTTAAAAAGACGCATCTTCAGTCAAAGAGAAGCACTAAAGAGAAGGAGGACATGTGATTTGGAGGCACGGTCTTCCTCTGTGGCAGGCTGCAAGTCAAAGCAGCTGCACGAGTGTTCAAACTTTAGTCTGAGAAAGAAAGAAAAGCAGGCATCTGATTCCACTCTGTTCAGAGGGCACACAGGAAAGGATGAAAAATCAGGAAGAAAACCTGATGGAAATGTGACATTACTTCCTGTATTACTCTGAGCAGTAACCCTGCTCAGAGTAATACAGGAAGTAATGTCACATTTCCATTGCTCAGGTCCCATGCTACACCAACTTTTCCACACATGAAAACCAGGAACCTGAACCAAACAAGTGTGGAGCAGGGAAATTATTTTACTGCTATTGTTAAATAATTGTCATCATTACCATTGCATTAATAATATAATCTGGAGTTTATATTGTGTTTAGAGGTTTAAACAGTGTGTCTTTCAGAAAGGCTAAAAGTAACAGGACAGGAAACAGGCTTGGAGAGTTTTGCAGAAGTGGAAGTTATTTTGAGCAGCAGGCTAAGACGAGGCTTTAACAATGTAACAGATAGCTTTAAGAAGGCCTTAAGCAGTTATGACTATTTTATACACAATGCATATCTGTGCTTATTAAAGAGTTGGAGCTCGGTCAATTAATTGGGGGTCAGAAGCTTGGTTCGGCGCGATGTTCGGACAATCTATTGTGCAAGTGACTTGGAGCCATAGAAGGAATTGCAATACATGCTTACAAAACACTTATATATCAGATCATTTTATATTAAGCTTTTAGTAGGGGTTCTTGATTAAAACATTTATTTAGTAGAAGACATACATATAGTCTCAGTGAGCCTCTGGTCTGGTAAAAGGTCAGAAGTGCAACAGGTGAATTGAGAAAGAGCATTTGAGGACGAGACACAGACAGTAGGTGAAGAGGTGACACAAAGAGCATGTGAGGTCAACACACACACACACATGAGTTAGATTTATTTAGAGGAGAGATTAGTCATGTCTCGGCAAGAAAGAGGAACAATTCACTTTAAGACAAGAACGGAAAGTACCAGCCATGAAAATAGAAGATGATCTTCTGGGTGAAAAGCTATTGTGGTGTTGATCTGATCTATGTATAAAATGTATCTGTGACGCATGAAGGGGCGTCAGTAAATCAAACCCTGATGCTATAAAATATCTGTTTATGCTTTGATTAAGTCGGAGATCACTTGCTGTCGGCGTACAGAGTGTTCTTCCCACACATGTGTTCATTAAAATCATTGTTTGACCAAGACCTTCTGGACCATGGGTGGTTTGTACTCTCCCTCCTCAATTTTGAACCTTAACATTTGGGGGCTCGTCCGGGATTGAGGAGGGAGGATTGGAGGTTTAGATGGAGAAATTTGGTGGTCTCTGAGGTGGTCTGACGGGCAGACATGAATTCCAGTGGTCGAAGTGAGTGGGCATAAGCCGGCTTATCCAAAAGGTAAGGCACTACCTGTTGAATTATTTCCAAAGTGTGCCAAATTGGACATGATAAGATTTAAGTCTACTCACTGAAATTACTGGTGGATGTCTGTTTTGATTTTGATGAAAATTTCATGAGTTGAAGCAGTTAGAGTCTGCCAGGAAAAGTTTAAATACTGGGTTGAAGTCCCAAAGAAATTGAGTTCGAGTCTCAAGTAGTTTGGTAGGGAATTGGTTATTGTGTTGGTTAGAGTCCAAATTTGGTCATAAGAGTGGACCTGAGCGGTCATTTTGTGAGTTGGAGTCTCCATTGACCACTAGGTTGCACCTGCCTCAGTTATACACTTGTTTCGGGTGTTGATTGTTGTTTCAAAGTATTATAAATTATTTTAGAACGGAACCGTGGGGGTTCTAGGAAGCGCAGTGCTCAGAGGTAACGCTTGCCAATGCCAAGGACGCTTAGGCATTGTCCTCGAAGAGGGATAGTCAGTTGGTCACTGTGGAGCTTGGGGCACTCCAGAATAACTAGGAGATAGAGTCTCCTTACCGTTTGGAACGGTAGTCTGCGCTTTTTTGGACAGGAGAAGTTGGACTTCGGGCGTGTAACTTTAACTTAACACTTTGGGGTAAGCCTTGGCTGTGAAACGCCAAAATTAGAGCTTCAGGCAAAGTTTGGGTTGGTTGACGCTTTTAAATTGGGTTAGGGATTTTAGAGATGAGGCCAGAAACAGTTAAGGTCTTGATACTGGTTAATTGGTCGCAAAAAACTCAGGGAGTTTATCCGCTGGGCGGTTATTTTAAATTTGTCAAAATTGTGTAGGCGCTAAAGCTGACAGATCTGACAGTGGTTGTAAATATAAGACGTCGTTGTAATATAAAATAAGAGATCTCTGTGTGAAAGGAGTCTGAGGCAATGCTGGAGCTATTTTTAGACGGTGTGTGTGTGAGTGAAAATGCAAATGAGTAAGCAGTGAACTGTTTAAGCCACAGTTGGTTTTACAAATACTGCTGCAAACATTGTAGAGTGTGTGTTTAAAATGCCATTTATGTTTATTAGAGGACTATAAATAAAGTTTTGAGTTGCCGTAGTGGATGTATAGTAATTGACTGAGTTTGGATGTAGATATATAAATATATTGAGTGCACTGTATATACTTAAGACTAACACATCACTTTCAGTAGTAACTTTTCTCCAGCATTAGTTGCTGGTGTGTTTTATTTTTAATTTCTTGTGTGTGCGGTGAGAATTAATGGAGGTTCCAATTTTTCGTTTGTTTTTTGTTTTTTACTTGCTCTTTTTGATTATGACAAGCATGTCTAAAATACTCTTAGGAAAGTGTGTTTTGAGTTATATTCCTCAACTCTGGTCACACTTTAAGTGTGTGAATGCGGTGACTAGAAGGTTTTGAATGATGAATAAAGATGTGAGAGGTATTTCTTTGGTGATGTAAAGTAGGATGTTTTAAAGTTTGAAAGTGTTTTTAATTTAAGAGATGCATGAGTGATGTTATAAGAGTTTAGTTTATTTAAAAGGTGTGTGTGTGAGAGGATTATGAAATCATTGTGTGAATGATGCTACATTTTAGATCAAAAGTTAGTAGAATTACAGAGGGTTTGTAGATTGTAAATACAAAATAAGTTTGATTAGCCTGCAGAAACAGAAAAGCAGCTTGAGCTGCTCTGAGAAGTTGTGTGTGTGTGACAGGAAGTTACATGCGCATAAAAGGAAGTGACTGTGATGAGTGAGCACCCAGAGAGAGAAACAGATGAGTTAAACTCTAGGCAGATAAAGCGAATGGAGGTTTTGAGAAAAGAAATGAAAAGGATATTAATTGTATGTTTTAGTGTGTCAACACAGATTACAGATAAATAAAGGTGGACTTCTCTCAACCTGGAATTTTGAGTACGGCGCCAAAACCACTAGAGTAGCATAATTGGGAGAAAACAGGCCAGATTTTGGCTTAAAATTTTACAGCTTGACCTCGCACTTGTCCCCATCCTGAGAAGAAGCTCAAAGGACAGTTAATCTCCTGATGAAGACCGACAGAACATCGTGGACTTCAAGAATTAACAGCAGCCAAAAGACAGTGCAACTGACTCGTTAACACTGAAACCAAATTGACGGGACCAGCAGCAGCATGGAAAAGCACACGGTGCAACATGTACTGTAAATTACAGGCGGGGCAGTTGAACAGTGGGATAATGAGCTGTGGAAAGCACTGGACATTGATTGTCAGATTTGCCATGCTTGGAGTAATCTTGAAAGAGATGACTGAGAGGATCAACAGAAAAGAAGAAACCACGTGATGAAACATGCACGGTGGACAGCAGGCTGGTAAGAACAGTGTGACATGACTGTTTAAAGGCACTGAATGTGGTATTTTGCCAGGCTGGGACTTGATCCAAAAGGAAAATACTGAAGAGAAACAGAGAAGAAACAGACTGTGTTTGCTGGAATTCAAGACAACAAAAGGACACTGAGAGAAGAGGACAGTGACCAGTGAGAGGCGAAGCCGGACGAGTTCGACTGTGAGAATACAGGGTGTAATTGGATTGAAATGAAAGCCTGAACTCATGATGGTTTAGAGATGTCCACCGTCACAAACAAAGAGGTAAACAAGAATAGAAAACATACATAGACAAAGTGTTACATGTGAAATTATTTCTGGAAAGAATCAGAAGTGAGATAGTTTTGAATTAAGAAATCAGGGAAAAGATGCATGAATTAAACCTGACTATAACATATAGAGGCAATGAAGAAAGCAGCTTACACTCACTGAACATTAACAAAATACATAGGAAAAGCAATGAAGACCTGCTTACACGTATATACATGACATAAGTTGGGATTTCTGACCAGAGAGAGGGAAACGGGTAGTTTAAGTACTTATGATAATAATGAAAATGTCTCAGTTGTGTTTCTTTAGGGGCGAAAGAGACCTGGATCAATTCTCCCCATGCAGCAGTCGGAAGAAACCTGTAGGTTAACTTGACTGGACATGCCAAGGCAAGTTTCTGGTTGAATTGTTTACAGTGCCATGTCTCCATAAACCTGACAAGTGGGCCCTAACTTCTGGCTGAGGAGCAGGGATGCTGTTAATAAGGTGGGAACTTAAAATTTGGGTTAGCAAATTTGGGAAAGACAACTGACGGCTTGAGTGGAGAATTGTGCAGGAGTCTGACACACTGCAAAAGGCAACATATGCAAATTCACATACACAAACAGAAAATGCATTAACCTTATAAAGACAAGACAAGCTCATGGAGTTTAATGCATAGACACTGATTAAACCTGGCTAAGAACACAAACATATGCAATGAAGAACAGCTTGCTATTTTGTATGAATGATACAATGGTGTGAATGTTTAATAAAATGCATTTGAGTTTGTAATTGAGGAATAGAAGAAGCCATATGACAAAGGGAATGAGTTATGTAAACAAAAAGTGATTAAAGTAGTTTTAAAAAGAGTGACTTAGGAGTGCTCTCTCGTACTGAGTGATCAAAACCAGTGATCACTGTAGAAAGAAATAAAATGATTTAATGAGTTGGGAATGTTTAAACATATGTTTCTGTTGTTACAGCTTTTTGAGAGATGACTCAGTATGCAAATTAGCTGGAGTGAGTGGTGACGTAGGAGCTTCCTGTATGTGTGTGACTGAGGAAGTGACTTTCAGAAGAGGAAGCATGGCAGACAAGAGAAGTACAGAGTTGGGTAGGAAATTTATAGTTTAGTGATATGTTGTTGTAAGGGGGTCTTATGCTGAATGTAAGTATGTTAAAGGGGGTGATTTTTGTGTGCAAATTGTGTGGTTTTAATGAGACTTTCGGTGTATTGAGGAGGTGAAATTATGTGGTGGCAAGACTTGTGTGTTTAAGGTTGTTGAGGTTGTTGTGGTGATGGGTTGATTCTGTCAGTTAGGTTTGGGTTGTTGTTTTTGTTTTTAATAGAGGGAGTTTTAGGAAACATGGACATGTCTAAAAATTGGGCCCGTTATTTTGTAACAGTGCACTTAAAGAAAACCTGTCAGGTGATTTTGTTTTGTTTTTATGAGCTAACAATTAGCTCTATTTTTTTCATTTCTGTTTTAAGCAGGCCTGCAACAGTGAATAACGGCGCTGAAAATTCTCGGGAGGAGCAAATATAGGGGGGCTTTCCAGATTGCAATTGGCTGAGGAGAAAGCTACCTGGGGACTATTCAGGTCGTAAGTCCCTGTAAAAAGGATTTTATGCGAGTCAATCCAGTCCAAAAGCATAAAGAAATATTTTCCTATGGAAAATAAAAAATGACTGAGCTCATTTTGCTGAGGGTGGAGAATCTGACGCGGGAAGCTCCACTATTAGCAAAAATATGGAGTGAATGTGTGAGTGAATGTGAGGATGAATAAATGTGGACAAACAATTTGCTTTTACCAGAGAAAATTTCTGTTTTGTTTTATTGACTGGGGTTAGATTATGGGATTATAGTATATTGTTGGGAGAATGCTAAATGCTAAAGGGGAAATATTTTTTGATATAACTCAGTTACCATTAATTGTAGAAACACATGACTGATAATTGTTCTGTTTTAAGTTTATTTGTAAGATATAGATTGGAACATGAGTGGGGAATACTGAGCATTTTTAAGTTTTGTATAGTATCTTGACACATGAAATGTATCAAGATAAAGGGGGGTTTAGGGTGTATTAATTTAATTGTTTAATAATTTAGGATCATTTCAGGACCTTTTGGGTTTTTGATCATTTGGATATGGTAAAACTGAAACTGTTATTTTTAAGTTAAGGTTAAAGGATTAAAAGTGAACTTGTCACGGTTTGCGGGGCAAGCCGTGTGGAGTTGTAGAAAAGGACCCAAAAGGCGGCAGCTCTGGTGCAGGTGAATATTTATTTACAACGGTGGGCACAAAACAGCACTGGTGGAAAAACAAGAAACCGGAAACCTAAACTGGGTAAGCTAATAACACAAACCAGAAACGAGGATGCAGGGAGGTCCGGGGAAATACACAAGAGACGCAGGGAGACCGAGGGAGAACACAGACATAACAGGCTGGGGGAAACATGGAATAAACACAAAGAGAGACGAGAGCTCATAAATACACAGAGGGGCACAAGGGGGTAAGAGTCACAAAGGGAAAAACACTTAGGGAACACCACAACAGGACACCTCAGAAAACCTGGCCTAAATAAGGAGCGAAAATACAAGGAACCAAGAATACTGGGCCAACATGGCCCAGGACCATGACAGAACTGAATTCTGTTTAGAAGATACAATGCCGGTTTTTCAAAGCTGTGAATAATTCTTAGAGGTAAAATTAGTGAGGGTTGAAGGAGTAGAACAGCTTTGATTTCTTTTTGATTTCTAGAAGTAGTGGTTATAATGTAGGCTTACACATACAGATATTACATAGGTGGTATGTTTAGGATAAAGGGGAGAGCTTATAAATAGAAATGATTTTTATACATTTTTTGATATGAGTTATTGAAGTTATTGAAGGATTGCACACGCTTACAGACACAGAGTTAAGAAACACACATGACAGTATTGATTCCAGGCAAAAGGCCTCAAATTCATTTAGCTTTTTAACTGAACTTAAAGAAGGACCAAAGAGGAAGGAAAGCATATATTTTGGTGAAGTCTGATAAACTAGAATTAGAAGGTATTGTTACATTAAAAGGAGCAAAATGAAATAAAAAGGCTATACCAAAACGGGTTATAACATAGGAAATGTGAGGTTTTAAAATGAAGTTAGTGTTAACACACAGGAGTTGTTTCAAGGCAGCATTTAGCTATGATGAAATGTATACAGGAGTAATTGCTTATATGCTTAAACTTAATTGATTAAGGTGGTTGTTTTCTTTTGGATCTTTTAGAGTAGAGGAACTTGCAGCAGCGACAATTTGTGCACAGGATGTTGATGATCAGATAAGGGAAAAATAGAGCGAGCAACCGGACGTAAAAGCAGGGCTTAAAGAGTTTTAAAGGGATGAGTAATGTTGAAGAATATATATAAATATAAGTCAATAAGTTAAGAACATAATTAGGATCAGGCTTTTGATTACAGAGTCCCAAAAAGGATAAGTTAGGGAGATGCAGGAAAAGGTGTTTTGTTTCCTTTGCAGAAGATCGATTTCGGCGACCATAGGAGGGGCGAGGATCCTGGAGATCTCGAGGCCTGCTGAACCACCAGAGAGGGACTGAGAAAACCAAAGCTTACACATGGAGTGTTCTCGAATGGGAGCTGGTGTTTATTACTGGACCAAGTAGATGACAGGAGGTTGTCTGATTTGCTGAGCGAGGACGCAATGTATTGCGACCTCTGGTGTGCCAGAGGTCGAGAGAGGGAGTGTGGAGCAGGGAAATTATTTTACTGCTATTGTTAAATAATTGTCATCATTACCATTGCATTAATAATATAATCTGGAGTTTATATTGTGTTTAGAGGTTTAAACAGTGTGTCTTTCAGAAAGGCTAAAAGTAACAGGACAGGAAACAGGCTTGGAGAGTTTTGCAGAAGTGGAAGTTATTTTGAGCAGCAGGCTAAGACGAGGCTTTAACAATGTAACAGATAGCTTTAAGAAGGCCTTAAGCAGTTATGACTATTTTATACACAATGCATATCTGTGCTTATTAAAGAGTTGGAGCTCGGTCAATTAATTGGGGGTCGGAAGCTTGGTTCGGCGCGATGTTCGGACAATCTATTGTGCAAGTGACTTGGAGCCATAGAAGGAATTGCAATACATGCTTACAAAACACTTATATATCAGATCATTTTATATTAAGCTTTTAGTAGGGGTTCTTGATTAAAACATTTATTTAGTAGAAGACATACATATAGTCTCAGTGAGCCTCTGGTCTGGTAAAAGGTCAGAAGTGCAACAGGTGAATTGAGAAAGAGCATTTGAGGACGAGACACAGACAGTAGGTGAAGAGGTGACACAAAGAGCATGTGAGGTCAACACACACACACACACATGAGTTAGATTTATTTAGAGGAGAGATTAGTTATGTCTCGGCAAGAAAGAGGAACAATTCACTTTAAGACAAGAACGGAAAGTACCAGCCATGAAAATAGAAGATGATCTTCTGGGTGAAAAGCTATTGTGGTGTTGATCTGATCTATGTATAAAATGTATCTGTGACGCATGAAGGGGCGTCAGTAAATCAAACCCTGATGCTATAAAATATCTGTTTATGCTTTGATTAAGTCGGAGATCACTTGCTGTCGGCGTACAGAGTGTTCTTCCCACACGTGTGTTCATTAAAATCATTGTTTGACCAAGACCTTCTGGACCATGGGTGGTTTGTACTCTCCCTCCTCAATTTTGAACCTTAACACAAGCCACCTGGTCCACATGTGTCCAACCTTACAAACCCCTTTCATCAGTGAAAAACAAGGAAAGCACCAGCTTTTGCACACCTGAGGCTTTTTTCCAACTCTGTTTCTGCGTTACACGACCCCACCCGACTCTCAGGAATCAATACAGGAACAGATAAAGCTTCCAAGTACTAAGAGAAGCCTGTAGTGATGAAATTCCAAGAAAATATTTCCCCTGAAAGTTAGCACTGAATCTTGGTAGAGATAAAAGTTATTCACAAAGCGTCTGAGCCCTTAAGAGAGTTCCTGAAGTGAAAAACCGTTAGGAGGGGCTAGGGAGACTTTTAGGAGGCTTAAGAGTTTCTTTAGGAGAGGAAAAAATGGCAGAAGAACCAAGTGTAACAGTACTGGAGGAAGAAGAATATCTGCAGTGTTTAAACCTCAGAGGATGTTCCTTCTCCACCTGCAGACAGTTAGAGATGGAGGGGAGGTTGGAGAGACGGCTGACTTTTTGAACTATTCACTTGGTCTTGCTGTGAGGTGGCAGTGCTAACCACTGCACCTCCGTGCCCCACATTAGAAACTCTCTGAAAGGATTCTCAGAATGTGTGTGGATACCAGCCCAGACCTGTGAGCTGCACTGGCACTTATAAAATCCTCATATTTAGAAATAGAAGTAGTTTGAGTGACTGTGTCCAGTCAGCTGACTGTGCTATAGGTGCACACCTGTAGAGTTTTGACACATCTCAGTTATAAGTAGATCCGACCAGACTTTCTACATTAGCAGATTATTATCAGCTGTTAGAAAGTAGCACTGCCCACACAAATATCTATACTTTTAATTCATACTTTTAATTTATTTTAACCCTAAATTTATAAATTTGGGGTTTTAATTTATAATTGGAGCTTATGTAGGGGTTTTATCGATGATAAAAACCCTATGACACCTCAGTAGAAAATGAACTCTGCTCACCTAAAGCTTTGAAGACTTCAGGACCTGCAAACTTCCCATCGAAGAAG